>NC_057794.1:503993273-504365314 GCF_018294505.1 Triticum aestivum
TGGGGGGCTTCTTTGGCAACTTTTATTTTGATAACCTCACATGGGACAATGTTCTAATAATGATGATCATCAGTTCATCACACTTTTATTTACTTACAACTCAATATTACAACTCGATACTAGAACAAAATATGACTCTATATGAATGCCTCCGGCGGTGTGCCGGGATGTGCAATGATCTAGCGAAGCAATGACATCGAAAAATGGACAAGCCATGAAAACATCATGCTAGCTATCTTACGATCATGCAAAGCAAAATGACAATGATGCTCAAGTTATGTATATATAGATGATGGAAGTTGCATGGCAATATTTCTCGGAATGGCTATGGAAATGTCATGATAGGTAGGTATGGTGGCTGTTTTAAGGAAGATATAAGGAGGCTTATGTGTGATAGAGCGTATATCACAGGGTTTGGATGCACCGGCGAAGTTTGCACTGACTCTCAAGGTGAGAAAGGGCAATGCATGGTACCGAAGAGGCTAGCAATGATGGAAGGGTGAGAGTGCGTATAATCCATGGACTCAACATTAGTCATAAAGAACTCACATACTTATTGCAAAAGTCTATTAGTCATTCAAACAAAGTACTACGCGCATGCTCCTAGGGGAATAGTTTGGTAGGAAAAGACCATTGCTCATCCCCGACCGCCACTCATAAGGAAGACAGTCAATAAATACCTCATGCTCCAACTTTGTTACATAACGGTTCACCATACGTGCATGCTACGGGAATCACAAACTTCAACACAAGTATTTCTACAATCCACAACTACCCACTAGCATGACTCTAATATCACCATCTTTATATCGCAAAACTATTGCAAGGAATCAAACATATCATATTCAGTGATCTACAAGTTTTATGTAGGATTTTATGACTAACCATGTGAATGACCAATTCCTGTCAACTCTCTAAATAGATATAAGTGAAGCAAGGGAGTTTTAATTCTTTTTTCAAAAGATATGCCCACACTCTAACAAATATAAGTGAAGCAAAAGAGCATTCTACAAATGGCGGTTTTCTATGTGAAGAGAAACAGGCAATCCAAACTTCAAATGATATAAGTGAAGCACATGAAGCATTCTATAAAGCCATACTCAAAAGATATAAGTGAAGTGCAAAGAGCATTCTATAAATCAACCATGGACTATCTCATACCAGCATGGTGCATCAAAGAAAAGTGAAAACTAAATGCAAAAGACGCTCCAAGATTTGCACATATCACATGAACGAAACAAATCTGAAAACATATCGATACTTGTTGAAGAAAGATGGGATGCCTTCTAGGGCATCCCCAAGCTTAGATGCTTGAGTCTCCTTAAATATTTTCTTGGGGTGCCTTGGGCATCCCCAAGCTTGAGCTCTTGCCTCTCCTCCTTCTCCTCATATCGAGACCTCCTCGATCTTTGATCACTTCATCCACACAAAACTCAATAGAAAGCTCGGTAAGATCCGTTAGTATAATAAAGAAAATCACTACTCTAAGTACTGTTGCAAACCAATTCATATATTTTTCTGCACTATAGCTACTGTAATATAACTTTTCCATGGCTTAATCCACTGATAGAAATCGATAGTTTCATCAAAAGAAGCAAACAATGCATCAAAAACAGAATCTGTCTTAAACATGACAGTCTGTAGTAATCTGAACATTCACCATACTTGTGGTACTCCAATAATTCTGAAAAATAGGAAAAATAAACAATTTTTATAGAAAGACAACAAAAAGTTTTAGAACCGTTTGGCGTTCTAGTAAAAAATGTAAAATCGCGCACTACAGCCAAAGTTTCTATCTTGCACCGCACAAACCAACAAGCAATGTAAACATCCTAAAGGCAAATCTTGGCACATTATTTTTATTTTTAAACTTTATAAAAGCACACAACAGAAATAAATGACTCTATAAAAATTCCAGTTTATCTCCCTGGCGGCGCTTTCTTTAAATCCATTAAGCTAGGCATATAGTGCTCAAGTAATGGATCCACCCGAATCCCAAGGTATATCAAAGCCAATTTTAATTAACAATGATTTGTGATTTAGTAGTGAGCACAAAGTAACATATATCATGTAATGACGAAGTCTAACTCATTTCCTATGCATTGGCATGTCATAAAAGAACAATTCATGCACACATAGTAAAGGCCAATGCATAGTATAAACAGTTTCTTACAATTTTATCATATTGGAAACATGGAGAGGCGGAGATGTAGTTCCTCTCTCATAATAATTGCAAGTAGGAGCAGCAAGCACATGCATATTATATCTATCAAAATCATCATGTGTAGTAGTAAAACGCAACCCATCAATATAATCCTTAATAAGGGCAAACTTCTCCGAAATAGTGTAGTCGGGAGAATTCAAAAAGATAATAGGACTATCATGCGTGGGTGCAATAGCAACAATTTCATGTTTAACATAAGGAACTATAGCAAGTTCATCTTCATAAGCATAATTCATATTGGCATGTTGGCCACAAGCATAGCAAGCATCATCAAAAAGGGATATTTCAAAAGAATCAACAGGATCATAACAATCATCATAGCATTCATCCTTCGGTAAGCACGAAGGGAAATTAAAGAATGTATAAGTTGAATAGTTACTCTCATTAGAAGGCGGGCACGGGTAGCTAATCCGCTCTTCCTCCTTTTGTTCACTCTCCTCATCATCTTTTTCATCCAATGAGCCCACAGTTTCATCAATTCCTTCTTCCATAGACTCCTGCAAAATATTAGTCTCTTCTCGGACAATGGAGACTTTCTCAATAAATTCATCAATATCATAATTGTATTTATAATTTTCATAGAAATATTTAAGGATAGCTAAATTCTCAACTCAATAAACTGAATCATCAAAATCTTCAAACTCTTTAAACAAAGATTCAATTTCACAAGCACCCTTAGAAGCAACAAATTCTTCTATTCGTTCCACATCATAGTAATCATATATACCATTAGCATCAGAAGCTAAGGTTTCATTATCATTAAATTCACATGAAAAGGGAAGGTGTGGAGCCTTCATCCTAGAGCAACAAGTATAATCATGTCTCAAGCATAGTTGCCGAGCATACCAATGCAACATATAAATTTGATCCCATAATAGTTTCCCTTTTTGAGTCAAGCGATAATCCCTACAGTATTCACGTTGATCCAACGTGTCTCCCATTATATAATTGAATGGGGGTTTCTCAGGATTATTAAAGTAGTGCATAATATCTTTCACATAATGAGCATCAAGGGTTTTAGGAGGTTCCCCATCACCTTGAGTAGCAAGTAAACCTAATTTTTTTGGTATTTCGTGTTCCATATCCATAAGTAAAGATACAGAAAAATTTAGAACAGAAAATAAAAATTACTTAGTGATAAAGCAAACAAGCACACACGAGAATATTCACCCCACGCTACTGCTCCCCGGCAACAGCGCCAGAAAATGGTCTTGATAACCAACAAGTATAGGGGATCAATTGTAGACTCTTTCGATAAGTAAGAGTGTCGAACCCAATGAGGAGCTAATGGTAGAACAAATATTCCCTCAAGTTCTATCGACCACCGATACAACTCTACGCACGCTTAACGTTCGCTTTACCTAGAACAAGTATGAAACTAGAAGTACTTTGTAGGTGTAACAAGATGGGTTTGCAAGAATATAAGGAGCACGTAAATAAAAACTAGGGGCTGTTTTAGGTAAAGAAGCAATAAATTTAGTATAGAGAGTGTGGAAAAGTGGTGGTAGGAGTTGCGAAATTGTCCCTAAGCAATTGACTACTTTACTAGACCGATAGCAAGTTTTATGTGGGAGAGGCCACTGCTAGCATGTCATCCCTGACTTGGAATTCTATGTAGTTATGATTGGAACTATTAGCAAGCATCCGCAACTACTAACATTCATTACGGTAAAACCCAACCATAGCATTAAGATATATTGGTCCCCCTTCAATCCCATATGCATCAATTTCTATGCTAGGTTGAAGCTTCTGTCACTCTTGCCCTCCAATACATAGTCCTATCAACATACAACTAACCCTATGGTGTGATCCACGTGTGCGCTCAAATGATGGGCACCAAAGGACAACAACATAACCACAAGCAAATTAAACCAATCATAGCAATTCACCAATTACCGATAGGACAACGAAAATCTACTCGGACATCATAGGATGGCAACACATCATTGAATAATAATATGAAGCATAAAGCACCATGTTCAAGTAGAGGGTACAACGGGTTGTGGGAGAGTGGACCGCTATAGATAGATGGGGTAAGGTGATGAAGATGTTGGTGAAGATGACAGAGGTGTTGGTGTAGATCATTGCCGCGATGATGGCCCCGACGGCATTCCGGCGCCACCGGGAAAGAGGGGGAGAGAGCCTCCCTTATTCTTATTCTTCCTTGACCTTCTCCCTAGATGGGAGAAGGGTTTACCCCTGGTCCATGGCTTCCATGGCGGTGGAGGGGCGAGAGCCCCTCCGAGATTGGATATGTCTCTCTGTCTCTCTCTGTTTCTGTGTTCAGATTCTGGCCTTTCACCGTTTCTTAAATTCCCGGAGATCCGTAGCTCCGATTGGGCCAAAATTGTAACATGATTTGTATCTGGATATTGGCTTTCTTGTGGTGAAAGAAGGGCACCAACCGCCTTACGGGGTGGCCACGAGGGCCCCGGGCGCGCCTTACCCCCTGGGGCGCGCCCCCTGCCTCGTGGCCCCCTCGGGCATTGTCTCGCGTTGATTCTTCTTCCCAAAACTCACATATATTCCAAAAAAAAATCTCCGTCAGTTTTTATCCGGTTTGGACTCCGTTTGATATGGATGTTTTGCGAAACAAATAACATGCACCAAACAGGAACTAGCACTTGGCACTGGATCAATATGTTAGTCCCAAAAATAGTATAATAAGTTGCCAAAAGTATGTAAAAGTTGTAGAACATTGGCATGGAATAATAAAAAATTATAGATACCACGGAGACGTATCAGGGGGCGCAGGCCATAGGAAGGCTCCAAGTAGGATTCAGCCTACTTTGGTACCTCATTGGTCGCCTCCTCTCCCCCCACCTATATATATGTGGGGGCGCCCCTAGCACAACATAACACCAACAATTGTTAGTCGTGTGCGGCGCCCGCCTCCACAGTTTACGCCTTCGGTCATTTCTTCGTAATGCTTAGGTGAAGCCCTGTGTGGATGACTTCACCATCAACATCACCACGCTGTCGTGCTAACGGAACTCATCTTCTTCCTCAACACTTTGCTGGATAAAGAGTTCGAGGGACGTCATCGAGCTGAACGTGTGCAGAACTCGGAGGTGCCATACGTTCGGTGCTTGATCGATCGGATCTAGAAGAAGTTTGACTACATCAACCATGTTGTCAAATGCTTCCGCTTTTAATCTACGAGGGTACGTGGACACACTCTCCCCCTATCGTTGCTATGCATCTCCAAGATAGATCTTGCATGAGCATAGGAAATTTTCTGCTGACCCCCTACTCCTAGATAGATCTTGCGTGAGGGTACGTGGACACACTCTCGCCCTGTCGTTGCTATGCACATCATAAGAAGCCTTGCAAGACCTCGACAGGAAGAAAGCAGGGGGTCAGCGAAGATCACCGCCCACAACGAAGGTATCTTCGAAGGTGTTTGTTGGGTCGGCATAGTTCGAGATTAGGATTTGTTACTCCGAGTATCGAAGAGGTATCTCTGGGCCCTCTCGGTAATGCACATCATAAGAAGCCTTGCAAGCAAAGTAACTAATGAGTTAGTTGCAGGATGATGTATTACGGAATGAGTAAAGAGACTTGCCAGTAACGAGATTGAGCTAGGTATGTGGATACCGACGATCAAATCTCGGCCAAGTAACATACCGATGACAAAGGGAATAACGTATGTTGTCCTAACGGTTCTACCGATAAAGATATTTGTAGAATATGAAGGAGCCATTATATGAGCATCCAGGTTCCGCTGTTGGTTATTGACCGGAGAAGTGTATCAATCATGTATACATAGTTCTCGAACCCGTAGGGTCCGCACGCTTAATGTTCGATGATGATTTTGTATTATATGAGTTATATGATTTGGTGACCGAATGTTGTTCGGAGTCCTGGATGAGATCACGGACATGACGAGGAGTCTCGAAATGGTCAAGAGGTAAATAAAGATATATAGGATGATAGTATTTGGACACCGGAAGTGTTCCGGTTAGTATTGGATATTTATCGGAGTACCGGAGGAGTTACCGGAACCCCGGGGGGAAAGATGTGGGCCATATGGGCCATAGGAGGGGAACACACAAGCCCACAAGGGGTGACGCCCCCCCAAGAAGGAGGCCGAGTTGGAGAAGGGAAAGAGGGGGTTCGCCCCCCCCCCTCCTTCTCTCCTTCCTCTTCCCTTTCCCCCCTCCGGAAATAAGGAAAGGGGGAGGCCGAATTGGGGAGGACCCCAAGTAGGATCCCTCCTACTTGGGGCGCCCCATGGCTGCCTCTCCTCCCATCCCACCTATATATACATGGGGAGGGGGCACCTAGAACACACAACATCTAATCCTAGCCGCGTGTGGCGCCCCCTCCATAGTTTACACCCCCGGTCATATTCTTGTGGTGCTTAGGCAAAGCCCTGCGCGGATCACTTCACCATCACCATCACCATGTTGTAGTGTTGACGGAACTCATCTACTTCCTCGACACCTTGCTGGATCAAGAAGGCGAGGGACATCATCGCGTTGAACGTGTGCAGAACTCGGAGGTGTCGTACGTTCGGTGCTTGATCGGTCGGAGCTAGAAGAAGTTCGACTACATCAATCGCGTTGTCAAACGCTTCTGCTTACGGTCTACGAGCATATGTAGACACACTCTCCCATCTCCTAGATAGAAATTGCATTCTATGTTTCCCAACAATGGTATTAGAGCCAGGTCTATGCGTAGATGATATGCACGAGTAGAACACAACTATTGTGGGCGGTGATCGTCATACTGCTTACCACCAATGTCTTATTTTGATTCGGTGGTATTGTTGGATGAAGCGGCCCGGACCAACCTTACATGACCATGTTCATGAGACCGGTTCCACCGACAGACATACAACTGGTTTTGCATAAAGGTGGCTGGCGGGTGCCTGTTTCTCCTACTTTAGTTGAATCGAATTTGACTATGGCCGGTCCTTGTTGAAGGTTAAAACAGCAAATTTGATAAATCACCGATGTGGTTTTTGATGCATAGGTAAGAACGTTTTTTGCTAGAAGCCTGTAGCAGCCATGTAAAACTTGCAACAACAAAGTAGAGGACGTCTAACTTGTTTTTGCAGGGCATGTTGTGATGTGATATGGTCAAGACATGATGTGATATATATTATTGTATGAGATGATCATGTTTTGTAAAAGTTATCGACAACTAGCAGGAGCCTTATGGTTGTCTCTTTATTGTATGAAGTGCAAACGCCATGTAATTGCTTTACTTTATCACTATGCGTTAGCGATAGTTGTAGAAGCAATAGGTGGCGAGACGACCACTACGCTACAATGGAGATCAAGGTGTCGAGCTGGTGACAATGGAGATCATGACGGGAGATGGAGATCAAAAGCACAAGATGGTGATGGCCATATCATGTCACATATTTTGATTGCATGTGATGTTTATCTTTTATGCATCTATTTTTGCTTAGTACGGCGGTAGCATTATAAGATGATCTCTTAACTAAATTTGAAGGTATAAGTGTTCTCCCCGAGTATGCACCGTTGTGACAGTTCGTCGTGTTGAGATACCATGTGATGGTCGGGTGTGATAGACTCTACATTCAGATACAACGGGTCCAAGACAGTTTGCATATGCGGAATACTCAGGTTAAACTTGACGAGCCTAGCATGTACAGATATGGCCTCGGTATACTGGAGACCGAAAGGTCGAACGTGAATCATATAGTAGATCTGATCAACATAGAGATGTTCACCATTGATGACTACTCCATCTCACGTGATGATCGTACATGGTTTAGTTGATTTGGATCACGTATCATTTAGATGACTTGAAGGATGTCTATCTAAGTGGGAGTTCTTAAGTAACTTGATTAATTAAACTAAATTTATCATGAACTTGGTCCTGATAGTATTTGCAAATTATGTTGTAGATCAATAGTTCGCGTTGTAGCTCCCATTTTTTTGACATGATCCTAGAGAAAACTAAGTTTAAAGTTGATAGTAGCAATGATGCGGACTAGGTCTGTGATCTGAGGATTATCCTCATTGATGCACAGAAGAATTATGTCCTTGATGCAACGCTAGGTGACAGACCTATTGCAGGAGCAGATGCAGATGATATGAACGTTTGGCTAGCTCGATATGATAACTACTTAATAGTTTAGTGCGCCATGATTTATGGCTTAGAACCGGGACTTCAAGAATGTTTTGAATGCCACGGAGCATATGAGATGTTCCAAGAGCTGAAATATGTATTTCATACTCATGCCCGTGTCGGGAGGTATGAGAGCTCTAACAAGTACTTTGCCTACAAGATGGAGGAGAATAGCTCAGTCAGTGAGCATGTGCTCAGAATTTCTGGGTACTACAATCGCTTGAATCAAGTGGGAGTTAATCTTCCAGATAAGATAGTGATTGACAGAGTTCTCTAGTCACTATCTCCAAGCTACTAGAACTTCGTGATGAACTATAACATGCAAGGGATGACGAAAACGATTCCCGAGTTCTTCGCGATGTTGAAATCGGTGAAGGTAGAAAGCAAGAAAGAGCATCAAGTGTTGATGGTTAAACACGACCACTGGTTTCAAGAAATAGGGCAAGGGAAAGAAAGGGAACTTCAAGAAGAATGGCAAGCAAGTTGCTACTATCATGAAGAAGCCAATAGATAGACCCAAACCTGAAACTGAGTGCTTCTACTGCAAGGGAAATGGTCACTGGAAGCGGAACTGCCCCCAAATACTTGGCGGATAAGAAGGATGGCAAAGTGAACAAAGGTATATTTGATACTAGTTCAGTTGCTAATATTAGTAACTCGAAAAAGAGTTGTAGAATAAACAAAGACTAGTTAAGGCGAGGTGACAATGTGTGTTGGAATTGATTCCAAGGTTGATACGAACACCATTGTACACTCTACCTTCGGGATTAGTGTTGAACCTAAATAAATGTTATTCCGCGTTTACGTTGAGCATGAATATGATTAGATCATGTGTATTTGACTTATACATGTTCCTCTGACTATGAGATTATGAAACTCCCGTATATCAGAGGAACACTTAGTGTGCTATCAAACGTCATAACGTAACTGGGTGATTATAAAGATGCTCTATAGGTGTCTCCGGTGGTGCTTGTTGAGTTGTCATAGATCGAGATTAGGATTTTTCACTCCGATTGTCTGAGAGGTATCTCTGGGCCCTCTCGGTAATGCACATCACTGTAAGCCTTGCAAGCAATGTGACTAATAAGTTAGTTGCGGGATGCTGCATTACGGAACGAGTAAAGAGACTTGATGGTAATGAGATTGAACTAGGTATGAGGATACCAACGATCGAATCTTGGGCAAGTAACATACCGATGACAAAGGGAACAACACATGTTGTTATGCGGTTTGACCGATAAAGATCTTCATAGAATATGTAGTAACCAATATGAGCATCCAAGTTCTGCTATTGGTTATTGACCGGAGAAGTGTCTCGGTCATGTCTACATAATTCTCGAACCCGTAGGGTCCGCACGCTTAACGTTCGATGACGATTTTCTATTATATGAGTTATATGATTTGGTGATCGAATGTTGTTCAGAGTCCCGGATGAGAACACGGACATGTCGAGAAGCTTTGAAATGGTTGATAGGTAAATATTGATATATAGGATGATAGTATTCGAACACCGAAGTGTTCCGGATAGTATCGGATATTTATCAGAGTACCGGGGGGGTTACCGGAAACCCCCGGGGAAAGATATGAGCCATAGGAGGGGAGCACACTAGCCCACATTGGGTTCCCCCCCTCCCAAGATAGGAGGCCTAATTGGAGAAGGGAATGTGGGGGTTCGGCCCCCCTTTCCTTCTCTCCTTCCTCTTCCCTTTTCCCCCCTTTGGAAATAAGGAAAGGGGGGAGGCCGAATTGGGGAGGACCCCAAGTAGTATCCATCCTACTTGGGGCGTCCCATGGCTGCCTCTCCTCCCCTCCCACCTATATATATGTGGGAGGGGGCGCCTAAAACACACAACATCTATTCCTAGGCGTGTGCGCCCCCCCCCCCCCTCCATAGTCTACAAGCCCCGGTCATATTCTCGCGGTGCTTAGGCGAAGCCTTACGCGGATCACTTCACCATCACCGTCACCATGCCGTCGTGTTGACCGAACTCATCTACTTCCTCGAAACCTTATTGGATCAAGAAGGCGAGGGACGTCATCTGCTGAAGGTGTGCAGACCACGGAGGTGTCGTGCGTTCGGTGCTTGATCGGTCGGAGTTAGAAGAAGTCCGACTACATCAACCGCGTTGTGAAACGCTTCCACTTACAGTCTATGAGGGTACGTAGACACACTCTCCCCACTCGTTGCTACACATCTCCTAGATAGATCTTGCATGAGCGTAGGAAATTTTTTGAAATTGCATGCTACGTTTCCCAACAGGTTGTGACAAGTGGCACGCTGCATGTGCGCCACTTGTCGCAACCACTGAGTTTTTTTCTTTTTTCGTAGATCCGTTTATTCAAAACGTTTTATCTCTTAAACCGTGCGTCCAAATCTCGAACGGTTTTCACCGCTGGATTACTCGTTCGAGATCTTCAAAACTAGATCCCATGTTGATAGGTTTTGACGAAAAAAACTGGACGAAAAAACCAAACCGAGAGCATAGTTTTTCCCCATTCAGAAAGAGTCAAGGCCATGCCTCTCGCGAAATCACAACTGTGCCTCTCGTGGAAGCAAAACCATGCCTCTCGCGGAAGAAAAAAAACGTGTTTTTTTTGTTTCCGAATGGCTTGAAAGCAAAGCCGTGCCTCGCGCGGAAGGGAAAAAACGTGTTTTTTCGTTTCCGAGAGGCACGGCCTCTTGTGGAAGCAAAACCGTGCCTCTCGTGCAAGGAAAAAATGAAAACACATTTTTTTCGTTTCTGAGAGGCACGGTCGTGCCTCTCGCGAAAGCAAAACCGTGCCTCTCGTGGAAGCAAAACCGTACTTCTAGCGGAAGAAAATAAAACAGAAAACACATTTTTGTTTGTTTCCGAGAGGCATGGTTGTAGCTCTCGCAAAAGCAAAACGTGACTCTTGCGGAAGTAAAACCATGCCTCTCACGAAAGCAAAAAAATATCTTTTAGCACACAAAAATTTATTTTTTCGTCCAAAAGCTAAGGAAGACCGGTGGGAAACCTAAAAGTTTAAAAACCCATTTAAAAGCGAAAAACGCGTGCAGAAAAATATGAAAAACAAAATCTGGAGGTACTGCCTAGAGCGTGATACGTGGCGGCGGCTGAGAGCGCGCCAAGTGGCGCTGGTCGTTGTGAGGCTCATCAGGCACCCGAAATCGGTACTAGCGCTAGCCCTTACTCGGGTTGGGTCACGGCCCAGTAATTCTTCCCGCGCACGATCGCTCGCATGAGCTTCCCTTGATCGCCTAGCTCGACAGTTTGGTCTCGTCATTAAAAAAATCAATTGCAATTACATGTTCAGGAAAAAACAAAATTCTGATAATTTATCACATTACAAAAAGTATATAGTGAAAAAATCATGAATTTAAAGAAGTTTGAGAATTTGAAAAAAAATCACAAATTCAAAAAACATTCTCAAATATAAAAACAAAAACATTTTGAAAAATGTTCGTGAGTTTGGGAAAATTCATTCTTTGAAATAAGTTCAAAAATTTGGAAAACAATTGTGGAATTTTAAAAAATCACACTTTTTTTACAAAAAATCACGAATTTGAAAAACGTTCATGGAATTTTAGAAAAACTGGGCATTGAAAAACATTCATGAATGAACTAAAAACATGAAAGGAAAAACCTACGAGGAGTTTCTAGAAGCTTCACAAAACCATTGGAGCTTCTGCGTAACCAGATGGGCCGACCCATTAACTGAGAACGTGCTTCGCGGGGTGTGCGCCTTTTACCGTTAACACTATATATACTAGTTAACCGCCCGTGCGTTGCTACGGCTTAGTAAAAAATCAATGTAATTCACAACATTGCTCATGTGGCTTATGAATGTGTTGCTACAAATATCTTCCTGTACTTGATAATATAACAAAATCCACGTGGCTCGTATTCAAACCACTATGACTCAACTTACGAAGTCTATCTTCATACTATTGCTTTGTGTTCTACAATGGAGAAATATAGGGCCTCTTTTCCACCCAATTTGACATATATCTTCTCCATCCAATCTGGATAAAAAATATTACTCTCCATACATCATAATTTAAATGGCATGCGTGCATTTAGAAATCCTACTTCAGCCATCAATTTCTTCAGCTAAACATGGAGTATGTTACAAAAAAATATCGCAAAATTCATTTTCAAGAAAAGTTTCCAATGGTACAATGGTATGGCACATAGCACATAATACTACTAAATAAATTAGCAGCCAGAGCAAGCACACTTTTTGATGAAATTCAATTTTTTTAAAACATGTTATCTTTCTCCTTGCAACCCATCTCAGCTTTGCTAAGAGTTTCTGTGTTGTAATTGCCATGCAATAGAAGCCTCACTTCAATATGAGGAACAATAAACTTCTAGTTTTCTCTCTATGTATAAGAAGGCAACAATAAATAAATAAATATATGATTTGTATTTAAGCATGAATCCCATCTTACAAAGGAAAAAATCATAGTACATTCACATATCTTATCAGGAACACAAGGATGCCTACGATCCACTCCCATGGCTAAATGTAATATGTATTAATCTAAACTTAGGAAATGACTACAAAAAAAGTTATATGCTCCTCCACTGAGAACAGTAGAGTGCATGGTGGATAAATTTGTAAATACATGATAATATTATTCACTAACACGAAAACAGATAAAAGGAAGCAACAACAACAAGGATAATTTATGAGTTTCACCCCGGCATAGATTCTTTATTAATACTTGCAGCACCTCAATAATAAAAATTTAGGAGGTAAAATAGAAGTTGAAGGCATGATCACAACCTCAAATAGATGACACAATAATCAATAAAAATATTTAGTTTGAGGTTCAACACTTCAATGATGCATTAACTGAATAAATGTTTCTGGAAGCAGACCATACCTCAAGGTAAAGATGAATGTTCTGGTACTTGGATTCAAGAAGATGCATACTTAAACTGGAAGCACTTCCAAAACTTCCTTCGGTGTCTTCTTTATATCATTATGTAGCATGACTGTCTACTTTATTATCCCAACAGAACTGCTTAAGTTGGCTGCATAACATGCACATAAATCAGAAAAAGAATAAGTATTATTAGGAGATGAGAAATATGTCCTAAAAAGAAAGCATATATAGCTCCTGAGCAAACGTCTCTTTTTTCCTTCACTCCAAATAGCTGCACACCATATTTGAAGAATGTAATACTTCCTCCGATTCTAGTTAATTGATGCAGCCGCTATACAATGTCCTCTATACATTTTATATATGTTGAGTTAATTAATTCGGATCAAAGGGAGTATGAGTTTATATCTAAACAAATAGGGAAACACTACAAAAAAAGACACATCCGTGACATTTTTGGACTGAACAAAAAAAATCTGTCATACTTATGACACTTCTATGACAATAATTGTGACAAAACCCGGTATCATCATAGATGTGGTGGGCTCCTACTTCTATGAAAAAAATCATGACAGAAAATGGGCTTTTCATCCTGGGCGGGCCAGAGCCGCAGTTGCATGACATTCTTTGGGACGTCCATGACGGAAAAATCATGGTAGAAGCGAGGGAGAGGAAAATATCGGGGTGTTCGCGGTTACGGTGGGTGGTCGGGGCCGAGCAATGCACGGAGGTTTGCGTGTTTCTTTCATACACACACATGTGTGGGTCTGAGGCGTTGGGCTCTAACTGAACCCGAGCGAGGCGTTGGGCTCTAACTGAACCCGAGCGATTGCACTGCAGGCTACGCGTTACTGAACCCGAGCAATCGATCGATGACTGTTAACTAAACCCGATCGAGCGATTCCTTCACTACTATTGCAAACTGAAGCCGATAAATGCTGCCTCTGGATGAACAGTGAGCATTGCTGGGGGGTTTGGATGAACAGTTCCCAGTGGGGGTGGATGAACAGGACCCCGTGGTGTTGCCTCTGGATGAACAGGACCCTGGTCGATCGAGCCGGCTGGGGCTGGATGAACAGGACCCTGTGGAGGGTTGGATGAACAGGACCACCCCGTGGAGGGATGGATGAACAGTAGACGGTGGAGGGCTGGATGAACAGTAGTCCGTGGAGGGGTGGTTGAATAGGAGCATGTGGAGAGGGCTGGTTGAATAGTAGCCGGTGGAGTAGCGCACGGTGGAGGCTGGATGAACAGGAGCCTGTGGATGAACAGTCACAGTTGGAGGCTGGAGGAGGTCGACGATGGATGAACAGTAGCCCGTGGAGGCTAGAGGGGGTCGATGGTGGAGATGAATAGTATCCCGTGGAGTCCCGTTTTGTGGTACGCCACACCCCTCCCAATGAACAGGACCCCCGTTTCGACCGTAGCGCTCCAACACAAGTCCGTTTCCTCCGTTTTGCGGTATGCCACACCCCTCCCGATGAACATGACCCCCGTTTCGACCATAGGAGGTCTGTTTCCTCTGTTTTGCGGTACGCCAGACCCCTCCCGATGAACAGGATCCCGTTTTGACCGTGGCCGGTTGAAGAAAAGGCTGTTTCCTCCGTTCGTCCAAGCCCTCCCGATAAACATGATGACGCATTACGTTTCGACCCAGCCGGTTGGCTCCCCATGAACACGACGACGATGTTGTTTCTCCATTCCGACCCAGCCATGTACACGAGCCCTAGCTGTATGTACACGCGAGTAGGCGTTCGAGACCCCGCCCATATGTACGTACGTGTCACTATTTACTTTCTTGCACCCTGGCTGCTTTACGTACGTGTACACGCTACGTGCGCGCCTCTACTACGCTACGTGTGACGGTGTCCTGGACTAGGGGGTACTCACCACGTCGTCTCCAAATCAGTTAGATTGGGCCGAGGACCCCCATGGCCGTATGCTCATGGGCCAGTTCGGATAGCCGATGTATACACGAGGAAGATTCCACAAGACTTGGTGATCAAGACAAGGACTCCTCTCCACCGGCGTATTTGACTAGGACTCTTGTTATCCTAGGACTCTGATACATTATATAAGCCAAGGCCAGGCTAGTCGGTAGATTATTATCACATTACTCATCATACATGTAGGGTTTAGACCACAACATACGATCTCGAGGTAGATCAACTCTTGTAACCCCTATACTCATCAAAATCAATCAAGCAAGAAGTAGGGTATTACCTCCAGCAAGAGGGCCCGAACCTAGGTAAACATCGAGTCCCCTGTCTCCTATTACCATCGATCCTTAGGCGCACAGTTCGGGACCCCCTACACGAGATCTGTCAGTTTTGATACCAGCAATGGTGCTTTCATTGAGAGTTCCGATGTGTGATCGGCAAAGGATCAATGGCTCGCCCGCAGATCAACTGCGATGTCGACATCTTCGTCGCCGGCTCGACCGAGGACCACACTCCATCTTCGATCGTCATGTTCGGATGGGGGGCTTCATCAACATCAACTCTGATCTCTATCAAGATCATGGAGAAATCATCCATGGAGCTCGAGGGCTCAACGTCAACATTGCCCTCGGGCGATCGTGCTATTTTTCCGAACAGCGAACTTGTATCCACTGCCGCCACCTCCTCGAGCAACTCTTTGACGATTTCTTTGGTGGAATTGTGCGGAATTGAGTCTACAACAACCATGCAAAATTTCGTCGAGTTTCGTTGGAGGAATCTCCGGCAATCTACGATATACTAGAGCCCTGTCAAATCTGGACGAGAATCTGGATGAGTTTAGGGAGTGGTCTTGAGCACCTAGCTCGGACGTCCTTTGGAAGATCCAGCCGTTGATCGTCTGAGGAATTACTATATCTACCACCCCTCAAAATTTCAGCTCGATTTGACTGGTCAAACTCCGGGAACCTTCCGATTAGTGCATCACTTTTTGGACCTGTTTTCTGCGCGAATATGGATCCGACCAGAATTCATGTTTCTTTATGAACGTGATATTGGACAACCTTTTTTAACGAATTTTCTTCTATGGTATTGTGCGTTGTTTTTAAACATGTGCTCATAAAAGTTTAAGCCTTCTTTGAGGCGCTCTTCACCATCGCGCTGGTGTCACACCAGTCCGGTAACATTGCTCCACGTCTGCCGACTTGCGCTAGATAGATCGTCGCTTCATCGAGTCGAGCCTAACCTTATCGGATCATCAGCACGGCAAGCCGAACAAGAGTTCAGCATCGTGAAGGATAAATCATCACCAACACCATCGCCCCACGGATTGCAAGGGTCAGGCGCACTGACATCGCCGCTCGACACTTCATCAATCCGGCATTGACCGCGTCAGAAGTTATGACCAGTGTCGGCATGGCCGCACTGTTGTTTTTTCAAGCTGATGCCCATCACGCCGAACTGCTTCAACACCTTGGCTGACATGGCGGCTGCAACTTCTCCTTACTGACCCGCTCCATCATCTCGGCTAGACCGAGGACTTTGCTATTTCTTCATCAACATACTCTGGTGACTTCGGCGTCACCAGCCGACCAGCTTCGTCGCGTTAGCTGGACCGGGGGCCTTGCCTCGGCGAGCCCACCTTTGCAAGCATCGCTAGGCCGTCGCTTTATCGCCCATCAGGCAATGGGTGTGCGGATCGAGTCCCAATTTTGGGAGTAACCTTTCTTCAGATTGCTACAATAGATAAACCAGGTGCTATTAATCCTAGTATTTTTTCTTGCTTGGGTTTATTTTTTCCAAGGAATTATTACTCTGGTTTGTTTCATCATCTATACACAGGTCTATCAAATGGTGGCCGCATTAACAACGGTCGTGTGGTGGTTCGGTCAGTTTCTGTATACAGTTCGGAGAATGCCGCATCCGGAACTCAGACCGGCCTGCGAATTCAGGCTTGGTGACGCCTTCACCGCGTCACGTCGACGCCCTGCATCGACATGACTTCGGCGCCAGGCCACATCTCTTTCAATAAATTATTTTTGCGAAAAGCAATTATCCTTTTTGGACCGCACTATTTTATTTGTGTAGGTGATCGACTTCGACTGCATCACGTGGTCACTTTGGCAAGCCGACGTCGTTGTCCCAATCGGCTCGCGTGATCACCTTGTTGGTCGAATCGCCATACCGACATGTTCGGTTGCCTCAGGGACTTCGACATCGCTGAGTGAGCTCTACCTCATCGAGTGTTCAGCGCACGGGCCATATTTCTTTTATTACTAACTTTGCGTAAATTATTAATTATGCAACAATTTTTTTATTATTCCTATTATCTCCGGCTTGCATTATTTTCTGTGCACAGGTAAAGGATCCAGGTTGGGCAGCGCTGTCACCTCAGCGTACCGACGTACCACGTCACCTCGGCTGGACCGAGGGCTTCGTCATTACTTCATTAAGCCACGCCGGGGACTTCAACGTCTCACTGCCGGCCTGCATTGGTCGTGCTATGTCGCCACTTCGGAGTGTCGAGCTCTTCGCTCCGCCACCTCGGGACCGGCTTGGGGGCTGGGACCTTGTCCCTCCGGAAGCTCGGGCTGTGCATCTACACTGAGCACATTAACCAGCTAAGTTGCTTCTATGCTTAAAAACCTTTAGTTTTAAATTTCGTCCGGTTCGACCAAGCATTATGCTTTTTTGACAAAAAGTCATTTGCAAAAAACTTTCTTTGTCAAAACCTTGTTAGTTGCAAGCAAATTCAAATACCTCGTTTACTTGGGCGCTTCCTGCATGAAGACTTTCCTCTTGCATATGATTATACTTGTACAACTTCGTTCCTTGTTCGTGTATTACGCCACAATATGCACCATGTTGACTTAAGTGTTTCGCAAGCTGGGTTGCCTGGCTCCTGTGCTTACCCCTATGTTCCCGATTGTTCGGCTAGGTGGTAAAGGGATCACCTCTGCGATTGTTACTACTGGGTCATCCGAGTTAGTACCTCAGACTGGGTGAAGCCGAAAGCTAGCGCTCTTATTGTTTTTAATAATGGTCGACACACAACGGAACTCATGAGTACAAAAAATCTGTTGCACAAGTCTCATAGTAACAATGAGCAACCGAAGAAAGGTATCGGTGGAGGTACTATTTTCTTTGAAGATGCTTCTTACACTTCGTCAGTAATATAGAATAAGTTCCCTGAGCGCGCTTTGTCTGTTACAGCCTTATGGCCTGATTGCCTGGTTACCGGATACACCGTCGACGCTTTCGACAGGTGGAGTACATGACACTTTTAGGTCCTTGACCGAAGAGGGAGAAGCCGACGGTCGGTTAAGACGCGTTTATAGTTCGGGTGAACACAGATATGATATAAGTACATCGGTACATACAATCATTATACATAAAATTCTTTTACCCAAGTCAATCGGGGGCTCTCAAAATTTATATGAGCTGTTTTATAGTAAATGTGTTTTCTTCTTGGTCGTTGTAAAGTCTTTTTCTACCACTCCTTTTTCGACTCGAGTGTATGGTCAATAGCTGGATAGCCTGTCTTCTCTCTAAAAAGCCGCTCGAGTTTAGTTCGCTAAACTGGCCTCGAAGAAGTACTCTTCCTTTGGGATAAGGAGCTTGAAGCCATAGGCTGGCCCGCTTGAAGTGTTGAGATCGGCTGTGTCATGTTAAAGCACGACAGAAGCACAATTTTTGCTTTTTTCTAATTTTCGGATTGGCACCGAACACTTGATCTTGTTCGGACATCAAGTTTTTACTGACGTTTTTTGGTTTTCCAAGCTTATGGCACTTTTAAAGTATTTGCGTGTTTTCCGCACAAGTCTTGCAGTGCAACGCTAGACACATTTAGAGATTTGGCAAAAACATTCTCGGATATCGCTAAATATGCATGGGTTTCGAATTGTGTCTTCGGTCAATAGTTGGGTTGCCCGGCTCCTGCGCTTGCCTCCTACGTTTCGCTTTATTCGGCTAGGTGTGCAAAGGGAGGACAACTGCGATTGTGCTTCTAGCTCACATGGTTAAGAACCCCAATGGAGAAAGCCGAAAACTAACTGTCACAATAAGCGTAAACTGGTCAGCGATCCGATGACTGTGTTAAATGACGGGCCGTTCATAACATTGGCCGAAGTGTTTACGGCTTGACCTCAGATGTCACCAAACACTAACCGGGGGCTCATAGCTAGCTTCCCCAGTTTAAAGCTCCTATGACTAAGTGAAAGTTATAAAGCCTGCATATCTGATTGCCTAGTTTTCGATAACACAGCCGCTTTCAGGCACCGAGACGTCGGCTGAGGGTTGTCTTGTTATGCAGAGACACCCTGCGTAGTATCTACAAAGGTGTAGAAGCTGACGATGGGCCACTGTCAACTGATAAACGGTCGCAACGGAGTCAAAATAAACATATCATCATCATTTGTATTTAATATACAAGGGCTGCCTTCTGTAATCATCGTTATAAAGCCATAAATATGCATCAATTTGACTTAAGATTTTTGCCAAGCTGGGTTGCCTGGCTCCTCTGCTTACCCATACGTTCCCGATTGTTCGGCTAGGCGAAAAGGGAGCACCTCCGTGATTGTTACTGCCAGGTCATCTGAGTTAGTACTCCGACTAGGTGAAGCAGAAAGCTAGCAATCTTAAAGGGTCACATTGATCGGCAACGACAGAAGTAAAAAATTTGGTTCATCAATACCACAGAGTTCGAGAACTTTCCCCGAACTAAATCCTCAATATTTTCCTCCCACATTGATCGGAGGTGAGGTTTCATGATCATGATAAGCATGATGACCCAAAGAAAGGAACCGATAGTGGGACTATTTTCTTTGGAAGATGTTTCTTACATTAAGTAATATAACATACCTCTCCGCGTACCTTTGTTTATAAAACCGTATGGCCGGATTGCCTTGTTTTCCATAAATCTTTGCCCTTATAACGGCTTTATAAAGTAGGACAAACACTCCCCAACTTCTGGCCGAGGAGGTTGAAGCCGATGGTCGGTCAAGAAAGTTTTGTACAATGCGGATCCGAGCATTAATGATGTAAAGTACTTGGATACACAGAATCATTACACATAATTTGTGGTTTTACTCTGGATATCGATCCTTAATTCGGCCACCCGTGCCCACATTAAGGCTTGGGGGCTACTGGGCTTCGGGCTTATCATTCACTAATATTGAAAGGGGCGTATCAATCCCCTGATCTGGTGTTGCCACCCGACCAGTGTCTCGGGGGCTACTGCATTGACAATCCAATGCAAAAAAATTAAAGTGCAATATAGCTTTCGAGGATATTATGATCCTTAGGTTAGTCGCCCGCACCCAACCTAAGTCTCGAGGAATTTGCACGCCGCTTTTTGTGTCCCAAAGTATTCCGCCGAGCTAGGAGTTGATCCTCAGGCCGATTTTGTGAATCAACCTGAGTCTCAAGGGCTACTGGGATCAGCAGTCTTATGTCATCCTTCAGGTGCATCTCGGGTTTTAGACCGATACACACCTTGAGGGCTACTGGCTATATATCTCGGCAGAGAATAAATTGCACCAATCAAAAATATTGACCAAAAATCGGCCCGCAGTCGGGGTGGTGCACCACCTCGGAAGCAGTCCGGCATAAAGCTCGGGTGCTAGTGGTTGGCTCCGTAGAGAGGGCATTTCCGGCATTAAGCTCAGCTAAAATCCTTCAACTTTTTTGAACCAAGGTGATTTATGACACCTCGGATACAGTCCGACGTTGGAGCTTGGACATAGTCCGACGTTGGAGCTCGGATACATTCCGGCGTTGAAGCTTGGATACAGTCCGGCGTTGGAGCTTGGACATAGTCTAGAGTTGGAGCTCGGATACATTCCGGCGTTGGAGCTCGGAAGCGGTCCGACGTTGGTGCTAGACTGCAAAAGATACCTCAAATGCAGTCCGGCGTTGGAGCTCGGACGCAAGAGGATGCTGCCGCCTGGGAACAACTTCAAACCCGAGGTATGGCATAAAAATAACAAGGCATTAATAAAGGCCGAGAAATTAAAGGGGCTCCTCGGATACCCAACGTGCAAACTCTTCGGATTTACTTAGGCGATCTTCAAGATCGAAGATGGGGAGATTTGTTGAACCAGTTTTCAAGACCGACCACCGAAGATGAAGAACAGTTTGGAAGAATCGAGGAGCGTCCCCAACTTGAAGACCGGTTCAGGGGGCTACTGACAGTGTCCTGGACTAGGGGGTACTCACCACGTCGTCTCCCGATCAGTTGGATTGGGCCGAGGACCCCCATGGCCGTATGCTCATGGGCCAGTTCGGACAGCCGATGTATACACGAGGAAGATTCCACAAGACTTGGTGATCAAGACAAGGACTCCTCTCCACCGGCGTATTCGACAAGGACTCTTGTTATCCTAGGCCTCTGGTACATTATATAAACCGGGGCCAGGCTAGTCGGTAGATTATTATGAAATTACTCATCATGCCTGTAGGGTTTAGACCACAACATACGATCTCGAGGTAGATCAACTCTTGTAACCCCTATACTCATCAAAACCAATCAAGCAGGAAGTAGGGTATTGCCTCCATCAAGAGGGACCGAACCTGGGTAAACATCGAGTCCCCTGTCTCCTGTTACCATCGATCCTTAGATGCACAGTTCGGGACCCCCTACCCGAGATCTACCGGTTTTGACACGGACAACGTGCGCGCCTCTACATCGACCAGTATATACGTACACGTTCGCGACCAGAATGACAATGCTACATACGCTTCGACCAGGTGGGTCCCGACTATTAGCCACTTCCTTGCATGCGAAGATGTAGCTGGTGGGGTCCCAGCAGTCAGGGGGGTGAATCATTTTTTTGCCCAGACGCACTTCCTTGCATGCGAAGATGTAGCTGGTAGGTCCCAGCAGTCAGGGCGGAAACGTTTTTTTTCGCGAAATACGGTTGCCTGTCTGGTGGATCCCTGCTGTCAGGTGGAGGAATCATTATTTTCCGCGTTATAAGGAGGCACTTCCTTGCTGCGGCCATGGCCCAGCTGTCAGCCTCTCCACGTACAGTCCACTTCCGATGGAAGCCGTTCCTTGACCAGGCCGCGCCGAGAGGACCAGGGCGGTGGACGACAACAAGGCCTAGGAAGGGGATGACGTGGCAGTGGATGCCCACGCGTAGAGGAGTATGAGGGTTCACTGGTTTAGCTGCGGTGTGAGGCTGCCGTCGCCGCAGAATAACATGGGTGTGGGTGAGTAGAGGGATGGCCTAGCCAGCGGTGGGAGTAGTAGGGGCGGTGAGGCCTTCGCGGCATCACAGCCAGCCACGGGACGCAGGAGCATGTGGCACGACCGGCGCTGGTTTGGGTGGCTGGAGCAAGAAGACCAGAGGTTGAAGAAGCACTACGACCGTTGGATGGACATCATACGGTCACTGGAGCTAGAATCGTTCATATTGACTAAGTTGACAAAGCCCTCCGTCCCCGTCAACTTAGTAGGCCCACAAGTCAGCCTTCCACCAAGGTGGGTCCCAGCTAGCAGGGGAGTATTCATTTTTTCTGCGTAATAAGGAGGCACTTCCGATGGGTCCGAGTTGACAGCGGGGGGAACATTTTTTTCATGAAATACGGTGGCCCGTCCGATGGGTCCCAGCAGTCAGGGGGGAAACATTATTTCGCAAAATACGGTGGCCCGTCCGATGGGTCCCTGGTCAGGTGGAGGAATCATTATTTTCCATGTAATAAGGAGGCACTTCCTTGTTGCGGCCATGGACCCAGCTGTCAGCCTCTCCACGTACAGTCCACTTCCGATGGAAGTCATTCCTTGACCACGTTGATGACGCCGCGTTCTGTTGCATGCATGCGTCCATGGGCGTGGTGCATCCCCACTATCAGCCTCTCACGTACAGTCGTCTTCCGATGACTCTCGGTTGTTCACCACTTTGACCACACCATGCCGAGCGCACCAAGGCCGGTGGATGACGGCGAGGCCCCAGACTGGAATGACCCGGAGATGGGGAAGACGGGGCAGTGGAGTCGCAGATGGAGAGGAGTGGGAAACTTGACTGGTTCGGGTGTGCGGCAGCACAGCCGCGGTGCCGCCCACGGGAGACAGGAGCAAGAACAGAGGTTGAAGAAGGAGCACTGTTGTTGGATTAACATCCAACGGTCCAGTTGCTAGAATCATTTGTTGATTAAGTTGACAAAGCCCTGCGTACACGTCCGCTTAGTAGGCCCACAAGTCAGCCACCAAATCTGACGGGTCCCGGCTGTCAAAGGGAGGAATATTTTTTCGCATTACAAGGAGGCACTTCCTTACGTGCGAAGATACAGCCGGTGGGTCCTAGCTGTCAGGTGGAGGAAACATTTTTTTAGCTTAATAAGGAGGAACTTTCCATGCGTGCGACAATGGACCTCGTGGGTCCCAGCCATCAGGCTCTCCACGTACAGTCCTCTTCCGATGACTCTCGTTTGTTGAGCACGTCGCACCAAGCGCAGCGAGGCGGTGGACGGCGGCGAGGCCCTGGACGGGAATGACTCGGAGATGGGAAGACGCGGCAGTGGAGTCGCAAATTGAGAGGAGGAGAAGGGTTATAACTGGTTCTGGTGCGGCATGGGGCTGCAGTCGGTGGAGAATAATAGGAGGTGTGGAGGGGTGGAGGGATAGCCTGGCTGGCGGTGGGGTAGTGCTTCATAGCGATGCATGCTAAGAAGAGCCGCTAGGCGCCAGAGGCTGGACCAGGTGGTCCCGGCAACGCTGGAGGAAGAAGACGAGAGATTGAAGGTGCATGCCGGCCGTTGGATATAAATCCAATGGTTATGGATGTCATAATCATTTGTTGACCAAGTCGACAATGACCTGCGTAGGCTTCAACCTATTGGCCCACATGTCAGCCTACAAAATTGTGGCATATATTTAACCCATGTTTTCTAGAATGTACAGTCCATTTGCTAGGCTGGGTGAACAAATAATTTCACGTCAATGCGGCCCATTTATATTTTGTAAGGAATCCCAGCCCATTTGCACTTCCTTCAAATACACGAATTAGCTGGGCTCGTTATATATATATAATGTTATGTTAGAAGGAGCAATTAATATCAAAAAATAAACCGGAGAGGCACATTTTTTATATACATAATTAACAAATTAGCGAGTTATTGCTCAAAATAAAAATGAACTCGTTATTATTACATTGGTCCTTAAAATCTCCGCGAGCTTTTGTACGCAATCACCAGGATTTTCCTTGCCTCTGAGTCAAAAACAACCAGGATTTTCCTTGCCAACTTCTGTTAAACATTTACTTTTATAAGTTAATAACACGTGGGATGTTTTTATAATGTATATATAAGTCTCTATAAAATATATGATAATAGTTATAATATAAATATATATAATGTGGTTAAAAAAGTACATTGGGCTGCCGATCTTTAAGAAAAAGCCCATAGGCCGGTATGGACCTCAAAAAATAAGTTGAAACCACTGTCATCATATTTCGTGGGCTACGCATGTTAAAATACAAAACCTAGGCCTAACTGATACTTGTTCGCCCTCTGGAAAAAAATGATACCAGATCCCCGAGCGAACTGGATTAAAGAGGGGGCCGGCGGCACGACTGAAGAAGCACATCATGAGCGATTTTTTTTCTTCAGTGGATGGCTCTCGATGGCGTTTTTACTTGCCTCTGCACCATACAACTTGTATTTTTAGCCTCCCAGTCTGTGGTGGACCAGCAGCCCATTTGCTGGGCGGGCCAACCTACAGAAACCAGCACTCGATTTTTCATCAAGCCCCCAAAACAACGCAGTACTATGTTTGTTTTGTGGCCGAAAACATTACGGCGAGGGTTGAGCGGGGGAGGTGGCAAGACAGAGCAAAAAGATTAAAAAGAGCTGATGCGCCGTTGCTACCCTAACAAAGCAGGTGCAATTCTTCTCAGGAATAAGGTGTGCCGTTGACACCCACATGTCACATACCCCACAGTAGGCATACTAACAAGTTCACACACAAGTACAATAGAAAAGGTAAACATTCGAATCAAACTCAGTTCACAGGACACATTCATATTCATAGCCAACATTCACTATCAACAACACAAAAGATTCATATATACACAAGTTCAGCATGTCTATGGATCCAAATATTGATAGATCACACAACAATATTCATAGATAATTCACAAAAAGATTCAGATATACACATGTTCAGTATGTTTATGCATCCAAATGATTGAGATCACATCCAATATGATCCATGGACGAACTTTAATTACCTAGGGTACAGACTAGTAAATGGTGTTTAGTCGGAGGTACTTCTTGCTAAAATGAATGCTTGTACGAGTAAACTTTCGAGTACATAAGAGGCAGCACAGACAATCTGAACTTTGCTTGTAGGTTTATCCTCAAATATTAGCCTCGTGCCGAGGGAGGTTTGAGCAACTTGGCCACTACTTTCATCCAACTAGTTTACTGGCTCATCTTGGTCCTGTAGCTCGCCAAAGTTCTACATTGCAGACTGGTAAATGGTGTTCAGTCGAAGGTACTTCTTGCTAAAATTAATGCTTGTACGAGTAAACTTTCGAGTACA
The DNA here is from genome assembly GCF_018294505.1 of Triticum aestivum. Taxonomy (NCBI): domain Eukaryota; kingdom Viridiplantae; phylum Streptophyta; class Magnoliopsida; order Poales; family Poaceae; genus Triticum; species Triticum aestivum. Next base: position 504,018,956 of record NC_057794.1, read on the forward strand.
TAAGAGGCAGCACAGACAATCTGAACTTTGCTTGTAGGTTTATCCTCAAATAGTGGCCTCGTGCCGAGGGAGGTTTGAGCAACTTGGCCACTACTTTCATCCAACTAGTTTACTGGCTCATCTTGGTCCTGTAGCTCGCCAAAATTCTACATTGCAGACGAGAAAGGAGGCGGTTGAGAAAATGAACCACCCAATTTTTTTGTGCAGTTCAACTGAAATGGAGCATCCCTGGTGTGCAAACTGATTAAGTGTTAGATGAATATACGCGTCAACCAACTTGTCTGGAATCTTTAGACTCCATGCCATACAGTTCGCTACCATATCTGCCGATAACCAAAAGGCACAAATTGGGACCAAAGACTGGACTGCGTTTTTCTGGGCTATGCACCAAGCAATATTTTTGGCGTTCACTTTCCTAATACTTGGAGTTTGACAACTGGTTGATGCTGGTTGATACTAGAATGAATACATGCACTTCTTCTTGTCAACATCGATGCTTGTCTAAGTGAACTTTGGAGTACATAGCAGCAGCATAAGTACCTATCCATCTGATCTTTTTGTGCAGTTCTACTGAAATCACCCAATGTAATGATTTGCCTACGAGTTCAGGCTCCAAGTTACTCCTTTATGAAATCGGCAAATAGTAGAACAATACCAAATTACCAATACATATGACAAGCACAATAATCAGGATAAAGACCAGTACCAACCTGTGTGAGGTGGCATATCAATTACTATTTCCTTTGACTAGAAGCTGAGATAAGCCAAGTGACTGATAGCAAAGGAAGAATGCAAGCCCAGATTAGCGACTGACAGGAAAGGAAGGAAGCTGTCGAGGCAATGAAACACCCAAAGTTATTATGCAGTTCCACCAAAATCGAGCATCCCTGTTGGCACATATATTGAGAGAGGGAGATTGTTGTAATAGTGGGACTAGTTGATGAAACATACACTAACAAATAGAAGCACCCTCATTATCTTAATGGGTAAAGTTAGCAACACAGTAGTCTTGCTTAAAGAGAGGTATTTGTTTATTTAATCAGTGCCAATTAGCTCAACACTCAAAGCATTGCCATGTATCATAGGCTACAAAACTTTAACATGCAAAGATAACGGAGTTTCTCATGACAGTAGCATGATACAAATAGAGATGACAGCAAACTAATATGGATGAAGTCCTTAGGCCGGTACAAACCTAAGGAAAAAAGCTTATTCATGTAGTCCCATAAGAGATGATAAAGCACTCACTTGAATCACTCAATAGTGTATATTTTTGTGCACTTTAAATGTATGGTTGAAATCACTCTTGTTTACCAGTGCTGAGATTATATCGAAAGATTACCAAGAACTTCTACCATAGTTAAAGCACTGGCTGGGATACAGTTCATTGTATTGTCTTGTGTAGTTCCACTAAAATGTATGATTGGCACAACATGATCCCTGTTTGCACAAGTAGGAACAAGGTAAAACCTTCATTAGCTTGGTGAGAAAGGATAGAAAGACATTAGCATATTACTCTAACAATAGCATCAAATTCATGATGGACCTCATTAAACCAATGGCAATAAATTAACATGCAAAACAATAACACTATTATGTCATGACACTAATAATATTCCCTCCCTGCTCCACCACATGATTCACCTCCATAGACAAACATACACACGTACATGATTCAGCATAAGGTGCTACTCAAGATTTGTTTAACTCCGATAGGAAAATTAGGAAGCAATAAATTACTGGTACTTAAGTACTCCTAATTAATTAAGTGACCTTGCAGGAGAGATAGCAAAAGTGGAAGGGCTCCCTGGAGGATCGTCTCACATGTAAGGTAGACGTTGCCGGAGCCCTTGAATGGCCTCGACTGAGGCCTCTGGCTTCAGCAAGATCACCTTGGCACTATTTCTTCTTCTTCTTCTTCCTCTTCATCCTCTATTTCTCTTTCTCCTCATCAGTTAGTGAAACCAAGTACATGATTGGCCTTCTATTTCTGAATTCGTTTTCTCAGTGAGGGAGTACAAGTGCACTAGTAAACAATAGCATTATTTTCTCATGGGAGTCATAAAATAGAGATGAACACATGCATTAAATATCATTCTTACCTAAAGGAAGGTTATGGCGCCAATATGGATGATGAGGATTGGAACACATATCTCCCTTTGTGCAGTTCCACCGAAATGAATCAACTATTCCATTCTGACATTCCAGTTAAACAGCACAAAAGTCACTTCTTTTAAGAAGTTTTTTGTGCAGTGCACCAAAAGGTCACAACAGCAACCTGGTGAAATGGATATCCCTGTTTGCACAAAAAGCTACAATGGAAACAGTCAAAGTCTCAAACAATTACAAGCAAAAACATTTGGCTAAACTTGTCATGGCTTATAATAGTGGCATGGCTTCATTTTACCAGGGGCATTAGATTAAGAACAACTAAATATTTGGTATAAGGGCATGGGACAGTGGGTGCACCAGCAGTCCAGCACCATGTACCTAAACAGGGGCATAAAGTGGTGATTCAGAGTTTGTTGCCGCGACAAACAAACATCCAAGAAACATATCTGGGTTGGTCCCATTTTTTCACTCTAGCCACCTACTCCTATGTGTGGATAGCAAATCTAGTCCTGGTCATACCAGTGTGTACAGCGTTACCCCGATATTTCCCTTTTCGACCAAGAGACCAGTTGGACGACCAGTCTGTACTACTTTCACCCCCTTTCCTTCCTGTTTGTACCAAGTCCGATGTACATGCTAAATTCCCCCACCCCCACTTTATTTCTTGTTTGAACCAAGTACAAGATCCAACTCCATGAAGTAGCTTTACCTCTAACAATAGAAGAAAAAATAGGTGACATTGGACCATCCGATCGAGAGGGGATGAGAAGTAGAAAATGATGCACATGCAGCAACGTAGCGAGCTGGGGAAGTAGAGATAAGGTGGTTTCGAAGGAAGATATATCTGAAGGTCATCGGGATGTGGATAGGTGGGCGGAGGGAGGCTGGATCCGCCCATACTAGGGCAACGACGAAGGGATCGGAGGACCTCCCGCGCCGGCGCTCGGCCAGAGATAACAATGCGGCCGGTAGTGGGTCTCCTCCCTCACTATCAACGATGGCCTAAACACTGCCCCTCCTCCCCTTCACCGGCGGAGGGGGATACATCCGGATCTGTAACCAGCGATGAGGATAGAAAGACAGTGTTTTTTGAAGGGAGAAAGACAGCGTTGCCACCCCTATCTTGTTTAGATCTGGAGAGGATGAGAGTGTGTGAATAGAGCAACCCTAGAAAGCAAGCGCAGAGGCTCCAGCCTATATATACATAGTGGGGTAGTTTTCCTTTTTCACTCCATCAAAACAATCGATTAAAATTGTGTACTATGTGCCAGGTTGCCTTTTTTTAGTTGTTGATTGTTTTTTGAGATAGCTACCCGCTTGTTCCAAGTGGTGTTACGGTGTGCCAGGTCGCACTTTGTATCATTCAAGTCTGGTACAAGTCCCTCCATTAAATGAACAACCACCCCCTCATAAAAATTGTGAACAAGCCTACGGCTAAAATTATCGAAAACGTGGGTTGCCCCAACATGCATTATTATTTATATTTTCTACTCCACCTGTTCCTAAATATAAGTCTTTTTTATTAGACACACCTAAGACAAGAATTTTTTTTATTAGTAGTGAACCCCACATGTCATAGACACAAAAACTGTGGCAAGATTCCCTTAGGCAAGCCAAAGTGTGTCTAACAATTTGAGCAACTCAAGTTAGGCAAGTGTGGCAATTGTGGGAAAAATAATGTGGCCACATAAGACAAACATAGTCACAATCCAAACGACCCCATAATTTTTTGTGACATGCATGAAAATTTGGTCAGTTAAATTTATAGTCAAAATTTGGCAAGGTGCATCAAATCAACACATGCAAGTATCAAAAGGGAAGTCACGGCATGCATGCATGCGTTGTACTCCCTCCGTTTCCAAATATAAGTATTTTTAGAGACTGCAACAAGTGACTACATATGAAGCAAAATATGTCTACATACATCTGTATGTTGTAGTCCATTTGAAATGTGTAAAAAGACTTATATCAAGTGTAGTGCTTTGATGTGTCGCGTCAACTCGTACAAGACTGAGAAGTTTGATTACTACAACGCCCTCTCCCTCGCGGACTGAGCTCCGGTGCCTTAAATGCACCTGCCTTTGGCTGCATGACAGGTGGGCCAACCACCTGTTGGGCCCACCTGTCATAGACGCAAAGGCAGGAGCAGTAAGTCAATGAATCTACGTCCCTCCCTCACGCATGAGCATGGTGGCTGGCAGGACTAGTAGGAGCTTTCGCTACACGCTATCCCTCCCGCACGAGGTGGACGGACATGCAGTAGTGGATTCGATACTGTAGAAGTAGGAGTAACATCATTGTTCGTCTTCTCTCGAAGAGGCGAAGAGCCAAGCACAACCCGAACGTGGTAGTTGCGAATGCTCACGTGCTGAGGTGCCTTGGAGCATGCATATAGCCAGGCTCTTGGATGAGACAAAATTGCTATTTGAGCCCACTATTGTAGTACTAGTAATTGCTAGTATAGCCCTGTAAACCGGAAAGGAGTATTTGCCTTTCTAGATATTTCAACAAGTGACTAGACTACACCACATGCAGTACTCCCTCCCTTCCGGTTTATAGGGCTCAAATCTCAAATCTCATCAACCAATGCATTTTGCGATTAGAGGAATGTATCTCGTACTTTACAAAACTACCCTAATTAAACCCATGCATTAATTACGTAGTTCTCTTGTTTTCCTCTCCGCCTTGGTCGCGGTGCACAATATTGAGCACTCCTATATGACTAGCCGCTCTATCTACATGCGGGACATCAAAGCACCCGGGCCCGGGTGCCATCCACCAAATCACAGCGAGGTGCTACAGTCGAAACTCACCAGTCACCCCGGTGTGACCGTCATGACCCATCATATCACAAAACCCACACCTTTACCAGCAGTGGTAAAGTGGCCTCGAAGTTGGACTGGACGAAGCAACCAGCATTTCACTCGAACGCTCGTTGAAGCCCTTTCTCCCCTTTCTTGAAGAAAATCTCACTCCAGGCTACTCACTTCTGCCATTTTTCTTCTGTACCGACGAAGGAAAGGTGGGCGAATCAGTGATGCTGCTATATTTTCATTCCAAGAATCTTCTTTTTGCGACGCACCGACCGATTATCACAGCCTATTCTTTTCCCGTTTTCATTGCGATTGTGGTTTCCATTCGATTGCTTTTTGTTTGTCAGTTCATTGATGGATCCTGGAGCACTAGGCAAAGAGTTGCCGGCGGACAACCCACTGGAGACAGCAATCTCCAGGAAGCAAGCACCGACCCACGAGTTGACCATGTTGGCGGGCCAACCCATGGAGACGAAGAACTCCAAGAAACAAGCACTGGCCAAAGAGTTGACGACGTTGGCAGATGAACTCCTCAAAGAAAGTTGGAAGAACAGCAAGGGCCCCACCGTGCCTACCCCAGAAACTCTGATGGCCACCTATGCGAGGCTCAAGGCCGAGTTTGAGGAGATAGTCGCCGTTGAGAAGCAGTATTCCCCTGGCAAGGTGATGGCCCCCTTCGAGGACGAGGAGATGGCGCCCGGAGGGATGGGATCCCCCGGTGAGCTGCACAAGGTAAAAAATAATGGCTTATTACCATAGTTGTGGTTTTTGATTAATTGCAATGTGCTTGCTAATATGTTAGGGTTGTGCAGGTGCCGGTGGACGTCCTTGATGATTTCGATGCCGCGGCCCATCCTGTGGACAACGCCCTAGAGATGGTTTTCGATGTCGCGGTCCGTCCTGTTGGCATCGCCTCGGAGATCGGTTCTGATGCTGTTGTCCATCCTATGGACATCGCCCCAGAGATTGATTCCGATGTCGCGGTCAGTCCTGTGGACATCACCCCAGAGATCGATTCACATGTCGCTGTCCGTGCTGTGGTCATTGCCCGAGAGATCGATGACAAGAAATAGTTGGTCGTGTTAATCCTCCAGGGTAGTTTGCATTGCCATGTGTTTAATTACCAGAACGATGTGTGTTATCAAACCATCTTAGGGCTAGTGCACTGTCTTGTGTGGGCGGTACTTGCTACATTTGTTTGATAGTGAATCATGCGAGCCCTCTCCGAGTTATGGAAACAGATGTATCCTCACCGGCTTTTGATGTAATACATGGCATGCTTAGATGTAAGTTTGAACTGTTTATCATATCAGCAAGGCTTGTTTGATGATTCTTGGTGTTAGTAGGCTAGCTACTGTGCGAGCTATAGTACTTGCAAAACACTCATCGAAGAGAAACGTTGGGGCTGATGAGCTCGTGGTACGCTTATATTTATCCCTCGTCGATCGGCCAATAGCCCAAGCTCCTAAAATTGTAGGCTTAGTCGACACGGATACATTCAGGCCTCATTTGGTTCATAGGGTAGGAAAATCATAGCCAAAGTACAGAGACGTACAACAGAAAATCATAGTAGTACAAAGACGTACTCCCTCCGTTCCAAAATAGATGACCTATAGGCGGGCTAGTTTGGCCTAGTGGTTTTTTTTGAGGATGGCCTAGTGGGTTTTTTTGAGGATGGCCTAGTGGGTTTTAGTGATATGACGTGGTACAGTGTCGTCCAGTCTTCGCGTGTGGTAGAAGTATTGCGGGTACAGTAAGTTTTCTTGAAGAAGCGGAATTCAACGAAGTCATGATGGTTCCTTTGTGTGACCAACTTATAGTGGGAAAGGTTGGGCCTGCGATACGACCGGGGTAGACTAGGATATTTTTTCAAAAAAATAGTATCATTGCTGATTTATATTTATTTTTTTTATTTCTGATGAATGCTAGTGTTTCAACTCTTACGACGAAGAGTGCCAAACACGGCACGTGCTGGATGTCCCACACGTCAGCGAAAGGAGTGGGACATGAACAGCGTGGTAGAGCCCAGCGCAAAAAAACAGCGTGGTAGAGCGTCTCCACTTCTTCCACTTCTGGGTCGGAGACCACACGTAGTAGTACTGGTGGTATGAACGATACAAAGTGCGACCTGGAGAAAGACACGTCTAGTTGGAAGGTCTCGGGGCATACACGTAAACAAATATAAAAGCTAATGTGTGCCTCCAACTAATATAGTAGTAGTAGAGTACTTAGGTACGTACTCCATAACATCACCGTGCATTGCACGTACAACATTTAGTGGTACTCCCTCCGTTCCAAATTACTCGTCGTGGTTTGGTAGAGTGTATGGAGGGTGCATGAGTCCACACTAGTTTAGCACAAATACACTAGAAGCGTGCATGAAGAGAGCATGCATGAAGAGGGGTGTTGAGTTGAGCATGCATGAAGAGGGAACAACTATGCCGAGATGAGAACGCAACCAAACACACCCTATATGCCATGCATGTTCATACCATTTGTGCCTTTCTACTTCACTTACTCCGGACTCTCCCATGGCCCACCTCACATTATCACCATATATATTTCTTGGAGTTCATGCGCGGCGGGCGGGCGATCTCTTCTCCCTCCCCCGTCTCTCTCTTCTCAGCTGACGCCCGCCGAGCGATTAGATTTCGGCTATCGACGGTTTATTCAATTGTAGTCCCACATGTTAGTGAAAATGCGAGACAGCGCGTGTCCCCTCTGGTGAGCGGCGTGCGAGCCGAACTGTCGGGGGTGCGACGAGTATGAGTCGTAAGTGTGTTGCCTTTTCATTTTGAACTTGCAGAGCGTAACATTTTCGTGTGATCGATCATAGAAATCCAGAACAAAATGACAAGGGCGGTGCTTTCCCGCGTGTTAGGCAGGCTAGTTTGAGTGATATGACGTGCTACAGTGCCGTCCACTTGCTCCATTTTTATGTAAGCAAGAGTCTACACTCTTATTTGGGAGGAGTGCGAAACACGGCGGATCTGATTTTGATCGAGAGAAAACTGGTCCCTACGAAATAATGGAGCACTGTTAGCGATTATAGCATGATACTTAGGGCATCTCCCACGCTGGCCCTCAAATTTACACTGGCATCTGTCCGAGGACACTGATGGATGCCATCCAATGCTGCCCGCATACCTTTCGACAACTATATGAACTAACCGGACGAAATTCGTGCAAGCAAAGCAAATTTCAAATTAACCGGATGAAATTCATTACATTTTGAAAACTTTTCCTATAAACTAGATGAAATTCATTACATATTTCGCACAAACCATACTAAAACCTACTGTAAACCGAATCTAAATGATCACCGGCGCTCGACCACCATGTCCGGCCATGAAACTGAGAAAGTCGGCTATTGCCTTTGCCTCCTCCTCATCCACCTCGATAACCTCCTCCTCCAGAGCACAAGGTTCTGAAGATTTCCGCCTCCACATCGATGTCAAGCGGCTAATCGGCCGCCGATGTTTATCCTACCAAGCTTGGTGTCGACTGAGTGGAGGAGCAGTTGCCTTCCTGGAAACAGAGCGGCGACAACCTACCATGTACTACTCTTCCTCGCTACCGGCTGCGCCCGCACACGCGCGCCGGCTTCGTGGTCGTGGTGGCGGAGGGTGGTCGGGGGGAGCCGGTGATCTCCTTCGTCTGCTCCTGTGACAGTACGTCCAAGAGAGCTTTGTAGCGCGCCCGGAGCGGGGCCACCGATGTCCTTCGTCTGCTCCTATGACAGTACGCCCAAGAGAGTTTTGGAGCGCCAGGAGGCCATGGTTGGAGTGGTGCCGACAGAAGGAAGGGACCAGAGGAGAATGAGTGTGGGTCTTTGGCTATGGCTGGGAGCTGGGGCTCAAGTTAATATAGCGGGCGAATGGCAATGAGCCGCGGCAGACGAATGGACGGCTGGAGCAGGAGTAGGATCGTCGGCAGCTGCGTGTCATTAATGTGGGCAGTGGACGGAAGGATAGCCGTGGCGTCGATAACGCGGAACAGTCGCTTCCACCGGGATGCCGCGCGGGTGGCGCTCTCTCGGCCGTCGCGCTGCTGCAATGCCGGTATCAGTGAGAGATCGTGTCGGGCGTGAATGCGGACGCTGCTTTAGTGACTTAACCGCAGGTGCGTTGTATCACTGACATGTGGGCCTAACGGGCATCTGGCCCGCATGTCAGTGACACACCAACTGCACCTGCAGTTAAGGCCGGTGAATGCGGCATTGACGTTCTCGAGAGACGGTGAATGTTTCAGGCGAGAAGCGCGCGCTAGGGACGGAAGGGGTTTCGGTAGGCCAGGGTGGTCAGACGCTGGATTGGTAGGAAAATGTGAACTCATGGGTGACGAGCATTTGAAGAGTATGCGGCACATATTGACAACCAGGCGTCCATGCAACCGCTCTTGTCGCCATCTAGCCTTCGACGACCACCAGCGCTGTCACCAAGCATCGTTCATGCCACCGCACGGCACACTAACCGGTAAGGAAGCGATGGCATCCCGCCGCGCCGAGTTCCTCGCCGCCCACGACCGCACACAGAATGGTAGGGAAGCGGTGGCATGCCGCCGTGCCGAGTTCATCGCCGCTCACGATCTCACACCTATGTGGGCGAAATTTGAAGCTGCCAAGGCTGAATGGGCGGTAGAGCAAGAGGCGGACAAAGATGCACAGAAGGAGCAGAAAAGTCAAAAAGCACTCAAGAAAATAGAGGCCCGCCGCCGCAAGAAAGAAGAGGACGCACGCACTGCTGCGGAGAGGTCTGCGGAGATCCAAGCACGGTGGGATGTCGCCGACAAAGTCGGGAAGGAGAATGACGACGTCTGGCCAGCATGTGAGAAGTAGTAGTACTGGTAGTTAGTGTGTGTGTGTGTCTATGTCGCCCGTACGTTTGTTTAATTAATTAATTATGAGGATGTACCAGTACTACTAGTTACTACTATAGTTTTTAGAGCAAATTACTAGTACATTAGCCTAGACTCAATGGAAAAATTCCTATCCTATGCATCAAATGGCATCTCTTTTTGTATAGGAATTGAGATGCATGTCATCTCACTTCCTATGATTTTCATATTCCTATAAAATTCCTATCCTATGAACCAAAGGAGGCCTCTACTGGAGTAACTACTGTAGCTAGCAGTACTGCTGGTACATTAGTTTTCTTCAAGAAGCGGAATTCAATGAAGTCACGATGGTTCCTTCGTCCGAGCAACTTCACAGGGGGTAAGGTTGGGCCTGTGATTTGACGGCTCATTAGTAATTACTACGACACGATGACCAGGGTGACTCTCCCTTGGAGTTCTGCGGGCATGGAAAATGGACCAGGATGGTCGACGTTCCACATGTCGGCGAGCGGAAGTATTCTTTCCAATATCGAGGAGCAAGGAAACCACGTGGTATAGTATCACTGGTGATTTATATTTATTTTTTATTTCTGATGAATGCTAGCGTTTCAACTCTTACGACGAAGGAGTGCCAAACACACGACACGTGCTGGATGTCCCACACGTCAGCGAAAGGAGTGGGACATGAACAACATGGTAGAGCGTCTCCACTTCTAGGTCGGAGACCACACGTAGTAGTACTACTATAATAGTGGTATGAACGATACATAGTGCGACCCGAGAGAAAGCCACGTCTAGTTGGAAGGTCTCCGGGCATACACGTAAACAAATATAAAACATTAATATGTGCCTCCAATTAATATAGTAGTAGTAGAGTACTTAGTCACGTACTCCATAACATCACCGGGCATTGCACGTACAACATGTAGTGGTAGTAAGAGACAAACGCCTATATGCCATGCATTTTCATACTATTTGTGACTTTCTAATTCACTTACTGCGCTACATTACATAGGTTCGCACGTCCACTCCTGGGTACATGTCTGTCTCGTAGTTCCAGTCCCACGTGTTCTTCATATAGATGAAACGATCCTTGCATGACACAAGCACCTTGATGCTAGATGTCTCGCGTGTTGGCAAAAGGATGAACAAAGCTCACGTAAAAAATAGAGTGGAAGAACATAGATTCCCGACGACCGAGAAGGAGAAAGGAACCTCGTGGTGGAGCGTTTGCACTCATAATATTTTATATTATTCAGCGATATAAAATCAACCAATCATCTCCACAGTGGACTGGAAGAGTACGAAACACATCATACTAGTACATGGCTAACCCACGCTATCACCATATTTCTTGGCTTCCATGCGACACCTATCTCTAGTAATCCAGCAGCCCATATCGCTTCTCCCTCCTCGTCTCACTCAAAGTGCGGTGGGCTGGTATTCTTGCCGTCTATTGAGGTCGGTTAACTCATCACATGTTAGCGACATGCCAAGAGCATTCTAAAAAAATTCCTTTCATGTTCTGTTTTCAAAAAAAAATCCTTTCACGTACGAATTTGAGTGTATGCTTTGAGCAACTTGCATGTCCTATACTGCTCCTGTTTGGTAACTCTAACTTAGCTAGAGGTTAGACTAACTCATGACTAACCCTGAACTAACTATAGCCGAAGAGGTGTTTGGGTGACAGGGTTAGATTGACAATAAATGCACTTGATGGAGAGAGAAAAGAGATTTTTCAGTGGTCCCAATGAGAACTATCTCTAGTTAGCACCTCTTGGGTGGGATAGGTTTTTTGGTGGGTTTGGTGCAACTTGCTCCAATTTAAACCCTCATGCTTGGATACTTTAGGTCTATATGAGGCCCAACTAGCTCAAACTAACTCTAACCCATGGATCCAAACAGGGCCTATGACCAGCCTCGACGCGGAGCAGTTGGAAGCAGCGCTCTCTCGGCTGTCGCGCCGCTTCAAAGCCGGCGCCAGTGAGAAGTCGCCTCCACTCTGGCCAGGCATTAATGTGGCACTGACGCTCCAGGGTGACGCTGACCGTTTCATGCGGGAAGCGCGCGCTGGCAAGGGAGTATAGGTTTTGAACCGTTTCAGGTGTAGTACTGGTAGTTTGCAAAACTACTCAATTATTGCACTCATTTTCCTAAGAAATTGTGGTAAAAACGTTACTCCACAGCCTGCTTCCCTTCTCCTTCCTCTTCCACCGCCCGCGCACGTCCGCGGGAAGCGGCCGGTCAACCCTTATATAGGAGTGCTAGCACAAAAAGATGCATGCATGACCACTAAAATTTCCAGATTAAAGCGTCGCTCCTGTGGGAGTATGGCGTATGTTGTTACCTTTGGCCAGGCCATGGCTACCGGGCGACGGCAACCAGAGAAGAGGCGGCGGGAGGGGAATGAATGCATGTACTGTTTGGGTTCACCATCCGGCTTAAATAAATGCGCAGCATCACGTGTACCTGCGGGTGCACAAATTGTAACATACGTGTCTGCTTAAGTGGGTGTCACGTAACTGGTGTGTGTGTGTGAGAGATTCTGAGAGATAGAGTGCGTGTGTGCGACTCTACTCTTCGGACATGTACTCAACCTTTTGCGTTGGGATATAAGTATAATGGTATTTACTTTAGCTAGTGATTTACGTGGCCATGTTAACATGGTTGTGTAAAAAAATGTCACTTCTTGCTCGTGATTTGCGTTATATAATTACAAGCAAGATGCTCGAGCATTGCACAGAACATCAATATGCATTTTTTTACAAAACACCTGTTGTGATTTACCCATGCAGGAGTAATCCCATGTGTAAAAACTAATGATATTTCAAGAATTTTATCGGAAAACTGGTATCTCGAGAATGTCATCGAAAAAATGGAAGATGAGAGATAAGGTGAGGAGGAGTGGAGTGTGGTGGTGACTTGTGGTCGGAATGGGTGGAGGCATGGGGATGGACGGCGCCAGCAAGCGGCAGCGGCCATCATGCTAGATTGTTCCAGAGACTTTCTTTTTTAATAGCTCAGCAATGAGGTTGTGGGAGATAAGGATGTGGAGAGAGGTGCGGGTATCTTTTGTAAAATTATCATAGTTTGCTTTCTATCCGTCAGATATAGATCAGATGGTCTATATTACAAGATGGCAGGCACACCATCATCACCAACTCGGTTTTTTAGAAGGGTACAGATGATAAGTTTGCTAACTACTAAAGTAAAGTGGAATTTTTCCATGTTATACAAGTAAATTAAGGTGATTGTTTATCATACGGGTAAGGTTGGATGAAGGGTGGTAGGAACAAATGCTCCGCCTAGAGCATGTGTGTGTGAGATGGAGTCTTAGTGTGTGTGTGTGTGTGTGTTTGTATGTGTGTGTGTGTGTGTGGGTGTGTGCGTGTGAGAGAGAGAGATGGAGTCTTAGTGTGTGTGTGTGTGATGGAGTCTTAGTGTGTGTGTGTGTGTGTGTTTGTGTGTGTGGGTGGGTGGGTGGGTGCATGCATGCGTGTGTGTGTGTATGTGTTTGTGTGTGTGTGTCTCGCGGGGTCCTCGGTGGTGGATGTAATTTAAGTGTGCATGCCTTCATCATAGAGAGGTGATGTGTATGGCCGAGGCCACTAATGATGGGGTGCGGGAGAGAAAATGCTCATAGAGAGGGAAGAGAAGGTGTGTGCGCGTGAGAGGAGTCGACATCGAGAGAACGTGTTTGTTCGAGAGACACCGAGGAAGACTACTATATATCGATGGTGCATGTAGGCGGGAATTAAACGAAGGGATGGTCTTATTGGTTTCGAAGATATAGGGGAAGAGTGAGAGGGGGTAGCTAGAAGGAGATTGTTAAGTGTGAGTGTGTGTTTTACCCATCCAGGCGGAAGTTATGTGCACACAAAAAGAGAATGATTCGATGTGGCGTTAGGGTTGAGGGTAATTAACTACGTATGGAGACATAGAGACCTTGAACGTGCATGTGTGAGAGGTATACATGTATACGTGGGATGTGTGTGTGTGTGCGCGTGCGTGCATGATCGAGATAAAAGAAAGAGGACATAAGTCATAAGATCAACGACATGGGAGAGACTGATTGGTATGACAATATGCATGCATGTGAGAATGCAGGGAAGAAGGCCCGATAATTGAGCATGTGTTTTTGTCTTTAAGAGATAGTGGCATGGGCTGGAGCATGCATCTATGGCGAGCAGAGGGAGTGAGGCACAACGATTGTGCAAAAGAGATCAACCTATAAATGAAAGAAGGTTGATGGAGAAACAGATAAATAGAAAGATAAAGATGCTAGCTAGTGTGCGTTAGAGATAGGAGTCGAGTGGATCAGAAGGCTGAGTTATGTGTGTGGGTGTGAGAGAGATGAAGACAGGGTGCATGTGACTCACATACAAACAAATATCGGAGAGACATGAGATCCCAAGAGACGGAGTTTTGTGTCTGCGAGAGAGAAAGATATTTCACAACGAGAGTGATAGCTAGAGAGACATATGAGGGAACACAAGATATCTCTAGGAAGAGAGGGTGTGTGTGAGCGACATACAAGAGAACAGTGGAGAAATATGAGAATATGAGACCCTGGGAGACAGAGTTTGTGTTTGTGTGTGAGAAAGAGATATTTAAGAGGAAGAGTCGTAGGTTCTCATACCTAAGGAGCGAAAGACATCTCTGTATGAGGGGTGTGCGAGTGGCACACACGGGAATAGTAGAGAGAAATGAGACCTCGGTAGACAAAGTTTTGTGTTTGTGTGAGAGAAAGAGATTCCACATGGAGAATCATAGTTAGAGACACATAGCAGGGAGCGAGATATACTTAGAGAGAGATAGAGTGATGAAGATCGAGGGAGAGAGTACCGTCAGTGTGTTACGAAGATAAAAGATCATTGTCGACATACAGGTAGCATGAGAGATACCCGAGAGACGATGAACGCGTATAGGTCTAGAGAGATACTCCTATATAAGATGAGTGATAGTTATATGAGACAAATATCTGGATTAAATGGGATTCAAATATTTAAACTGGAGATCACGACATCGATAATATCATAACGCAAATTGGTGTATCAAACATGCATATTCATTTGAATTTGGGGACACGTGTAATGTTATATAGTTTATCAATATTGGTGATCCATAGATTCTTTAATTAGAAACAATGCATGGTTTATATGCAATTAATGTCTAAATGGGATTACACTATATGTTGCGTGTGTGAAACACATTATACAAGTTTGAGAAGTAAAAAGACCCACATGAAACACACATTAATTGGAGATAGTTAGCGAGGAATGCATACGTTGGATTTCAACATAAAGTGGTTTCAAATATTTGAAAATCCAAATTGATGGATACAACCTTATGAATCTGAGATCATGCCATTTGTAAACCATATTTATGTATAAAGGGTGTTGTTCTTTTGAAAGTATATATAAAAAATCATGTATATAGAATTTTATTCCAATCGAAAATGGATCCCGCCCGAGAAAAAACAGAATACAAACGGGATTCGAATTGAGTTGTCATGGTAAACATGCACTCCGCAAAATTTGAATGAAGCGGTAACCGCCCGAAACCAAAATCTGCGAGATCGAAATTACTACTCCTATCCCTGCCACGCAAAGCCTATCTGCTCGATTTCTATAGGTTTCGATAGGGGTAGGTTTGTAATTTCACTCAAATGTGACATAACCGCCTCTCACCCGCATTCATACATGGTGGGCGCCAAAACACAGTGTGTCCTCAGCCAAAATCGACTCCCTCCCCGATTCATACACGGTGGGCGCCAAAAACAAACTCTCATCGGCACATATTCGGTGTATGCGAGATTACAGTCCTATCCCCAACCGACTAATATTGCTGTGATGTAGGAAATTTGAAACGGGGGCTAAGTTTATAAATTTCCTCGCATTTGAGACAAGCGCGTCCTGAATACATGGTTCCCCCTTCCTATCTACCTCCATTTCCCCGTTCGTACTCTATGGGCGCTAAAACACTCTCTCCACCCCAGCCTCCTCCGTCCGCCACCCCATCCACCGCCGTCCTCCCCCACCATGTCGGAGCTGATACCCCGATGTCGCCGTCCATTACAAGAGATCGACCTCTCTCATCCACGGCTTTGGACCGGGATCCTTGCATCCCGTCCTCTCACTTCACCCCCGTCGTCGTCCACCTTGTCGGTGCCGCTCCTACGACCGTCTCGTCCACCGCGCCCCGCCGCCACTGTCCACCCTCCTAGATCTGCTTCCACACCGCCGACAGCCATCACTACCGCAGCACCGTCAAATTCTCAGCAGATACATACACGGCGCCGCACCAGAGGCGGTACTCTTTCGTATCTGCTCAACTTATTTATCGCAGCAAGAAAATAGATCGCCACTGCTTTACTCTTATTTCTTGTCCATCACTTACTTGCTAGTTGAAAGCAAATATTGGTTGCCAAGTTGCCTTTGTCCGGTTTGCACCTTCAGATCCGCCATGGCACGCTCAACACTATACTCCCAATGCTTATGGTTTTCCCCTTTTATATTCCACACTAGTTAAATCACAGTAGGCTAAATTTCAAAATTGGGTCAGTCAATTTTTCAGAGCTCGCCGGAGTTCGCTGGTGCGAACGAAGGGGCTCGGGTGGGGACGGTGGTTGTGGGGGGCGGTGGTGGGGCCTCACCGAATGAAGAAAACTCGACACGGGTGGGGTGGGGTGGGGGTGGTGGAGGAACAAAGGCGGTGGGGGCCGGTGGTCCGGCCGGCGGCCCATGCGGTGTTCTGTATGGGAAGAATCAAAGACGAGGAAGAAGGGTTAGGAGATGTAGGATCTTCATCCAACCGCCTGAAATGGTCGACTGACCCAAATGAAAAAAGTCACACGATTTGCATGCAGAAATGCCTTTATATTCAGTACCATCATCGTACCTGCTTAGCACTGCTCCTGAATCCATCAAGCTAGATAATGTGCCACTCATAATTCCAAACTTGTTGCTCAAGTACGAATCTGATATGATGCTGATAATACTAAAACAGATAACATTTAATTGGTCAGCTAATGTTCCTACTTTACTTTCGAAAAGCACGTGCACCACATATAGAGAGACAGCAGGGAGTTGCTTTCTTAATGCGCTCTGGTTCATCATGTGTGGGCACTGCGCAACGAACATTTTATTATCCAAAATCTGCTTGCTCTTCTTTAGCATGTTCCTCTTCCATTCTTCTTTGTACTCTCTCCGTTCCTAAATACAAGTCTTTGTATAGATTCAACCACGGACTACATATGGAGCAAAATGAGTGAATCTACACTCTAAAATGTATCTGGATACATCTGTATGTGATCCATAGTGGAAATCTCTACCAAGACTTATATTTTGGAACGGAGGGAGTATGATAGTAGTACAGTATGTTCCTTGTAGTGAAGATGAGCAGGGACATTTGCAGTGTAGAGGTCTATACGGTCGGTTGTGATGGACACTTTGAACTCTTCGAGCCTCTTTGATTAGTAGGATTTTGTAAACATGGGAATAGGATTTGTAGTGGCCTGCCCACTTGAATCTATAAGAATAACAAGGAAATGTGGGGAGTTGTGTCGCCTTTGAGAGTTACACTGATATTAACAATACCGCACCTTCAGTTGAAGAGAGCTGGTATACGAAGCCTTTCTAGCCGTATCGGCAATACTAGCACATATATTCCAGCAAGTTCCACTTTGCTGATTTTACTCTGATGCTTACGGTTTTCCCGTTATATCTACACTATGATCTGTGTAGCTGCTTTGTGTCGGACTAGCTGCAGTCCACTCTTGAAGCTAACACTGCAATGACTTACAAAATTGGCACCAAGGCATTGAGTGCCATTCTGGATGCAATGAAACTCATACGGTCCCACCTGTTGATTCTTGTTCAGAATATGATCCTAATGACGATTCTAACCTCGAGGAGTCAAAGGCAGATGGTCTGTCCTGTTCACCCATCAAGGTGTTTGTTCTAATTTGGTAAGGTTTTATTGATTGCGCGTATCTTGCATATGTTGTCTTGCATTTCTTCTACTTTGTTGCACCGCCATCTACTTAGTTTACTCATCATATATGTCGAGATGCCATGCCCATCCATTATCAATGCATATTCCATCTGTCATCATACCATGTTTTTCCACTCAAATGCTATTCTTGTGCATCAGACATCAAAAAGGAAGAGGGTGATTGCCGAACCTGAAGGAGCAACAGCAAAGTCCTTGAAAAATGTGGTTGTGGCGGAGAAATCAGACATCACCCCATTTATATTGGTTGTGCAACCAGTGACACAAAACATTGGACCGACTCCAGCAGACTATACCCATACTTCACTGGCCACACCACTAGCCCCACCACATAGGACCTACACTCCAGCAAAAGCTATGCCGATTTCAGTTGCCATAGCACCAGTCGTACCACAGAAAAATCCCACTCCAACAAAAAGTACAGCAAGTCCACCGGCCGAAGACCTATCTCAACTGCAGAGATGGCCAAATCCTATAGGTTGGAACCCCATTCTAGTTATTCTCAGTTTAAAAGACAATGATTTCAATGTTGTTAGGGACTACATGCATATATTCCCATCATGGGAAGATTATAGTGAAGACAAACACCATTTTCACATCTTCCTGTCCCACTTACGTGTAAGTGCTATTATTCGTGGTGATTATTTTCCTGTTTTCTGCTGATTGAACACATCAATGATTTACATTACATTGTTGTAAGTAGGCGAGGGTCAATCTGGATAGTCATGACGAGCAAAGCTTGCTTGCGCTTTTCAAGGAAGCATTGCGGCAATATCGGTGTTACCTGAGGAAATCACACTCTGATGGCAAGTCTATAAACGAATTTCTGGTGAAGTCTCCTGTGCTAAATTTAGAAGACATTGAATGGAAAAACCTTGTTATGCACTGGTCTTGTTCTGAGGATGAGGTACTGTCTATGATATCGCATGACAATTTGAACTTCTACTTTTCCGCATGTGCCTTACGGATCTTTTTTGCAGGAAATCTGCTCGAAAAGGAATTCCGGTTTGAAAAGAACGACATGATATCGCAAATATGTTGCCCGCTGCTTTGCTCTTGTTAGTACCTGTTGTCATCTATCACTGTACTTGCATACATACCTGGTTCATTATGTGACAGCTGTATGCATGATAGCTTGCTTATGAATTGTTCGCTCCAAATTATCTGATCTGTATGAATGGTTACATTAGTGTCGAATATATCCAATGCCAATGAAATTTTTTAGCTCTGCATTGTTCTTGTAAGTACCTATTGTCCTTTATCAGTGTACTTATATTGACAGGTAGTTGTTCATGTACCATCACTCTGCAGCTTATTTTCCTTTGCCCTCCATTTTCTACACATAAGATCTATATTTACTCTTACCATAAGGTTGGATAACACCGATGGTACTAAAGAAGTTTAGCTCTGCATTGCTCTTGGTTGTACCTTTTGCCTGTATCGTTGTACTTACATTTATAGCTACTTGGTTATGTAGCATCACTCTTCATCTTATCTTAAATATTCTCCATTTTTTCTTATATTGTGACATCTACATTTTCTCTTAACAAAATGTATAATAAAGGTAATGCTTATGAAGAAGATTATGTGGTAAACTTCTTGAATTGCCCCCCCCCCCCATCAGCATGGACAAGGGCTTTATAGAGCCTGCCTTCACCAATAATGCAAGTTTGTCCTTCTCAAGCCTTCAAACTTTTTTGTGTATATTTGGTTAGGCATGACTACAACAGTTGTTTATTTTTGGTGTTTGCATCAAATTGCATGTTTAAAGTTTATTATGTACTTCATAAACAAAAGTTTGTCCTTCTCAATTTAAGTTTTCAGTTGTACAACCAAGTTCCTTCTTCATACCATGTAAATTAAACTATACAGAGCAAGTGATCTTATTTTGCCAATCTGAAATGTGATAAATTGACAGCACACTAACCATTGATACTTATGAGTTCTTGATCTGTAATCCAGTGGTGTCGTGAAGCTGCCAACTCCTTCACAATGTCATTTCCTGCCATGTGTTGACCTGAACAATACCATATTGTGTTAATGCTATTTTAAACTGTGTCACTTTATTCGTCAGTAAGAAATGTGATGAATTGTCAGCACTAATACTTATATGTTCAAAACCTGTCATATGTCTGCTTGTTTATCTTTCAGAGTGAGGAGGACATAAGTGTCAAACAAGTGTAGTCTCATTAGCTTGCTCAGCTGCTTGCGCTGCAGCTCCCGAGCATGGCTAACCTTTCTTGAACTCTATTGAAGTGCTGTCAGTTTTGTATATTATTTTATCGGCGTGTTTAATTGCACTGGTGGTGATCTTTGATGCCCAGTGTATGTAATCTGCTGTCTGCTTATGCTTTATTATCATAGTGGCGAACTTTGATGCCCAGTGGATGTAATATGTTGTAATTTATTTATTGTATAGTCTAGGTTTTTTCCTTCTTCACGATGCTACAGTTATTTTACTTTATATATATCTTGTCTTCGCAATAAACCGGCCAAACCGTAAGATTACGTTACATAATCGGGCCGTCATGCAAATCACTATGTATGATCCGCATCATGGGCCCCGTCATCTTGGTCCGTTAATAGGCCTAAATGTAAACTGGCCCACTAGTAGATTCGGGCCTTTAATAGGCCGAGTAAACCGCCGGCCCTATTTTCCCAAGAAAACTCAATGGGCTTTTAGGAGGCTGAAAAGTAGGTTGGGCCTGGAAAGTGCCGAACGGCTCACAAGCCAGCAGCAGGCCGAAATAGATCCCAGCCCATGATTGTGCCAATCAAATCATGGGCTTATAACAGGGCAAAATTGTCTTGGTCCTTGTTTGGCCCAATCAAATTATCGTCTGTGAGCAGGCTGGATGCAAACAGGGTCGTAGTTAGGCCCAACTATATGACGGGCTTTTAACAGGCCGAAATATATATATATGACCGAAATGTTAAATGGGCCTTTAACAGGCCGAAACTAATATCAGGCTGAATTACTAAATGGGCATTTATCAAGTGGGCCCAAAAGCATAGCGTCTAGTTGACAGGCCGAATTTGATATGGGCCATAATTTAGCCCAAAGCCTCTCAAAGGGCCGGACCTGATCTGGGCCGTAATTTAGCCCAGAACGTGGTAGGCTTTTAACGGGCCAGATCTCATATGGGCCTTTATTAGGCCCGGAATGTGGTAGACTGTTAATGGACCGAATCAAATGTGGGCCGGCATTTGGCCCAAAACATGGCAGCATGTTAATGGGCCGGCCTACTAGTGTCATCAAAATCTTTTGGGCCTTCAGCTGGGCCAGCCCATTATGGTCGGCAAAATCTCGTGGGCCTTTAGCTGGGCTAGCCCATTATGGTTTGCAAAATCTCGTGGGCCTTTAGCTGGGCCGGCCCATTATGGTTCGTAAAATCTCACGGGCCTTTAGCTGGGCCGGCCCATTATGGCCCACAAAATCATGTGGGCCTTTAGCTCGGCTGACCCATTATGGTCCGCAAAATCTCGTGGGCCTTTTGCTGGGTCGGCCCATTATGGACCGCAAAATCTTGTGGACCTTTAGTTGGGCCGGCCCATTTAAACTTTATGTGCCACTTTTGGGCCGATCCACGTGTCAACATATCATAAGCGCATCTCGCCCATTGGATGAGTGACACATGTGCCAACGGGGAGCTGACACGTGTTTCCTCCAGCCAATGATGATTTTACACGTGGAAAATCGCCATTGGTCCGGGCTGTTAACGGATTATTGGATCCAAAACTGGACCCGGTAGCTTAACGGTGTTCCATTACGGTGGATGCCATGTGTCGGTCACCCTTGACGAAAGCACTTCTGTGATGCGCGATTTTTCATCATGGAAGTGGACACTTCCGTGATGATAATTTTGGTAATTCATGGAACACTTCTACGACAGCACAGGTATGACTATCTTGATTCTGTCATAAAATCGTCATGGATGTACATGCATGACAGAAAACATGACCTACTGTGACAAACATGTATCATCATGGAAGTGTATTTTTTTTGTAGTGAAACTTCAGGTGAGATTGCTTCATTCTAAAATAAAGGTAGAAGCATATTTCCATGAGGTGAAGACAGACAACTCTCAAGCAAGTACATATTATTCTCTATTAAATGGTATTTATTTGCTAAGATTTTTTGGTTTCTGTAATATTGTTGCTTATGCTGATCTCTTCCCCTACCAATTTTCTCTCTTAATTGTTGGTCTCGTTGTCCTAATGTCAACATTTTATCTCATTCAGACCCAGCTTGTATTGAAAGTTAATCAAGGTAAAGTATTGTATAAGTCAAACGTGTTCCCCGGAGAAGTAACGCACATGAGTTTGGATTAACACAGCCAACAACAAGGAGAAGCAGCTACAACAAACGAACGCATCTAGGCTGCTTTATACAAACAAGTCACAGAACCTGAACTCAACTCCAATATCTGACCACAACTATAGGTGTGTGCTTAAATTTTTAGAAGTCATGAACTTGAGCTCTTGAAGGACCAAAACATTGGGCTCGATGCTGACCTGAATCATATGTGTGTTAGACACAACAGTGCGAAGATTACGTACATTACCTATCCACTTAATCCACAACACAGTCTAACATCAATCAAGCTATTCTATTTTCTCTACCAATACAGTATATGACAATCATTTTCAAGTTCATGCATCAACCCAATAGAAGCTTTTTCAGGTTCAAACAAATTCGCAAGATAATAGTGAAGAAGAAAGTAAGACAAGTAGTTGCACGATAAGGATTTGTAGCATGCCCCTCAATGTCGGTTTCAACATGTGGTCCACCGACCTCTAGATTGAACAAAAGAACATCGTGCCTATAACAATATGGAGCTAATTTGTACTAAATAATACGGTGTTGATCAAACATTGGTACGGGTACAGAAGCATGCATGACTAAAAGCTAATTTGGAAAAGGCATGACTAGAAAAGTAGGAACCACAAGACTATGTGGGAAAATTCATCTGAATTTACATGTTTTTATCACACGCTGACCTGCAACTATATGCCAGTAAGTTTGTGCCAATTTTATTTTCCAGGTCATGATCCAAAAATGGTGTCCTGGTTTGGAGAAATCCTGGAAAATATTTGTGTTGGATCCACAAAAGTGGATTACTCTGTCACACGCACTACATCCATTTATCACTTCAAGGTAAATACTGAAATATGTGCTCTTTCAACTTTAAATATCCAACATTAAAAAAAGGATAGGATGACAAGTCAATCAACAGTCAGACAATGCATACAACACATTAAGAAAACATAAGTTTCGGATAACAATAAATATTGAAGAAACATTGGACTCTTCAACGTCGTATCAACATTGAGGCCTCAAACTTCCTTCTATTAACTTGCAGTGGAGCTTGAACAAGAGTTCCTGGGGGTAAAAGAGAGGTGAAAAGAAATGTTTTTTAGAGGTTAATAGCTGGACCAATAATAACTTGGAAAAGGAAAATTAATCAAAGTTCAATAGCAGGACTATTAATCTATACGTGGAGTGCAGTTGCAAATGTAAACGGACCTCTTCAAAAAGTGAAAGCCGATCTTTCTAAGACACATGTGCTAGCTGATGTGTTTTCCTTTTCTTAAACAGATTACTAAACAGAGATACCAATTGTCTTAAATGTGACAGATTGTATGAAGCTTGAGACTACTAATGCAGGTAGGATTTCTATGCTTACCCTGAGTCCCTGACACAGAACTCCTAGGGGTTGAAACGGAGCAGCGACGTTGGATAGGTCATCGACGGCCTGCGACTACTGCGCATCGGGGCTGCCTAGCCCAGCCACCACTACCTCACACTAGTGCAGAACCGGGATGTATCACCGGTTCGTAAGGGCCTTTAGTGCCGGTTTTGCAACCGGCACTAAAGAGTGGGGACTAAAGGTCCCCCCCCCCTTAGTACCGGTTCTGCACGAACCAGCGCTAAAGGTCCACCATGTGGCACGAGCCAGCGCCGGGGGCGGGGAGCCCTTTAGTACCGGTTGGTAACACCAACTAGTACTAAAATATTTGGGGTTTTTTGGTTTTATTTTTTATTTTTCCTTTAATTTCTTGTTTTCCATTTAATTCTGTTTTGTTTGTTGGTATTTTATGATACTACATATTGTACACGTTATGCATATATATAAATAGAATTTCTCGTAGAACCGATCATATATATATATATATATATCATCGAATGTCTCACAACCACCATTATACACACATACACATGTATATATATACAATTTCTCCTACATGTTGCCTTGGTGCCTTCGAAGCGTGATGACAATTGGGAGTGGTTCATGGGGGCGGTAGTGGATAATAGTATTCTCCTTTGGGATCTATGACCTGGTCGAGCAAAAATCCCCTATTTCCTCTTGAAGTGCTCGTATGTGCTCCATTGCTAGGAGCTGGTCCCACACCTCTTTGAACTATTAAGAAGGAGATCAATATGCATGTGTATTAGTTGTGTGACTAGATATAAATAATCATGTAAAAATTGTGAATAGTGTTCTGGCAAACGTACCCATTCCTGTCTTTGAGATTTGCTCCTTTCGGACGCCATCATGCGAATGTTCTCGAAAACATAGTATGCAGACACATCAGTCCCATGCGCCTGCTTCAGGGCCTTTATGAGAACATAATTTAATCAGATAATAATTAATCAAGCATGGTAATTAATTAATGCTATTGAAACAAGAATTAAAGAGATGGTAGCTAGTTAGTACTACTTAATTGCTGACCTTGGGTCGATACCACAACAGCTTTTTTCGCCATTTGCCTGGAGTCACCTTGATGAACTTTGCCCAAGCCCTGCCCGCCGGCAAAGAAAATTAATAAAGGGGTTATTAAATAGTTGATCTCAGGAAATGATGAACTAAATAGGCCGAGATATAGTTAATAATGATTGAAATTACCTGTCGAGTATCCCCTTCACGATGGTGAAGTCACTTTATTTTTTAAGTAGTGAGTCCAGTACTTCAACTTTTCTTTCTTCAACTTTAATGTCTAACAAGACCCGGTGGTAACTGCATGCGCACACGTTTGCATGTCTTAATTAAGCGGGCATGTGCATAACACTAATCAACTACCCTAAACCCTATACACTTAATTATTAACATCTAGCTAGCTAGTAAGCAAAAATAGAATTTGTAGTACAAGATAGCGTGAATCGCCGGAAGTTGGAAGGAAGTAGTATATCTTCATTGCTATTGAGGCACTTCAAGAACTCTAGCATTTTATTCTCTACATCTTGTTTGTAATATTCATATGTCCATTTCTGTTCATTAATGGTATTTGGGTCAATGAACCCAATGCCATAGCGTCCAGATTTTTTCATTTCATACATCTTCATCCTGCATAATACCACAAAAAAGAATATAGTGAGGATAATTACAGGTAATGATCGATCAATGAGCACTAAATCTAGCTTGAGACTTAAATTACAGAAATAAATCACTTACAGACAATAGCAACTGACGAGAGATTTGTCGAGTGCATCTTGATTGAATAACTGAAATAGTTCTGAATACTCAACGGACAGAGCTAGCTTATGGAAGTAATGCTCTTCCTTGACCTTCACCATGAGGGACTCTCGATTGGAACTCTTGGTAATTTTCATGTACCAATCATGCAATTAATACATTCTCGTTGGGAGGTTCTTGACCTCCTCGGGCTCGACCAAAGGTTGGCCGCGAACATATTTCCGTTTTATTTCCTCCTCTCTAAGCGGAGACATGGGCTCGGTCTCAAGGAGTTGTCCAACAGTGATATTGAGCATTTGAGCCTGCATTGTATGCTCCTCAGTTTATTACCAGATTGCCCAGCTGGGGAACGGTTTGCCCACATCTATATAGGGTGGCGGTACTCTCATGTGTTGTTGGCACAACAAGCGGGGGGATCGACTTCGCCGCCTATTCTCCCAACTGGGGAATGGTTTTCCCGTATTTTTTGCCAGCTGCTTGGCTCGAGCTCGAGCTCGACTCCTTCTGTAGTCATGCTCGATGTGCCTTCCTGATTTGGCGCTCATAGTCTGAGTCAATAGGCTTGGGAGCTAGTGGTCTAGCCATATGAATGAAGTGGTCAATCTTTTCCTCAGGCACTTTCTCCCTTGGCGGCGGTGCCGGTTTCGGTCCAAAATGGGCGTCCACTTGGGCCTGCACTATGGCTGTGTTTTGCTCCTCGGTCATGTTGTAAGGCCTCTGAGGAAGAGGAGCGAGGCTTGGACAATATTTATATCGCTTGCCTCCACCTGTACCTCTTGTACTACCTCGACTCGTAGCGCTACACACCATAGCTGCGGCGGCTCTCTTCTGCGATTGCTGAGGCGGCGGAGACGGCTGACATGGCTGAGTTGGAGCAGGAGGAGTGGACTGACGTTGTGCCTGACTTGGAGGAGGAGTGGCCTGACACGTTGGTGGACCTTGAGGAGCGGGAGTCCGCTGACGCGGTAGCGGACTTCGTATCTATAATTTTTTATTATTGGGGATGCTGATACGTCTCCAATGTATCTATAATTTTTGATTGTTCCATGCTATTATATTACCTGTTTTGGATGTTTATGGGCTTTATTATGCCTTTTATATTATTTTTGGGACTAACCTATTAACCCGAGCCCAGTGCCTGTTTCTGTTTTTTCCTTGTTTTAGAGTATCGCAGAAAAGGAAAATCAAACGGAGTCCAATTGACCTGAAACATCATGGAACTTTTTTTTGGACCAGAAGAAGCCCACGGAGTATCGGAGATGGACCAGAAGAGTCCCGGGCTGCCCACAAGGGTGGGGGCGCACCTACCCCCTAGGCGCGCCCCCTGCCTCATGGACAGCCCAGAGATCCACTGACGTACTTCTTCCTCCTATATATACCCATATACCCTAAAAACATTGGGGAGCACAATAGATCGGGAGTTCCGCCGCCAGAAGCCACCTTAGCCACCGAAAACCAATCTAGACCCATTCTGGCACCCTGCCGGAGGGGGAACCCTACACCGGTGGCCATCTTCATCATCCCGGAGCTCTCCATGACGAGGAGGGAGTAGTTCTCCCTCGGGGCTGAGGGTATGTGCCTGTAGCTATGTGTTTGATCTCTCTCTCTCTCTCGTGTTCTTGAGGTGATACGATCTTGATGTATCGCGAGCTTTGCTATTATAGTTGGATCTTATGATGTTTCTCCCCCTCTACTCTTTTGTAATGGATTGAGTTTTCCCTTTGAAGTTATCTTATCGGATTGAGTCTTTAAGGATTTGAGAACACTTGATGTATGTCTTGCGTGGGATACCCGTGGTGATAATGGGATATTCTATTGATCCACTTGATGTATGTTTTGGTGATCAACTTGCGGGTTCCGCCCATGAACCTATGCATAGGGGTTGGCACACGTTTTCATCTTGACTCTCTAGTAGAATCTTTGGGGCACTCTTTGAAGTACTTTGTGTTGGTTTGAATAGATGATTCTGAGATTGTGTGATGCATATCGTATAATCATACCCATGGATACTTGAGGTGACATTGGAGTATCTAGGTGGCATTAGGGTTTTGGTTGATTTGTGTCTTAAGGTGTTATTCTAGTACGAACTCTATGATAGATTGAACGGAAAGAATAGATTCATGTTATTTTACTACGGACTCTTGAATAGATCGATCAGAAAGGATACCTTTGAGGTGGTTTCGTACCCTACCATAATCTCTTCGTTTGTTCTCCGCTATTAGTGACTTTGGAGTGACTCTTTGTTGCATGTTGAGGGATAGTTATATGATCCAATTATGTTATTATTGTTGAGAGAACTTGCACTAGTGAAAGTATGAACCCTAGGCCTTGTTTCAACGCATTGCAATACTGTTTGTGCTCACTTTTATCATTAGTTACCTTGTTGTTTTTATATTTTCAGATTACAAAAACCTTTATCTACCATCCATATACCAATTGTATCACCATCTCTTCGCCGAACTAGTGCACCTATACAATTTACCATTGTATTGGGTGTGTTGGGGACACAAGAGACTCTTTGTTATTTGGTTGCAGGGTTGCTTGAGAGAGACCATCTTCATCCTACGCCTCCTACAGATTGATAAACCTTAGGCCATCCACTTGAGATTAATTTGCTACTGTCCTACAAACCTCTGCACTTGGAGGCCCAACAACGTCTACAAGAAGAAGGTTGTGTAGTAGATATCAAGCTCTTTTCTGGCGCCGTTGCTAGGAAGGTTAGCGCTTGAAGGTATATCTTTAGATCTTGCAATCGAATCTTTTTGTCTCTTGTTTTAGCACTAGTTTAGTTTATAAAAGAAAACTACAAAAAAATATGGAATTGAGTTTGCCTCATACGCTTCATCTTTTTAATATCTTCCGTGAGTATGATGGAAAGGAAAATTGTGCTCAAGTGCTAGAAGAAGAATGCATTAGAATGTTTGGCTCTAAATATTTGAATGATGAGCATGATTGCAATGTTGTTATTATGAATTGCTTGACTATCTATGATGCTAATGATATGCAAAGCCACAAGCTTGGGGAAGCTATGTTTGATGAAGATGATATTTTTTGTCATCCAAGTTTTGATGAGAAAATTTATTATGATGATAGCATGCCTCCTATTTATGATGATTATATTTATGAAAGTGGATTTGGAGAGGTCATGACTTTATTTAGTAATGA
Organism: Triticum aestivum; assembly: GCF_018294505.1. Classification (NCBI taxonomy): domain Eukaryota; kingdom Viridiplantae; phylum Streptophyta; class Magnoliopsida; order Poales; family Poaceae; genus Triticum; species Triticum aestivum. Next base: position 504,047,370 of record NC_057794.1, read on the forward strand.
TTCCACTATTTCGGAAGAGATTCCAATTGATTATGAGAACAAAGTTGCTATCTATGATGATTATTGTGATGACATGTATGCTATAAATAATAACGATATCCATGAAACTTGTCATCGTGATTTTAAATTTCAATTGGATTATGCCTCACATGATAGTTATTTTGTTGAGTTTGCTCCCACTATTATGAGTGAGAAGAATTTTGCTTATGTGGAGAGTATTAAAAATTCTATACTTGTAGATCATGAAAAGAATGCTTTATGTGATAGTTATATTGTTGAATTCATTCATGATGCTAATGAAAATTATTATGAGGGAGGAACATATGCTTGTAGGAATTGCGATAATATCAAGTTTCCCTCTATGTACTTAAAGTTTTGAAGTTGTACTTGTTGTACCTTCCTATGCTAGTTGATTATTGTTCCCACAAGTTGTTTGCTCACAAAATCCCTAAGCATAGGAAGTGGGTTAGACTTAAATGTGCTAGTCATATTCTTCATGATGCTGTCTTTATGTTACAATTCTTTTCTTTTATGTGAGCATCATTGAAATCAGCATGCCTAGCTAGGGGCATTAAACATTAGCGCTTCTTGGGAGGCAACCTAATTTTTATTTTTGTTATTTGCTTTTTGTTACTGTTTAGTAATAAATAAATTATCTAGCCTCTGTTTTGGTTATGTTTTTTGTGTTTAATTAGTGTTTGTGCCAAGTAGAACCGTTGGGAACAATTGGGGAAAGTCTTTTTGATCTTGCTGTAAAAAACAGAAACTTTAGCGCTCACGAGAATTGCTGCCATTTTTATTTGGAAAGTGATAATTAGTTAATTCGTTTTGAAGATGATTAATAGATAAATTGCTCACGTCCAGCAATTTATTTTAGAATTTTTGGGGTTCCAGAAGTTTGCGTTAGTTACAGATTACTACAGACTGTTCTGTTTTTGACAGATTCTGTTTTTCATGTGTTGTTTACTTATTTTGATGAATCTATGGCTAGTAAAAGGGATTATAAACCATAGAGAAGTTGTAATACAGTAGGTTTAACACCAATATGAATAAAGAATGAGTTCATTACAGTACCTGGAAGTAGTGTTTTGTTTTCTTTCGCTAACGGAGCTCACGAAGATTTTCTTTTAAGTTTTGTGTTGTGAAGTTTTCAAGTTTTGGGTAAAGATTCGATGGACTATGGAATAAGGATTGGCAAGAGCCTAAGATTGGGGATGCCCAAGGCACCCCAAGGTAATATTCAAGGACAACCAAGAGCCTAAGCTTGGGGATGCCCCGGATGGCATCCCCTCTTTCGTCTTCGTTCATCGGTAACTTTACTTGGAGCTATATTTTTATTCACCACATGATATGTGTTTTGCTTGGAGCGTCATTTTACTTTATTTTGTTTAGCTTTCTATTTGAATAAAATGCGAAGATCTGAAATTCTTAAATGTTAGAGAGTCTTCACATACTTGCATAATTATTCAACTACTCATTGATCTTCACTTATATCTTTTGGAGTAGTTTGTCATTTGCTCTAGTGCTTCACTTATATCTTTTAGAGCACGGTGGTGGTTTTATTCTATAGAAATAATGGATCTCTCATGCTTCAATTATATTATTTTGAGAGTCCTTTAGAACAGCATGGCAATTTGCTTTTGATATAATAAAAACTTTCATATAAGTGCATTGAATACTGAGAGAAGTTTGATGCTTGATAATTGTTTTGAGATATGAAGATAGTGATATTAGAGTTGTGCTAGTTGAGTAATTGTGTATTTGAGAAATACTTGTGTTGAAGTTTGCAAGTCCCGTAGCATGCACGTATGGTGACCGTTGTGTAACAAATTTTAAACATGAGGTGTTATTTGATTGTCTTCCTTATGAGTGGCGGTCGGGGACGAGCGATGGTCTTTTCCTACCAATCTATCCCCCTAGGAGCATGCGCGTAATGCTTGGTTTTTGATGACTTGTAGATTTTTGCAATAAGTATGTGAGTTCTTTATGACTAATGTTGAGTCAATGGATTATACGCACTCTCACCCTTCCATCATTGCTAGCCTCTTCGGAACCGTGCATTGCCCTTTCTCACCTTGAGAGTTGGTGCAAACTTCTCCGATGCATCCAAATCCTGTGATACGATACGCTCTATCACACATAAACCTCCTTATATCTTCCTCAAAACAGCCACCATACCTACCTATTATGGCATTTCCATAGCCATTACGAGATATATTGCCATGCAACTTTCCACCGTTCCGTTTATTATGACACGCATCATCATTGTCATATTGCCTTGCATGATCATGTAGTTGACATCGTATTTGTGGCAAAGCCACCATTCATAATTTTTCATACATGTCACTCTTGATTCATTGCTATCCTGGTATACCACTGGAGGCATTCATATAGAGTCATAGTTTGTTCTAGTATTGAGTTGTAATCATTGAGTTGTAAATAAATAGAAGTGTGATGATCATCATTAATAGAGCATTGTCCCAAAAAAAGGGAGGCCAAAAAAAAGAAAAAAAAAGAAAGGCCAAATAAAAAATAAAAAATTAAATAAAAAGGGACTATGCTACTATCTTTTTTGCCACACTTGTGCTTCAAAGTAGCACCATGATCTTTATGATAGAGAGTCTCTTGTTTTGTCACTTTCATATACTAGTGGGAATTTTTCATTATAGAACTTGGCTTGTATATTCCAAAAATGGGCTTCCTCAAATGCCCTAGGTCTTCATGAGCAAGCAAGTTGGATGCACACCCACTTAGTTTCTTTTGTTGAGCTTTCATGCATCTATAGCTCTAGTGCATCCGTTGCATGGCAATCCCTACTCCTTGCATTGACATCAATTGGTAGGCATCTCCTAGCCCATTGATTAGCCGCATCGATGTGAGACTTTCTTATTTTTTGTCTTCTCCACATAACCCCCTTCATCATATTCTATTCCACCGATAGTGTTATATCCATGGGTCATGCTCATGTATTGCGTGAAAGTTGAAAAAAGTTTGAGATTACTAAAGTGTGAAACAATTGCTTGGCTTGTCATCGGGGTTGTGCATGATGAGAGCATTCTTGTGTGACGACAATGGAGCATGACCAAACTATATGATTTTGTAGGCATGAACTTTCTTTGGCCATGTTATTTTGAGAAGACATGATTGCTTAGTTAGTATGCCTGAAGTATTATTATTTTTATGTCAATATTAAACTTTTGTCTTGAATCTTATGGATCTGAACATTCATGCCACAATAAAGAGAATTACTTAGAGAAATACGTTAGATAGCATTCCACATCAAAAATTCTGTTTTACCATTTACCTACTCGAGGACGAGCAGGAATTAAGCTTGGGGATGCTGATACGTCTCCAACATATCTACAATTTTTGATTATTCCATGCTATTATATTACCTGTTTTGGATGTTTATGCGCTTTATTATGCACTTTTATATTATTTTTGGGACTAACCTATTAACCCAGAGCCCAGTGCCAGTTTTTGTTTTTTCCTTGTTTTAGAGTATCGCAGAAAAAAATCAAACGGAATCCAATTGACATGAAACTTCATAGAACTAATTTTTGGACCAGAAGAAGCCCATGGAGTATCGAAGATGGACCAGAAGAGTCCCAGGCTACCCACGAGGGTGGGGGGCGTGCCTACCCCCCTGGGCGCGCCCCCCTGCCTCGTGGACAGCCCGGAGATCCACCAACATACTTCTTCCTCCTATATATACCCATATACCCTAAAAACTTCAGGGAGCACAATAGAACGGGAGTTCCGCCGCCAGAAGCCTTCTTAGCCACCGAAAACCAATCTAGACCCGTTCCGGCACCCTACTGGAGGGGGAACCCTTCACCGGTGGCCATCTTCATCATCCCGGAGCTCTCCATGATGAGGAGGGAGTAGTTCTCCCTCGGGGCTGAGGGTATGTACCAGTAGCTATGTGTTTGATCTCTCTCCCTCTCTCGTGTTCTTGAGGTGATACGATCTTGATGTATCACGAACTTTGCTATTATAGTTGGATCTTATGATGTTTCTCCCCCTCTACGCTCTTGTAATGGATTGAGTTTTCCCTTTGAAGTTATCTTATCAGATTGAGTCTTTAAGGATTTGAGAACACTTGATGTATGTCTTGCGTGGGATACCCGTGGTGACAATGGGATATTCTATTGATCCGCTTGATGTATGTTTTGGTGATCAACTTGCGGGTTCCGCCGATGAACCTATGCATAGGGGTTGGCACACGTTTTCGTCTTGACTCTCCGGTAGAATCTTTGGGGCACTCTTTGAAGTACTTTGTGTTGGTTTGAATAGATGATTCTGAGATTGTGTGATGCATATCATATAATCATACCCATGGATACTTGAGGTGACATTGGAGTATCTAGGTGACATTAGGGTTTTGGTTGATTTGTGTCTTAAGGTGTTATTCTAGTACGAACTCTATGATAGATTGAACGGAAAGAATAGATTCATGTTATTTTACTACGGACTCTTGAATAGATCGATCAGAAAGGATACCTTTGAGGTGGTTTCGTACCCTACCGTAATCTCTTCGTTTGTTCTCCGCTATTAGTAACTTTGGAGTGACTCTTTGTTGCATGTTGAGGGATAGTTATATGATCCAATTATGTTATTATTGTTGAGAGAACTTGCACTAGTGAAAGTATGAAACCTAGGCCTTGTTTCAACGCATTGCAATACCGTTTGTGCTCACTTTTATCATTAGTTACCTTGCTGTTTTATATTTTCAGATTACAAAAACGTTTATCTACCATCCATATACCACTTGTATCACCATCTCTTCGCCGAACTAGTGCACCTATACAATTTACCATTGTATTGGGCGTGTTGGGGACACAAGAGACTCTTTGTTATTTGGTTGCAGGGTTGCTTGAGAGAGACCATCTTCATCCTACGCCTCCTACGGTTGATAAACCTTAGGTCATCCACTTGAGAGAAATTTGCTACTGTCCTACAAATCTCTGCACTTGAAGGCCCAACAACGTCTACAAGAAGAAGGTTGTGTAGTAGACATCAAGCTCTTTTATGGTGCCGTTGCCGGGGAGGTTAGCGCTTGAAGGTATATCTCTAGATCTTGCAATCGAATCTTTTTGTTTTTTTAGCACTAGTTTAGTTTGTAAAATAAAACTACAAAAAAATGGAATTGAGTTTGCCTCATACGCTTCATCTTTTTAGTATCTTCCGTGAGTATGATGGAAAGGAAAATTGTGCTCAAGTGCTAGAAGAAGAATGCATTAGAAATGTTTGGCACTAAATATTTGAATGATGAGCATGATTGCAATGTTGTTAGTATGAATTGCTTGACTATCTATGATGCTAATGATATGCAAAGCCACAAGCTTGGGGAAGCTATGTTTGATGAAGATGATATTTTTTCACCCAAGTTTTGATGAGCAAATTTATTATGATGATAGCATGCCTCCTTTTTATGATGATTATATTTATGAAAGTGGATTTGGAGAGGTCATGACTTTATTTACTAATGATTCCACTATTTCGGAAGAGGTTCCAATTGATTATGAGAACAAAGTTGCTATCTATGATGATTATTGTGATGACATGTATGCTATAAAGAATAATGATATCCATGAAACTTGTCATCATGATTTTAAATTTCAGTTGGATTATGCCTCACATGATAATAATTTTGTTGAGTTTGCTCCCACTATTATGAGTGAGAAGAATTTTGCTTATGTGGAGAGTATTGAAAATTCTATGCTTGTAGATCATGAAAAGAATGCTTTATGTGATAGTTATATTGTAGAATTCATTCATTATGCTACTGAAAATTATTATGAGGGAGGAACATATGCTTGTAGGAATTGCGATAATATCAAGTTTCCTCTCTATGTGCTTAAAGTTTTGAAGTTATGCTTGTTTTACCTTCCTATGCTAGTTGATTATTGTTCCAACAAGTTGTTTGCTCACAAAATCCCTATGCATAGGAAGTGGGTTAGACTTAAATGTGCTAGTCATATTCTTCATGATGCTCTCTCTATGTTACAATTCTTAACTTTTATGTGAGCATCATTGAAATCATCATGCCTAGCTAGGGGCGTTAAACGTTAGCGCTTGTTGGGAGGGAACCCAATTTTTATTTTTGTTATTTGCTTTTTGTTCCTGTTTAGTAATAAATAAATTATATAGCCTCTATTTTGGTTGCATTTTTTGTGTTTAATTAGTGTTTTTGCCAAGTAGAACCGTTGGGAAGACTTGGGGAAAGTCTTTTTGATCTTGCTGTAAAAAACAGAAATTTTAGCGCTCACGAGAATTGCTGACATTTTTATTTGAAAAGTTATACTTAGTTAATTATTTTTGAAGATGATTAATAGATAAATTCCTCACGTCCAGAAATTTATTTTAGAATTTTTGGGGTTCCAGAAGTTTGCATTAGTTACAAATTACTACAGACTGTTCTGTTTTTGACAGATCCTGTTTTTCATGTGTTGTTTACTTATTTTGATGAATCTATGGCTAGTAAAAGAGATTATAAACCATAGAGAAGTTGGAATACAGTAGGTTTAACACCAATATAAATAAAGAATGAGTTCATTACAGTACCTGGAAGTGGTGTTTTGTTTTCTTTCGCTAACGGAGCTCACGAAGATTTTCTTTTAAGTTTTGTGTTGTGAAGTTTTCAATTTTTGGGTAAAGATTTGATGGACTATGGAATAATGAGTGGAAAGAGCCTAAGCTTGGGGATGCCCAAGGCACCCCAAGGTAATATTCAAGGACAACCAAGAGCCTAAGCTTGGGGATGCCTCGAATGGCATCCCCTCTTTCGTCTTCGTTCATCGGTAACTTTACTTGGAGCTATATTTTTATTCACCACATGATATGTGTTTTGCTTGGAGCGTCATTTTATTTTCTTTTGTTTTGCTTGCTTTTTGAAAAAAATACCGAGATCTGAAATTCTTAAATGTTAGAGAGTCTTCTCATAGTTGCATAATTATTCAACCACTCATTGATCTTCACTTATATCTTTTGGAGTAGTTTGTCATTTGCTCTAGTGCTTCACTTATATATTTTAGAGCGCGGTGGTGGTTTTATTCTGTAGAAATAATTGATCTCTCATGCTTCAATTATATTATTTTGAGAGTCCTTTAGAACAGCATGGCAATTTGCTTTTGATATAATAAAAACTTTCATATAAGTGCATTGAATACTGAGAGAAGTTTGATGCTTGATAATTGTTTTGAGATATGAAGATAGTGATATTAGAGTTGTGCTAGTTGAGTAATTGTGTATTTGAGAAATACTTGTGTTGAAGTTTGCAAGTCCCATAGCATGCACGTATGGTGACCGTTGTGTAACAAATTTGAAACATGAGGTGTTATTTGATTGTCTTCCTTATGAGTGGCGGTCGGGGACGAGCGATGGTCTTTTCCTACCAATCTACCCCCCTAGGAGCATGCGCATAATGCTTGGTTTTTGATGACTTGTAGATTTTTGCTATAAGTATGTGAGTTCTTTATGACTAATGTTGAGTCCATGGATTATACGCACTCTCACCCTTCCATCATTGCTAGCCTCTTCGGAACCGTGCATTGCCCTTTCTCACCTTGAGAGTTGGTGCAAACTTCACCGGTGCATCCAAATCCCGTGATACGGTACGCTCTATCACACATAAACCTCCTTATATATTCGTCAAAACAGCCACCATACCTACCTATTATGGCATTTCCATAGCCATTCCGAGATATTTTGCCATGCAACTTTCCACCGTTCCATTTATTATGACACGCATCATCATTGTCATATTGCCTTGCACGATCATGTAGTTGACATCGTATTTGTGGCAAAGCCACTGTTCATAATTTTTCATACATGTCACTCTTGATTCATTGCTATCCTGGTATACCATCGGAGGCATTCAAATAGAGTCATACTTTTTTCTAGTATCGAATTGTAATCATTGAGATGTAAATAAATAGAAGTGTGATGATCATCATTAATAGAGCATTGTCCCAAAAAAAGGGAGACCAAAAAAAGAAATAAAGAAAGAAAGGCCAAATAAAAAATAAAAAAATAAAATACAAAGGGAAAATGCTACTATCATTTTTTACACACTTGTGCTTCAAAGTAGCACCATGATCTTTATGATAGAGAGTCTCTTATTTTGTCACTTTCATATACTAGTGGGAATTTTTCATTATAGAAATTGGCTTGTATATTCCAACAATGGGCTTCCTCAAATGCCCTAGGTCTTCGTGAGCAAGCAAGTTGAATGCATACCCACTTAGTTTCTTTTGTTGAGCTTTCATGCATTTATAACTCTAGTGCATCTGTTGCATGGCAATCCCTACTCCTTGCATTGACATCAATTGATAGGCATCTCCTAGCCCATTGATTAGCCACGTCGATGTGAGGCTTTTTTACTTTTTTTGTCTTCTCCACATAACCCCCTTCATCATATTCTATTCCACCCATAGTGCTATATCCATGGCTCACGCTCATGTATTGCGTGAAAGTTGAAAAAAGTTTGATATTACTAAAGTGTGAAACAATTGCTTGGCTTGTCATCGGGGTTATGCATGATGAGAGCATTCTTGTGTGACGAAAATGGAGCATGACCGAACTATATGATTTTGTAGGGATGAACTTTCTTTGGCCATGTTATTTTGAGAAGACATGATTGCTTAGTTAGTATGCCTGAAGTATTATTATTTTTATGTCAATATTAAACTTTTTAATTGAATCTTATGGATCGGACATTCATGCCACAATAAAGAGAATTACTTAGAGAAATATGTTAGGTAGCATTCCACATCAAAAATTCTGTTTTTATCATTTACCTACTCGAGGACGAGCAGGAATTAAGCTTGGGGATGCTTATACGTCTCCAACGTATCTATGATTTTTTTATTGTTCCATGCTATTATATTACCTGTTTTGGATGTTTATGGCCTTTATTATGCACTTTTATATTATTTTTGGGACTAACCTATTAATCCAGAGCCCAGTGCCATTTTCTGTTTTTGCTTGTTTTAGAGTATCGCAGAAAAGGAAAATCAAACGGAGTCCAATTGACCTGAAACTTCATGGAACTTATTTTTGGACCAGAAGAAGCCCACGGAGTATCAAAGATGGACCAGAAGAGCCCCGGGCTGCCCACGAGGGTGGGGGCACGCCTACCCCCCCCCCCCCTGGGCGCGCCCCCTGCCTCATGGACCGCCCGAAGATCCACCGACTTACTTCTTCTCCTATATATACCCATATACCCTAAAAACTTCGGGGAGCACAATAGATCAGGAGTTCCGCCGCCAGAAACCTCCGTAGCTACCGAAAACCAATCTAGACCCGTTCCGGCACCCTGCCGGAGGGGGAACCCTTCACCGGAGGCCATCTTCATCATCATGGAGCTCTCCATGGCGAGGAGGGAGTAGTTCTCCCTCGGGGCTGAGGGTATGTGCCAGTAGCTATGTGTTTGATCTCTCTCTCTCATGTTTTTGAGGTGATACGATCTTGATGTATCACAAGCTTTGCTATTATAGTTGGATCTTATGATGTTTCTCCCCCTCTACTCTCTTGTAATGGATTGAGTTTTCGCTTTGAAGTTATCTTATTGGATTGAGTCTTTAAGGATTTGAGAACACTTGATGTATGTCTTGCGTGGGATACCCGTGGTGACAATGGGGTATTCTATTGATCCACTTGATGTATGTTTTGGTGATCAACTTGTGGGTTCCGCCCATGAACCTATGCATAGGGGTTGGCACACGTTTTCGTCTTGACTCTCTAGTAGAATCTTTGGGGCACTCTTTGAAGTACTTTGTGTTGGTTTGAATAGATGATTCTGAGATTGTGTGATGCATATTGTATAATCATACCCATGGATACTTGAGGTGACATTGGAGTATCTAGGTGACATTAGGGTTTTGGTTGATTTGTGTCTTAAGGTGTTATTCTAGTACGAACTCTATGATAGATTGAACGGAAAGAATAGCTTCATGTTATTTTACTATGGACTCTTGAATAGATCGATCAGAAAGGATAACTTTGAGGTGGTTTCGTACCCTACCATAATCTCTTCATTTGTTCTCCGCTATTAGTGACTTTGGAGTGACTCTTTGGTGCATGTTGAGGGATAGTTATATGATCCAATTATGTTATTATTGTTGGGAGAACTTGCACTAGTGAAAGTATGAACCCTAGGCCTTGTTTCAATGCATTGCAATACCGTTTGTGCTCACTTTTATCATTAGTTACCTTGCTGTTTTTATATTTTCAGATTACAAAAACCTTTATCTACCATCCACATACCACTTGTATCACCATCTCTTCGCCGAACTAGTGCACCTATACAATTTACCATTGTATTGGGGTGTTGCGGACACAAGAGACTCTTTGTTATTTGGTTGCAGGGTTGCTTGAGAGAGACCATCTTCATCCTACGCCTCCTACGGATTGATAAACCTTAGGTCATCCACTTGAGGGAAATTTGCTACTGTCCTACAAACCTCTGCACTTGGAGGCCCAACAACGTCTACAAGAAGAAGGTTGTGTAGTAGACATCAATTCCCATTTATCTCGTACCCTTAGAAAGTCATTATATTCGAAGATGGTAACTAGGACAGCAAGTACAGGTCATCTTCAATAGAGGTGTCGTGCATGGCACGTGTCTGCAACCAGCCGGCGAAAGTCCTCATTTGTTCACGTGTAATCCAGTCATCAGACTGCTCCGGGTGTTTGGAGCGTAGAAATTCTTGTGTTCGTCCATATACGGAGCCACCAAGGCGGAATTCTGTAGAACTGTGTAGTGTGCTTCAGTGATAGAATGTCCATCCATACATATTATTTGATTCCCTCCTAGCGTGCCTTTTCCATCCAGTCTGCCCTTATGCCACGATTCAGGAACACCAATCGGCTTAAGGTCAGGAATAAAGTCAATACAAAACTCAATGACATCCTCATTTTCATGGCCCTTGGAGATGCTTCCTTCTGGCCTAGCACGGTTATGAACATATTTCTTTAAGACTTCCATGAACCTCTCAAAGGGGAACATATTGTGTAGAAATACAGGACCCAAAACGTTAATCTCTTCACATAGGTGAACTAGGACGTGCGTCATGATGTTGAAGAAGGATGGTGGGAACACCAACTCGAAACTGACAAGACATTGCACCAAATCATTCTGTAACCTTGGTATGATTTCTGGATCGATTACCTTCTGAGAGATTGCATTGAGGAATGCACATAGCTTCACAATGGCTAATCGAACGTTTTCCGGTAGAAGTCCCCTCAATGCAACCGGAAGCAGTTGCGTCATAATCACGTGGCAGTCATGAGACTTTAGGTTATGGAACTTTTTCTCTGCCATATTTATTATTCCCTTTATATTCGACGAGAAGCTAGACGGTACCATAATACTGAGCAGGCATTCAAAGAAGATTTCCTTCTCTTCTTTGGTAAGAGCGTAGTTGGCATGACCCTGATGTATGCCGTCTTTTCCGTGCATACGTTGCTGGTCCTCCTGTGCCTCAGGTGTATCTTTTTTCTTCCCATACACGCCCAAGAAGCCAAGCTGGGTCACGCTAAGATTCTTCATCGTGTGCATCATGTCGATTGCGGAGCGGACCTCTAGGTCTTTCCAATAGGGCAGTGCTACCTCTTGAGCACTAAGTTGGTTTTCCATTGAAGAGGAAAGGGTGATGCAGCAAAGTAGCGTAAGTATTTCCCTTAGTTTTTGAGAACCAAGGTATCAACCCAGTAGGAGGCCACGCGCGAGTCCCTCGCACCTACACAAACAAATAAAATCCTAGCAACCAACGCAATAAAGGGGTTGCCAATCCCTTCATGGTCACTTACGAAAGTGAGATATGATAAGATAAGATTTTTGGTATTTTATGATAAAGATGCGAAGTAAAGAAAGAAAAATAAACGAAAAAGGAAATAGCTTGTTGACGGAAGATTAATATGATGGAAAATAGACCCGGGGCCATAGGTTTTACTAGTGGCTTCTCTCGAGAGCATAAGTATTACGGTGGGTAAACAAATTACTGTTGAGAAATTGACAGAATTGAGCATAGTTATGAGAATATCTAGGTATGATCATGTATATAGGCATCACGTCCGAGACAAGTAGACCGACTCCTGCCTGCATCTACTACTATTACTCCACACATCGACCGCTATCCAGCATGCATCTAGAGTATTAAGTACAAGAGATTAGAGTAACGCTTTAAGCAAGATGACATGATGTAGAGGGATAAACTCATGCAATATGATATAAACCCCATCTTTTTATCCTCGATGGCAACAATACAATACGTGCCTTGCTGCCCCTCCTATCACTGGGAAAGGACATCGCAAGATTGAACCCAAAGCTAAGCACTTCTCCCATTGCAAGAAAGATCAATCTAGTAGGCCAAACCAAACTGATAATTCGAAGAGACTTTCAAAGATAACCAATCATACATAAAAGAATTCAGAGAAGATTCAAATATTGTTCATAGATAAACTTGATCATAAACCCACAATTCATCGGTCTCAACAAACACACCGCAAAAACAAGATTACATCGAATAGATCTCCACAAGAGAGGGGGAGAACTTTGTATTGAGATCCAAAAGAGAGAAGAAGCCATCTAGCTAATAACTATGGACCCGAAGGTCTGAAGTAAACTACTCACACTTCATCGGAGAGGCTATGGTGTTGATGTAGAAGCCCTCCGTGATCGATGCCCCCTCCGGCAGAGCTCCGGAAAAGGCCCCAAGATGGGATCTCACGGATACAGAAAGTTGCGGTGGTGGAATTAGGGTGTTGGCTCTGTATCTGGTAGTTTGGGGGTATGTAGGTATATATAGGAGGAAGAAGTACGTCGGTGGAGCAACATGGGCTCCACGAGGGTGGAGGGCGCGCCTGGGAGGGTAGGCACGGCCCCCTACCTCATGCCTTCCTGGTTGATGTCTTGACGTAGGGTCCAAGTCCTCTGGATCATGTTCATTCTGAAAATCACGTTCCCGAATGTTTCATTCCGTTTGGACTCTGTTTGATATTCCTTTTCTGTGAAACTCTGAAATAGGCAAAAAAACAGCAATTCTGGGCTGGGCCTCCGGTTAATAGGTTGGTCCCAAAAATAATATAAAAGTGTATAATAAAGCCCAATAATGTCCAAAACGGGATATAATATAGCATGGTACAATCAAAAATTATAGATACGTTGGAGACGTATCAAGCATCCCCAAGCTTAATTCCTGCTCGTCCTCGAGTAGGTAAATGATAAAAACAGAAATTTTTTATGTGGAATGCTACATGGCATAATTTCAATGTAATTCTCTTAATTGTGGTATGAATATTCAGATCCGAAAGATTCAAGACAAAAGTTTAATATTGATATAGAAATAATAATACTTCAAGCATACTAACTAAGCAATTATGTCTCTTCAAAATAACATGGCCAAAGAAAGTTATCCCTACAAAGTCATATAGTCTGGCTATGCTCCATCTTCACCACACAAAGTATTTAAATCATGCACAACCCCGATGAAACGCCAAGCAATTGTTTCATACTTTTGGTGTTCTCAAACTTTTTCAATCTTCACGCAATACATGAGCGTGAGCCATGGACATAGCACTATATGTGGAATAGAATGGTGGTTGTGGAGAAGACAAAAAGGGAGAAGATAGTCTCACATCAACTAGGCGTATCAACGGGCTATGGAGATGCCCATTAATAAATATCAATGCGAGTGAGTAGGGATTGCCATGCAATGGGGCACTAGAGCTATAAGTAATTGAAAGCTCAACAAAAAGAACTAAGTGGGTGTGCATCCAACTCGCTGGCTCACAAAGACCTAGGGCATTTTGAGGAAGCCTATCATTGGAATATACAAGCCAAGTTCTATAATGAAAAATTCCCACTAGTATATGAAAGTGATATCATAAGAGACTCTCAATCATTAAGGTCATGGTGCTACTTTGAAGCACAAGTGTGGTAAAAGGATAGTAGCATTGTCCCTTCTCTCTTTTTCTCTCATTTTTTTATTTGGGCCTTTTCTCTCTTTTTTATGGCCTTTTTTTAGTCCGGAGTCTCATCCCGACTTGTGGGGGAATCATAGTCTCCATCATCCTTTCCTCACTTGGGACAATGCTCTAAAAATGATGATCATCACACTTTTATTTACTTACAACTCAACAATTACAACTTAATACTTAGAAAAAAATATGACTCTATGTGAATGCCTCCGGCAGTGTACCAGGATGTGCAATGATGCATGAGTGACATGTATGAAAGAATTATGAACGGTGGATTTGCCACAAATACAATGTCAACTACATGATCATGCAAAGCAATATGACAATGATGGAGTGTGTCATAGTAAACGGAACGGTGGAAAGTTGCTTGGCAATATATCTCGGAATGGCTATGGAAATGCCATGATAGGTAGGTATGGTGGCTGTTTTGAGGAAGGTATATGGTGGGTGTATGATACCGGTGAAAGGTGCGCGGTATTAGAGAGGCTAGCAATGGTGGAAGGAAGAAAGTGCGTATGATCCATGGACTCAACATTAGTCATAAAGAACTCACATACTTATTGCAAAAATCTATTAGTTATTGAAGCAAAGTATTATGTGCATGCTCCTAGGGTGATAGATTGGTAGGAAAAGACCATCGCTCATCCCCGACCGCCACTCATAAGGAAGACAATCAATAAATAAATCATGCTCCGACTTCATCACATAACGGTTCACCATACGTGCATGCTACGGGAATCACAAACTTCAACACAAGTATTTCTCAAATTCACAACTACTCAACTAGCATGACTCTAATATCACCATCTCCATATCTCAAAACAATTATCAAGTATCAAACTTCTCATAGTATTCAACACACTCATAAGAAAAAAATTATTAATCTTGAATGCCTAACATAATTAAAGCAAATTACCATGCTGTTTTGTAGGACTCTCAAAATAATCTAAGTGAAGCATGAGAAAACAATAGTTTCTATAAAACAAATCCACCACCGTGCTCTAAAATATATAAGTGAATCAGATAGAGCAAAAACTATATAACTCAAATATATAAGTGAAGCACATAGAGTATTCTAACAATTTCCGAATCATGTGTGTCTCTCTAAAAAGGTGTGTACAGCAAGGATGATTGTGGAAAACTAACAAATAAAGACTCAAATAATACAAGACGCTCCAAGCAAAACACATATCATGTGATAAATAAAAATATAGCTCTAAGTAAAGTTATCGATGGAAGTAGACGAAAGAGGGGATGCCTTCCAGCTTTGGCTTTTAGGTGTCCTTAGATTATCTTGGGGTGCCATGGGCATCCCCAAGCTTAGGCTCTTGCCACTCCTTGTTCCATAATCCATCAAATCTTCTACCCAAAACTTGGAAACTTCACAACACAAATCTTAAAGTAGAAAATCTCCTGAGCTCCGTTAGCGAAAGAAAACAAAACACCACTTCAAGGTACTGTAATGAACTCATTCTTTATTTATATTTGTGTTAAACCTACTATATTCCAACTTCTCTATGGTTTATAAACTATTTTACTAGCCATATATTCATCAAAATAAGCAAACAAGACACAACATGAAACCTTTCACCTACCTGTCTCGCCGCAAGCGCTTTAAGAAATCCAAGATGTGCACTCCCCTCCACATTAGATATCCCACTCGACCTTGTTGCACGATGTATGGCATTACTCTTGGGGATCGGCGTACTACCGGCCAAAGGACTATTACAACAACTACTTCAGGGACGGGGAGGCGCACCCTGCATTCCAACATCTGTGGAAATCGCGATGTACTATGAAAATCAAAGTGTTCGGCTGGTTACTCTTCCTTGACAAACTCAACACACGCAATATGCTCAAAAGGAGGCATTATAACATTGGTGAAAATTTTGATGGCATCCTATGTGGGCAACACATCAAGGAGACCGTCGACCATATGATCTTCACTTGCCCCTTTAGTCAAAGCTGCTGGGCTAAACTACACATCGTTTGGGCACCTTTTGACAGCCGCCTCGATCTTCTACAAACTACAAGAGACTCTTGGCCAAACCCTTTCTTCTTTGAAACAGTCCTTACCTCGGCTTGGAGCATTTGGAAAGAGCGAAACAACAAACATTTCAGAGGGGTGGCTCCTGTTGTGGAGACCTGGCTGACACGATTCAAAGAGGATCTCCAACTTCTTCAACATAGAGTTAAAGCAGCATGTAGAGCTGCCTTTGTCACTTTTTGTAACTCGATTGTATAGCCAAAACTTACATTGTCTAAAAGCTTCCTAGCTGCACACTAGGTGCAAGGTCCACCTTGTAACTTGGCTGGCTGACATGTCTATGTAAACACCCCATTTACATAGATATATGAAAAAACAGTAGGGGTTTTCCCCCTACTATCAAGTTTCTCAAAAAAAATAAGCAAACAACACACAAAAAACAGAATCTGTCAAAAACAGAACAGTATGTAGTAATTTGTAGCTAACGCAAGTTCTGGAACCCCAAAAATTTGTAACATCCCAAATTTTCAATTTGGAATGTTATACACTAGATCATCATTGCATATCATATTTATTGCATTTTGGTTGATCCTAGAAATTTCACGCAACTCGAGGACCCACGGAGAGAGTTGGGAATTTCGTTATTTTCATATTTGAGATGTCTCAAATTTTGAAAATAGGATCGTTTGATTTTATTTATTTTATCTTCAAATATTTCTATTACAAAAATATGATAGAGGGAATAAAATGACTTTCCCAAAATAAAGAAATATTGAGGACTTAATAAAAAAATCAATTAAGATTTTATTTTGGTTTTATTTGCTAATTTATTTGAATTTAGGAAAAATGCGCGTTTTTCAAAATTGCATTTAGGCCCCAAATAAATGTTCATCCTATGCGGCTTGATTTTAGAAGCCGGGGAAAATTTATTTCGGGATTTTTGGAGTCCGTTTAGTATTCCTTTTGTTTTTTTCTGAGCATAACTATTTATAAAAAAACGCAACCAACCTAACGGGCCATGTCCGACCCGGACACTAGGCCCGTGCGGCATTATATGCCGGGGAGGCCCAGGCGGACCCCCTTCCCCTCAAACCCTAGCCGCCGCCGCCTCCTAGCGCCATCGCCGCCGCCTCGCGCCGCCCGCGCAGTCGACCGCCGCCGCCGCCCGCCGCCGACCGCCGGTTTCGTCGCCGGAGGTAGACCTCGCCGCCGTCGGTTTTTCCCGAAAAACCATTCGTTTTTTCCGACGGTTTTGTTCAATTTTTTTAGTGTCGGTTTTTTTAAATAGATCAGTTTTCTGGTTTATTTAATTAGCGAGCGTTCGTCCTTTCGTTCGTTTTAACGAACGTTCGTCGTTTTTCTTTTTCTCGGATTAAATCCGTGATTTTTCAGATCGTGATTTCTGATCCGATTTTCGTTTTAGTCTAACTTTTCGCTCGTTTATCGGAATCAGGCGATTCAAGCGCCTGGAGTTTCGTCTCGAAACCCTCTTTCCGTTTAACCAACTCAAACAAGCTTTTGCCACTGTAAAAGTTGCCCTAGATCCAGAATAGTAAACGAAGCCTTTTCTTTTGCCGTTTGTCTTTCTTTGCTTCGTTCGATTTGAATATTTTTTTCAACCGGAGTTCTTAAGTTGAACTTTCTGGTTAGATCCCTTATTTGAGTTTTACCTATGCATAGTTGAGTACTTATTGTATGCTTGTTTATTTGTGATAGAGTACCCAGAGTGCGCCGCTTGCTACTTCGAATCGCTAGGTTTCCCGGATCATCAGCAAGGCAAGTAACACTTCGATCATGTTTTCCCTCTACCCAGTTTTATTGCATTAGATCAATCCTCACACATTGCATGATTAGGATCTAATTAAATTGTGGGTTTGGGAAGTAGATGAGGTAGAACCTATTACCTGTTATTATCAAACCCCTGGGAGTTACTTCTACGTTTGCTTATTATTGCCATGCTATGCTCGTAGACGTGGATTGGGTTTGAGAGTATTTCATGACAGATGTGAGATTGTTAATTAATGATTTACTTAAGGTAGCAACTTAAACACACATCTGGGTGGATTGAGGCACCTGGGTATTCCAGGATTGCCTGTTTTTTTTATGGACCGCCACCTAGGCTCAAAAGGATCATGAGATTATTCATGCTAGAAACTTCCGTGTGCAGCCACAAGCTATTATGGGCTCTAGCATAGTTGACTAAGTTGTGAGAACTCTTACAGTAGTAGACTAGCATATGTAGGGGAAAGTAGGTGTAACGGTCTACCCGATCGTAAGGTGCTAGCGCTTCTAAAAGACTATGTCTCAGTCATCCGTCTTCTCAAACACCATGCAGTGCGAGAAACCAAACGGAGGCGATCGAGTCTTGTGGGGAAAAGTGCGCAAACCTCTGCAGAATGTATAAACTAATCATGATTAGCCGTGTCCCCGGTTATGGACATCTTGAGTATCTAGTACCTGGATTATCATGTGAATCTCAACATGTTACTCTAAAAATTAATTTTGATGGGTTTTGATTAATGATGATGCTTAATTGGGATTGAGAATGCTGTCAACCATTCTCAATGTTTAACAACTACCATGATAGCTAATAAAATTTATTCCTTTGCAATAGGGAAAAATTGGCTTTACGCAAAACTGTAACCATAGAGCTTTCCACCAGCCAAATATGCATATAGAATAGCCTATTTCATTCCATTACTCTCTATGTGTTACCTTGCCAGCATATTCCATATGCTGACCCGTTTCGGGCTGCAACGTTAATGTTGCAGACTTTTCATACAATGATTAAGGAGTTTTAGGTTGTGGTCCTATACTCAGTGATGTTGTTGGAGTTGATGGACTCACTTATCTTCCAAGCATTCCGCTGTTATCGGTATTAGATGGCCTTAAGCCATATTTATTGTAATAAGTTCTCTTTTGAGACTTTTGATGTAATAAGTGTGTGATTGCTACTCTGTTATAAATCCTTTAAGTACTGTGTGGTGTCAGCATTACTGATCCAGGGATGACACCTGAGCATAGAGATTGGACCGTTTGAGGTCTAATTGCTACAAGATGGTATCAGAGCACACGCTGACTGTAGGACACGACCACTAAGCTAAAGACCTAGATCACTACTCAATCTCTCTTCTCTTTCTGACTTCTCATCTTTTCTACTCTTTTAGGATGGCGGGTGCAAGGAACAAGTTCACGCAACCGGATGAAGATACACCCTTTGGACGTCACTTGAGGAAGTCACTAGATATCTGAACATAGGAGTGCCAAGCTTCACCAGAACCTACAACGCCACTCTGCCTGAAGAAGAGCGCTGGATGATTCAAGTTCAAGTTCCAGGAAGGACGTTCATGCCAGTCACTGAGCCCATAGAGTTTTCTTTTGATGCACCAATTTGGAGTCTAGGAAAGAGCATGGCAGCTCACATCGCCATGGGACGTATTGGAGAAGTATACCGCAACGATCTCAAGGATACTATCTACCAGATTTGTGGGCGCCAAGATGAGCACTGGGAGATGATCAGCACCAGGAAGGATAGATCAGTCGCAACTTTTATCCAAGAATTAAACCAGCACATTCGATGTCAGGAGAACCAGATGTGTGCTGACATGATAGATCTGAAGAAGGCAAAGACAAGAATCAAGGAACTGGAGGAAGAACTCAAGGCTACACGTGAAGATTACGAAGAGGAAATCGAAGTATTAGTGGAGAAGAATGATGATCTGATCAAGAAGATCGGAATATTTATGGGAGGCCCTACACCAGTAGAAGAAGACGAAGAACCCAAAGAGATTCGCCCCGAAGACTACATCATCATCGACGACACCCACTCGGATCCAGATGATAGCGATGATGACTATGTTGATGAAGCCGGAGCAGATATAATGGAGTCTGCAACTGAAGTATATTTCTAGTAGACCACCTCATCAGTAGTAGTAGTCCACCATGTAAATATAGTAGTCCGATCACTTTTGCGATAGTTAGATCGTTTGTATGCCCTTGTTTGATTGATTGAATGAAGTGCATTGTTTGCTTTTGCCTCGTGTGCATATGGGTAGTTTTTTTCTCTTTAGACCCCCTCTATTCTTAAATCTCATCTTTTCTAAACCCTCAGATGCCTCCGAGACGTGACCCGGATTTACCTTTCCATCGGAGCTCACCCAGTTGATCCAGCAGCAGAACATATTGATGCAGTTGCTAGTCCAGAATCAAAATCAGGGGAACAACAACAACAACCCACCACCACCACCACTACCTGTTGATCACTTAGCCCATTTTCTTAGGCTTAATCCGCCGGTGTTTTCCAGTAGCACTGAGCCGATAGTGGCAGATGATTGGCTCCGCAAGACAGCTAGGGAGTTGACCACAGCAGGATGCACGGATGCAGAAAAGGTGAAGTTTGCCGCACATCAGCTTGAAGGACCCGCAGCATCATGGTGGGAGAATTTCACAGCCACTTTTCATGTCGACACTGTTACGTGGGACCAGTTTCAGCAGGCGTTTCAAACTGCCCATGTTTCAGCAGGAGCTATGGCCATGAAGAAGCGAGAGTTTCGCAACTTGCACCAAGGAGGACGGACAGTTGGCCGGTATGTGGAGGACTTTAGTAAATTAGCATGTTATGCCCCAGATGACGTTGCTACGGATGCAGCTAAGCAGGAGAAGTTTCTGGAAGGACTAAATGATGAGTTGAGCATGCAGTTGATGGTGGCCACCTTCAACAGCTACCAGGAGTTGGTAGATCGTTCTCTCATGATTGAAGGGAAGCAGCAGTAGATTGAGAATTGCAAGAGGAAGTATGGACAAGGGAAGCACACTTCAGGAGTTCAGCAGAAGCCACGTTTTACCCCTAGACTAGGAGGACATTTTCAGCATACCCATGGAGGAGGTAGCTCGCACAATCACAATGGCAGCAAGAATGGTAATGGGAATGGAGGAAGCAACGGCCAGAACCGCACCAACCCATCGACCCCAGCCAAGAGAGACCTGAGCCAAGTCACTTGTTTTAAGTGCCAGAAGACTGGACATTATGCCAATGCATGTCCTGAATCACAGAATGGAAATGACAATGGAAGCTCTGGGAAGAAGCCGAACCCTTTCAACAGGGGACAGGTGAAGCACGTTAACGTGGAGGAGGTTGAAGAGCAGCCGGATGCAGTAATCGGTAAGTTTTTGGTTAAGTCATTTACTGCACTCGTTCTTTTTGATACTGGTGCATCGCATTCATACATATCAAGGGGATTTGTGGATAAGTATAACCTTCCCACCAAAGTACTTAGAACACCTATGTTAGTAAGCTCACCAGGAGCGGAGTATTTGGCTAGCCAAGGATGTTTTCAAGTGCCACTAAGTATAGGTAGGCATGTGTTCCCCTCAGATTTGATAATATTGGAATCACAAGGTTTGGATGTAATTCTGGGTATGGATTGGTTGTCGATGTATGGAGGAAACATCGATTGCGCCAGTAAGTCGATCTTGCTCACTACCCCAGAAGGAAGAAGGATCAAGTATGTATCCCGGCATGTGCCGAAGAGGACTCAAGTAAATTGTTTAACAGGAGTTGTGCAGGAGGAAGTACCAGTAGTAAAGGATCTCCCCGATGTATTTCTGGAAGAATTGCCAGGCATGCCACCGAATAGAGATATTGAGTTTTTGATTGAGCTTTTGCCAGGCACAGAGCCTATATCAAAGAGACCATATAGGATGCCTGCAAAGGATTTGGTGGAGATTAAGAAGCAAATTAAGGAGTTACTGGATAAGGGATATATTCACCCAAGTTCTTCGCCTTGGGGATCGCCAGTACTTCTGGTGGAGAAGAAGGATGGATCATTAAGGATGGTTGTTGATTATTGAGGTTTGAATAAAGTAACCATCAAGAATAAGTACCCACTACCGATGGTCAATGATCTATTTGATCGAGTGCAAGGAGCTAAGGTATTTTCCAAGATCGATCTGCGATCAGGATACCACCAGTTGAAGATTCGAGAACAGGATATACCTAAGACAACTTTTACCACCAGGTATGGGCTGTATGAGTATATCGTTATGTCATTTGGTCTGACTAACGCACCTGCATATTTTATGAATATGATGAACAAAGTGTTTATGGGGTTCTTGGATAAGTTCGTCATAGTGTTCATTGATGATATCCTGGTTTACTCGAAGAATGAAGAGGAGCATAAGGAGCATTTGCGTTTGGTTCTTGGAAATCTCAGAGAACATCAACTATATGCCAAGTTTAGTAAATGTGAGTTTTGGTTGAAGGAAGTTGGATTTCTCGGACACGTTATATCCAGAGAAGGTATAGCAGTAGATCCCACTAAAGTTGATACCGTGACCAAGTGGGAAGCGCCAACAATAGTTGGAGAGATCCAGAGTTTTCTTGGACTCGCAGGATACTACCGGAGGTTTATTGAGAATTTCTCAAAAATTGCGAAGCCTATGACGGAGTTGTTGAAGAAGGATACCAAGTTCATATGGACTGAGGAATGTGAGGCTAGTTTCTAGGAGTTGAAGAAACGTTTGGTTACATCACCAGTGTTGATTTTGCCAGACCAGACCAAGGATTATGAGGTGTATTGCGACGCTTCACGTCGAGGACTTGGAGCAGTGCTTATGTAGGAAGGAAGAGTTGTTTCATATGCCTCATGACAGCTTAAGCCCCATGAGTTGAATTATGCTACGCATGATTTGGAGTTAGCATCCGTAGTGCATGTGTTGAAGACTTGGAGACATTTTCTGATTGGAAACCATTGCGAGGTGTACATGGATCACAAGAGTTTTGAAGTATATTTTCACACAGAAGGAGTTGAACCTCAGACAAAGGAGATGGTTGGAGCTCATCAAGGATTATGATATGAAATTGCATTATCACCCCGGAAAGGCTAACGTAGTAGCTGACGCGTTGAGCCGTAAGAGCCATGTCAACACCCTAATGACGGGAGATTTACCAAGGGAGTTAGCCAAAAATCTTCGAGGGCTATGTTTAGAAATAGTTCCAAGAGGCTATGTAGCAGCATTGGAGATTCAGTCTACTTTGATGGATAAGATCAGAGAAGCCCAGAAGACTGACAAGGAGATTGCCTCCATAAAGGAGAAAATGAGCAAGGGAAAGGCTAAGGGATTTCGTGAGGATGAGCACGATACCTTATGGTTTGAAGACCGTGTTTATCTGCCTAATGATTCAGAGATCAGGAAGTTAATTTTACAAGAGGCCCATGATACACCGTATTCGATTCACCCAGGAAATACCAAAATGTATTTGAATTTGAAGGATATTTTCTGGTGGACCGGAATGAAGAAGGATATTGCGGAGTATGTAGCAGTTTGTGATGTATGTCAGAGAGTAAAGGTAGAGCATCAGAAGCCAGCCGGATTGCTACAACCATTGCCGATACCCGAATGGAAGTGGGCTAAGTTAGGCATGGATTTTATTACAGGATTGCCCAGAACACGTTCAGGCTATGACTCGAGATGGGTTGTAGTCAATCGTTTGACAAAGGTAGCTCATTTCATTCCCGTGAAGACTACCTATACTAGTGCAAAGTTGGCAAAGATATACATGACTAGAATCGTCTGTCTGCATGGAGTTCGAAGGAGTATAGTATCAGATAGAGGAACCCAATTTACCTCAAAGTTCTGGAATCAGTTGCATGAGACTTTGGGTACCAGACTGGAGTTTAGCATAGCTTTCCACTCACAGACAGATGGACAGACTAAGAGAGTCAATCAGATTTTGGAGGATATGCTAAGAGCTTGTGCACTAGATTACGGATCTAGCTGGGACGAGAATTTGCCATATGCAGAGTTCTCTTACAACAACAGCTATCAATCCAGTTTGAAGATGGCACCTTTCGAAGCCTTGTACAGAAGGAGGTGCAGGACCCCATTGTCTTGGGATGAAGTTGGAGACCGCCATTTGTTTGGACCAGATCTGATAAAGGAGTCTGAACAGAAAGTGAAATTGATTCGCAATAGGCTCAAGGTAGCTCAATCCAGGCAGAAGAGTTATGTAGATTCTAAACACAAGGAGACAGTTTACGAAGTCGGAGACCGAGTTTATCTTCGAGTATGACCACTTCGAGGAGTTAAGCGCTTTGGAGTTAAGGGAAAGTTAGCGCCACGTTTTGTAGGCCCATACAAGGTTTTGGAGCGTATGGGAGAAGTTGCCTATAAGTTGGAATTGCCCGAAGGATTGTCAGTAGTTCACGACGTGTTCCATGTAACCCAGTTGAAGAAGTGCCATGCAGAGATAGCTGATATACCGCTGAGAGATACGGTACCGCTGGAAGCTATTTAGTTGGATAGTGATTTGACCTATGAGGAGAAACCAGTTAAGATTCTAGAGTATGCCAGTCGAGTAACCCGCAACAAGGTTATCAAGTTTTGCAAGGTTCAGTGGAGCCATCACACGGAGGATGAAGCCACCTGGGAATGAGAGGAAGATTTGCTGAAGGACCACTGAGGGAGTCCTGGATTAGGGGGTGCTGGATAGCCGAACTATACCTTCAGCCGGACTCCTGGACTATGAAGATGCAAGATTGAAGACTTCGTCCCATGTCCGGAAGGGACTTTCCTTGGCGTGGAAGGCAAGCTTGGCGATACGGATATGAAGATCTCCTACCATTGTAACCGACTCTATGTAACCCTAACCCTATCCGGTGTCTATATAAACCGGAGGGTTTGAGTCCGTAGGACAACATACACATCAACAATCATACCATAGGCTAGCTTCTAGGGTTTAGCCTCTCTGATCTCATGGTAGATCTACTCGTGTACTACCCATATCATCAATATTAATCAAGCAGGACGTAGGGTTTTACCTCCATCGAGAGGGCCCGAACCTGGGTAAAACTTCGTGTCCCTTGCCTCCTATTACCATCCGGCCTAGACGCATAGTTTGGGACCCCTACCCGAGATCCGCCGGTTTTGACACCGACATTGGTGCTTTCATTGAGAGTTCCTCTGTGCCGTCGCTGTCAGGCCCGATGGCTCCTACGATCATCAATTGCGATGCAGTCCAGGGTGAGACCTTCCTCCCCGGACAGATCTTCGTCTTTGGCGGCTTCGCACTACGGGCCAATTCACTTGGCCATCTAGAGTAGATCGAAAGCTATGCCCCTGGCCGTCAGGTCAGATTCAGAAATTTAAACTACACGGCTAACATCCGCGGGGACTTGATCTTCAAAGGACTCGAACCACTGCCGAGCGCGCCGCACTGTCACGACGAGCATGATCTAGCTCTGCCACCAAACAGTGCCCTGGAGGCCGCACCCGCATTGGCTCCGACCCTTAGTTCGGAGCCAACTGCACCGATCGAGGATTGGCGGTTGGACGCCACCTCGGGGGCTGTGATCCCAACGGCGGTTGAGCCGAACACCAGCCCCGTACTCTGCGAAAGTCGTGACTCCATGGAGCCAGATTCTTCTTCGGGCTCCGAACCCTCCGTGCCCCTGCCGATCGAATCCGATTGGGCGCCAATCATGGAGTTCACGGCCGCGGACGTCTTTCAGCACTCGCCTTTCGGTGATATTCTGAAGTCACTGAAGTCTCTCTCTTTATCAGGAGAGCCCTGGCCGGACTACGGTCAGCAAGGTTGGGGTACAGACGATGAAGAAATTCAAAACCCACCCACCACCCACTTTGTAGCCACTGTCGACGACCTAACTGACATGCTCGACTTCGACTCCGAAGACATTGACGGTATGGACGCCGATGAAGGAGATGATGAAGAACCAGCGCCTACCAGGCCCTGGAAAGCCACCTCGTCATATGACATATACATGATGGACACCCCAAAAGAGGGAGAGGGCGATGGAACAGCAGAGGATGACCCCTCCAAGAAACAGCCCAAGCGTCAGCGTCAGCGGCGCCGCTCAAAATCCCGCCAACACAAAAACAGCGATTCCAGCACGGGAGATAATAATACTCCGGAGAGTGCCGAAGAAAACCCCCTCCAGCAAGGTTTAGCACAGGAGGATCGAGAAACCATCCCTCATGAGAGAGCGACAGACAGAGAGGTCGAGGACGATAATTATATGCCTCCCTCCGAAGACGAGGCAAGCCTCGACGACGACGAATGCGTCATGCCAGAGGATCCCGTTGAGCAAAAGCGTTTCCAACGCAGGCTTATGGCCACGGCAAGAAGCCTCAAGAAAAAACAGCAACAGCTCCGAGCTGATCAAGATTTGCTGGTTGACAGATGGACCGAAGTCCTTGCGGCCGAAAAGCATAAACTCGAATGCCCCTCCAAGAGTTACCCAAAGCGCAGGTTGCTACCCCAATTAGAGGAGGAAGCACTTGATGCGGCCGAACGGCCACCTCGTGGCCGTGACAGAGAGGCCTCCCAGCCCTCCACTCAAGCCACACCCCGTACCAAGGCACGGGAATATGCGCCAGACTTATGAGACATGTTGGAGGACAAGGCAAGGCAAACACGATCGATCTACGGATCACGTGGGCACCCCACGGCTCGAGACGGTAACCATCACATCGGCCACAAATTCGGCAGGGCCGAACACAGCAGACAAAACTCATTGGAGCTACGTCATGATATCGCCCAGTACAGAGGCGCCGCACACCCACTGTGCTTTACAGACGAAATAATGGATCGTCAAATCCCCAAGGGTTTCTAACCCATAAACATCGAATCATATGATGGCACAACAGACCCTGCGGTATGGATCGAGGATTATCTCCTTCATATCCACATGGCCCGCGGCGACAATTTTCACGCCATCAAATACCTCCCACTCAAGCTTAAAGGACCAGCTCGGCATTGGCTCAACATCTTGCCAACGGGATCAATCAGTTGTTGGGAGGACCTGGAAGCCACATTCCTCGACAATTTCCAGGGCACTTATTTGCGACCCCCAGACACCGATGACCTGAGTCACGTAATTCAGCAACCAGAGGAAACGGTCAGGCAATTCTGGACACGGTTCCTAACAAAGAAAAATCAAATAGTCGACTGTCCGGACGCTGAGGCCCTAGTAGCCTTCAAGCACAATATCCGTGATGAGTGGCTGGCCCGGCACCTTGGACAGGAAAAGCCAAAATCTATGGCAACACTCACGACACTCATGACCCGCTTTTGCACGGGAGAAGACAGTTGGCTTGCTCGTAGCAACAATATGACCAAGAACCCTGGTAGTTCGGACACCAGGGACATTAGTGGCAGGTCGCGTTGCAACAAGCAGAAGCGCCGCATTAACGGCGACAATGCTGAGAATACGGCAGTTAATGCCGGATTCAGAGGCTCTAAATCCGGTCAGCGGAAAAAGCCATTCAAAAGGAATCCTAGGGGCCCGTCCAGCTTGGACCGAATACTCAACCGCTTGTGCCAAATACATGGCACCCCTGAAAAGCCGGCCAATCACACCAACAGGGATTGTTGGGTGTTCAAGCAGGCAGGCAAGTTAAGCGCCAACAATGAAGACAAGGGGCTACATAGCGACGACGACGAGGAGCCCCGGCCTCTGAACAACAATGGACAGAAGGGTTTCCCCCCACAAGTGTGGACAGTGAACATGATATACGCCACCCACGTCCCAAAAAGGGAGCGGAAGCGCGCGTTAAGGGACGTATACGTGGTAGAGCCAGTCGCCCCAAAGTTCAACCCATGGTCCTCCTACCCGATCACCTTTGATCGAAGAGACCATCCCACTAGCATCTGTCATGGCGGATTTTCCGCATTGGTTCTAGACCCAATTATTGACGGATTTCATCTCACTAGAGTCCTCATGGACGGTGGCAGCAGCCTGAACCTGCTTTACCAGGATACAGTGCGAAAAATGGGCATCGATCCCTTGAGGATTAAGCCCACCAAAATGACCTTTAAAGGCGTAATACCAGGTGTAGAGGCCAACTGTACAGGCTCAGTCACACTTGAAGTGGTCTTCGGATCCCCGGATAATTTCTGAAGCGAGGAATTGGTCTTCGACATAGTCCCATTCCGCAGTGGCTATCATGCACTGCTCGGACGAACCGCATTCGCCAAATTCAATGCGGTACCACACTATGCATACCTTAAGCTCAAGATGTCAGGCCCTCGTGGCGTAATTACGGTCAATGGAAACACCGAATGCTCCCTCCGAACGGAGGAGCACACGGCGGCCCTTGCAGCGGAAATACAAAGCAGCCTCTCGAGGCAGTTCTCCAGTCCAGCCATTAAACGTCCAAACACCGTCAAGCACGCCCGGAGTAACCTACAACAAGACCGCCTGGCACGTTCCGAGCAGGCGTAGCAATGCGCCCCAACCCCAACCCTAGCAAAAAGGCGACGCCAGTACTTCACGTACATAATTACGCTCTAGAAATACCATGGGCATAGGGGGAGGGGCACCATCACGGCACGCCCAAAACACGGCTTAAACCGCACCAGGGGCTGCCGATCTTTTACTTTTCTCTTACCTCCAGGACTCTACTCTTTGGAAGGCCTGTTCGGCAGTTCAATTGCCGCACAAACGATGCAAGAACCAAGGAAGCAGACAATCCATGCCGCATCACGGAAATCCCAGGTGGTCTCTATCACGAGCAGTATACCTGTTTCGCATACTATTCCGCAGCTTGCCCCTGGAGCAGACATGTTAAATAGTCCAACTTTTTGTTTATCGCATTACTTGTATCGTTCTGCTTTGATCGTAGCTATTTCTAATAAACAATGCATAGCTTTTGTCTATTTTTGCACTATCTTTTTATAAATAAATGTTCCTTAACGACATGTTGCACCCGTACAACTTGGTACGGCCAAAATACGCCAGGGGCTTTTAGCACCCCTCAATATGGTGTGAGAAGTCTGAACACTTTCACAAGTGCGGCACCCCGAACTTATAGCATTATATGCATCAGCTCCGAATCATGTCTTGGTTCAATAGTTGGGTTTGCCCGGATCCTATGTTTTGGTGCCTTACGTTCCGCTATATCGGCTAAGGTAGCACTAGGAGAACCATTGCGATTGTGCCCCAGTTGAGCTGGCCCGAGCACCTCAGTGGAGAAAGCTAAAACTGACTGTCATGATGAAGCGAGAGTTGGTCGCTGTTTGAGAGGTTTTTTCGAGTCCCTAAAGACTTATGCCGCTTAGGGCGACGAGTCGGCTCTGTCCGGCCAAGGCGTGGATAGCGCCCCAAACTCGGTCTTCCGAATACTAGGGGCTTCGCCAAAATTTAAAATTATAGAATTCTATGGCTAAGTGAGAGTGTTCACGCATTATAGTCCGATTGCCTCATTCGTCGGGCTGAGCGCCTCCCTCGAAGGACCCAAACATGGGAAAAAGAGCGCCCAGATTTATCCCCGAACACCCCAGCACTAGTGGCAAGGGGGCAGAAGCCGACGACTCGCCATCTCTCAGTATTGATAAACAGTCGCACAGAAGGTAATATTTTAAATTCAAGCAGCATTGCTCAGCGCATATGAACAAGTTTTCAGCGCACAGGACAAAAACGAGCGAGTTTTACTCAAAAATTACATCCCTAGTACATTCATCCGCCACAAGGCGGGCACCCTTCAGAACATCCTTATAGTAGTTTTCGGGCTTGCGATGCTCTTTCCCCGCTGGTGGCCCGTCCTTCACAAGCTTCTCCGCATCCAGCCTGCCCCAGTGCACCTTAGCACGGGCAAAGGCCCTACGGGCACCTTCAATACAGACGGAGCGCTTGATGACTTCGAGCCTTGGACAGGCCTCCACCAGCCGCCGCACCAGCCCGAAATAGCTCCCAGGCAGGGCCTCTCCAGGCCACAGCCGAACTAGGAGGCCCTTCATGGCCTGTTCGGCCGCCTTGTGGAGCTCGACCAGTTACTTCAGCTGGTCGCTCAGGGGCACGGGGTGTCCGGCCTCAGCATACTGAGACCAGAACACCTTCTCCGTCGAGCTGCCCTCCTCGGCTCGATAGAATGCGGCGGCATCGGATACACTCCGGGGAAGATCTGCAAATGCCCCTAGAGAGCTCCGGATTCGGGTAAGTATCAAGTAACTCACGTTTATGTGTTTACTTTGCATAGAGAATGCCTTACCCGCCGCTATTTTCTTCACCTCATCCAACTCCTGGAGGGTTTTCTGGGATTCGGCCTTGGCAGACTTGGCATTTTCAATAGCCGCCGCGAGCTCGGACGCTTGCGTCTTCGAGGCAAGCTCCAAACTCTCATGTTTCTTCATGAGAACCTGGAGCTCTTGCCGCACCTTGCCAACCTCGGCCTCATACCTCTCCCGCTCGGTGCGCTCTGCGGCCGCACTCTTCTCGACCTCGAGCAGCGCTTGCTTAAGGGTCGCCACCTCAGATGTGGCCCCTACAATAGCCATGTTAATCCTGTCATTTCTTGCAATTGCACCTTTTTTATATACATATTCAACCAAGGTATTTCTTACATTCCTTCTCCTCGAGCTGCTTCTTGGCAAGCCCGAGCTCTTGCTCAGACTTCTCGAGGCTCTGCTTCAGCGTGTCCACTTCCGCAGTGAGTACGGCGGACGCCGGCAGAGAAGCCTGCACACGCATATTGACTCCTTTTGTTAGACTCCTGCGAATTTTTTGATCCTCTATTCGGCTTTTCTTCCTGAACGCCCAACAGAGCTTCAGGGGCTACTGTCTATGCGGTAATATCATTTACACATTATTTACTTACCTCAAAGCCTGTCAAAAGGCTAGTACAAGCTTCAGTCAGTCCGCTCTTGGCGGACTGAACCTTCTGTACCACCGCACTCATAATAGCGCGGTGCTCCTCGTCGATGGAGGCGCCTTGGAGCGCCTCCAACATATTGTCCGGTGCCTCCGGGTGGATGAGGGTCGCCGGCACAGTGGACTTGCTCCTCTTGGAAGGAGGTCCCCTGTCGGACTCCAGAACCCTTGAAGGTTCCGGAGCAGTGTCCGGCCTAGAGCCGGACTTGGAGCCCTGGGGGGTTTAATGCCTTTTACTCCTGGAGTCCGGGAGGTCGCCTTGTGGCGCCTTCGGGACCACCTCCTCCCTGCTTGGAACCTGTGGGGACAACACCTCGGTGTCATCCATAGGGCAGGGGGAGGAAGCCGTCAGAAGCGAGTTCACATCCGACGAGTCCAGTGAGCCGCTCAACAACGCGTCGAGCTGGTCTTTGGGTGAGCTGCATAAGCATATTCGACATAAGGGAAAGCTGTGCAATAAACGGATACTATGAATTACTCCGGTATCCGGATACTTACGATTTTGCCAGGGGCTTGGCCCTGGGTTGCCACTCCTCTTCGCCGTCGTCGGCGTCATTGGAGTAGTCCGGAGGAAGGGTTTTCCCCTTCTTGGACCCTCCGGCCTCCTTGGAGAGGGAGGCCTTCCTTTTCTTCTCTCCTCCCGCTGGAGGGGGAGAGGTCTCTTCTTCTTCCTCCTCGTCTTCACGAGAGGAAGGCGCTTCGGGTTCGTCGGATGACGAATCCGACACCTCCTAGCGCCGGGCACTCTTTTGAGTCCCCGTGGCCCTTTTCGTGGCCTTCTTCTTCGGCACCACATAGGACGCCAGAACCAGCAGCCTCGCCAAGCGAGCGTCCGCTGGGCCTTCGGGCAAAGGAGCCAGACAGTTGATCTGTCCGGACGTCACCTCCCAATCCTATCACAGATAAGGGAACTTAGATCCCGCATAGAGTCAAACTATGAAAAACTTATACCCTGTAAAAGGACAAAAACAGCTTACCGCATGAGCGTGATGCTGATTACTAAATCCGCGATCCTCGGTAGCGGATGCGGGAGCCTCGGCGCCCTTGAAAAGCATCCTCCAGGCATCTTCGTACGTCGTGTCGAAGAGCCTGTTTAGAGTTCGGTGCTGCGCTGGGTCGAACTCCCACAGGTTGAAGGCCCGTCATTGACACGGGAGGATCAGGCGGATGAGCATAACCTGGACTACGTTGACAAGCTTGAGCCTCTTGTCCACCAGGGTTTGGATGCATGTTTGGAGTCCGGTCAGCTCTCCTTTTTTACCCCAAGACAGGCATGTCTCCTTCCAGGAGGTGAGCCGCGTAGGGGGCCGGATTGAAACTCAGGGGGTGCGACCCATTCGGCGTCGTGTGGCTCGATGACGTAAAACCACCATGATTGCCACCCCTTCAGGGTCTCCACAAAGGAGCCCTCGAGCCACAGGACGTTGGCCATCTTGCCAACCATGGCACCGCCGCACTCCGCCTGGCTGCTGCGCACCACCTTTGTCTTGACGTTGAAAGTCTTAAGCCATAGGCCGAAATGGGGGCGGATGCGGAGGAACGCCTCGCACACGACGATAAACGCCGAGATGTTGAGGACGAAGTTCGGGGCCAGATCATGGAAATCCAGGCCGTAGTAGAACATGAGCCCCCGGACAAATGGATGCAGAGGGAAGCCCAGTCCGCGGAGGAAATGGGGGAGGAATACCACCCTCTCATGGGGCCTAGGAGTGGGGATGAGCTGCCCCTTTCCGGGAAGCCGGTGCACGATGTTGCTAGCCAGATATCCGGCCTTCCTCAGCTTTTTGATGTGTCCCTCCGTGACGGAGGAGACCATCCACTTGCCTCCCGCTCCGGACATGACTGGAGAAGGTTGAGGTGGTAGTGCGGACTTGGGCGCTGGAGCTCGAGTGCGCAAGAATGGATAGGCAAAGGAGGACGAAGGCGTGGGTGAAAAGGTGGATCCTTATCCCCTTATATGGGTGGACGCAACTACATGTCCCCACCAGCCTGGTAAAACTCGCTTATCTTCAAGCGCCGTAATCAAAGGCGCGGTTGGGTTACCCACGCCCGTATTGATGAGAATCCCGGAATAAGGGGACACAATCTCTGCTTTGACAAGACGTGCCAAGGAAACTGCCTCGCATAACGCGCTGAGCTGGGATACTGAAACGACTCGGATAAAGGCTTGGCCGTGGTGTGTCACGCTACGGAATACGTCAGCAGATTAGATTTGTGTAAATATTATTCTCTCTATGGCGATATGTGGAAACTTATTTTGCAGAGCCGGACACTATCTTTGTGTTCAAAATCTTCTATGAAGTACTTGGAGGAGGAACCCGCCTTGCAATGCCGAAGACAAACTGTGCACCGGACTCGTCGTCATTGAAGCCTGGTTCAGGGGCTACTGAGGGAGTCCTGGATTAGGGGTGTTCGGATAGCCGAACTATACCTTCAGCCGGACTCCTGGACTATGAAGATGCAAGATTGAAGACTTTGTCCCGTGTCCGGAAGGGACTTTCCTTGGCGTGGAAGGCAAGCTTGGCGATACGGATATGAAGATCTCCTACCATTGTAACCGACTCTATGTAACCCTAACCCTATCGGGTGTCTATATAAACCGGAGGGTTTTAGTCCGTAGGACAACATACACATCAACAATCATACCATAGGCTAGCTTCTAGGGTTTAGCCTCTCTGATCTCGTGGTAGATCTACTCTTGTACTACCCATATCATCAATATTAATCAAGCAGGACGTAGGGTTTTACCTCCATCGAGAGGGCCCGAACCTGGGTAAAACTTCGTGTCCCTTGCCTCATGTTACCATCCGGCCTAGACACACAGTTCGGGACCCCCTACCCGAGATCCGCCGGTTTTGACACCGACAACCACCCTCACCTATTTTCTAGCCAACCCAAATCTCGAGGGCGAGATTCATCTTAAGGGGGGCAGGTTTGTAACATCCCAAATTTTCAATTTGGAATGTTATACACTAGATCATCATTGCATATCATATTTATTGCATTTTGGTTGATCCTAGAAATTTCACGCAACTCGAGGACCCTCACAGAGAGTTGGGGATTTCATTATTTTCATATTTGAGATGTCTCAAATTTTGAAAATAGGATCGTTTGATTTTATTTTTTTTTCTTCAATTATTTCTATTACAAAAATATGAGAAAGGGAATAAAATGACTTTCCCAAAATAAAGAAATATTGAGGATTTAATAAAAAAATCAATTAAGATTTTATTTTGGTTTTATTTGCTATTTTATTTGAATTTAGGAAAAATGCGCGTTTTTCAAAATTGCATTTAGGCCCCAAATAAATGTTCATCCTATGCGGCTTGATTTTAGAAGCCGGGGAAAATTTATTTCGGGATTTTTGGAGTCCGTTTAGTATTCCTTTTGTTTTTTTTTGAGCGTAACTATTTATAAAAGAACGCAACCGACCTAACGGGACCGGCTCGTCCGGCTTTATAAGCCGGGGAGGCCCAGCCGGACCCCCCCTCAAACCCTAGCCGACGCCTCCTCCTCCTCCTAGCGCCGCCGACTGCCGCCACCCGCCGGTTTCATCGCCGGAGGTAGACCTCGCCGCCGCCGGTTTTTCCCGAAAAACCATTCGGTTTTTCGGACGGTATTGTTCGTTTTTTTTAGTTTCGATTTTTTTAAATAGATCAGTTTTTCCGGTTTATTTAATTAGCGAGCGTTCATTCATTTTAACGAACTTTCGTCATTTCTAATCCAATTTTCGTTTTAGTCTAACTTTTCGCTCGTTTATCGGAATCAGGCGATTCAAGCGCCTGGAGTTTCGTCTTGAAACCCTCTTTCCGTTTAACCAACTCAAACAAGTTTTTGTCACTATAAAAATTGCCCTAGATCCAGAATAGTAAATGAAGCCTTTTCTTTTGTCGTTTGTCTTTCGTTGCTTCGTTTGATTTGATTATTTTTTTCAACCGGAGTTCTTAAGTTGAACTTTCTGGTTAGATCTCTTATTTGAGTTTTACCTGTGCATTAGTTGAGTACTTATTGTATGCTTGTTTGTTTGCGATAGAGTACTCGGAGTGCGCCGCTTGCTACTTCGAATCGCTAGGTTTCCCGGATCATCAGCAAGGCAAGTAACACTTTGATCATGCTTTCCCTCTACCCAGTTTTATTGCATTAGATCAATCCTCACACATTGCAAGATTAAGATCTAATTAAATTGTTGGTTTGGGAAGTAGATGGGGTAGAACCTATTACCTGTTATTATCAAACCCCTGGGAGTTACTTCTACGTTTGCTTATTATTGCCATGCTATGCTCGTAGACGTGGATTGGGTTTGAGAGTATTTCATGACAGATGTGAGATTTTTAATTAATGGTTTACTTAAGGTGGCAACTTAAACACACATCTGGGTGGATTGAGGCACCTGGGTATTCCAGGATTGCCTGTTTTTTTATGGACTGCCACCCAGGCTCAAAGGGATCATGAGATTATTCATGCTAGAAACTTCCGTGTGCAGCCACAAGCTATTATGGGCTCTAGCATAGTTGACTAAGTTGTGCGAACTCTTACAGTGGTAGACTAGCAGATGTAGGGGAAAGTAGGTGTAACGGTCTACCCGGTCGTAAGGTGCTAGCGCTTCTGAAAGACTATGTCTTGGTCATCCGTCTTCTCAAACACCATGAAGTGCGAGAAACCAAACGGAGGCGATCGAGTCTTGTGGGGAAAAGTGTGCAAAGCTCTGAAGAGTGTATAAACTAATCATGATTAGCCGTGTCCCCGGTTATGGACATCTTGAGTATCTAGTACCTGGATTATCATGTGAATCTCAACATGTTACTCTAAAAATTAATTTTGATGGGTTTTGATTAATGATGATGCTTAATTGGGATTGAGAATGCTGTCAACCAGTCTCAATGTTTAACAACTACCATGATAGTTAATAAAATTTATTCCTTTGCAGTAGGGAAAAATTGGCTTTACGCAAAACTGTAACCATAGATCTTTCCACCAGCCAAATATGCATATAGAATAGCCTATTTCATTCCATTACTCTCTATGTGTTACCTTGCCAGCATATTCCATGTGCTGACCCGTTTCGGGCTGCAACGTTAATGTTGCAGACTTTTCAGACAACGATTAAGGAGTTTTAGGTCGTGGTCCTATACTCAGTGATGTTGTTGGAGTTGATGGACTCACTTATCTTCCAAGCCTTCCGATGTTATCGGTATTAGATGGGCTTAAGCCATATTTATTGTAATAAGTTCTCTTTTGAGACTTCCGATGTAATAAGTGTGTGATTGCTACTCTGTTATAAATCCTTCAAGTACTGTGTGGTGTCAGCATTACTGATCCAGGGATGACACCTGAGCATAGAGATTGGACCGTTTGAGGTCTGTTCGCGACAAAATTCTAAAATAAATTGATGGATGTGAGGAATTTATCTATTAATCATCTGCAAAAATAATTAACTAAATAGCACTTTCCAAATAAAAATGGCAGCAATTCTCGTGAGCGCTAAAGTTTCTGTTTTTTACAGCAAGATTAAAAAGACTTTCCCAAGTCTTCCCAACGGTTCTACTTGGCACAAACACTAATTAAACACAAAAAACACAACCAAAACAGAGGCTATATAAATCATTTATTAAATAACAGCAAGGAAAAATATTGGGTTGTCTCCCAACAAGCCCTTTTCTTTAAAGCCTTATAGCTAGGCATAATATTTCAATGATGCTCACATGAAAGACAAAAACACGTGATAAACGCATCTAAGTCTAACATACTTCCTATGCATATGCATCTTATAGGCAAACAAATTATCAAGGCAAGCAAAAACTAGCATATGCAAGGAAGCGGAAAGAAACAATAGCAATCTCAACATAACAAGAGGTAATTTAGTAACATGAAAATTTCTACCGCCATATTTTCCTCTCTTATAATAATTACATGTAGGATCATAATAAAATTCAACAAAATAGCTATAACATAAAATATTTTCAACATGATCAACATGCATGCAAAGTTGACACTCTTCCAAAATAGTGGGATTAACATTAACTAAAGTCATGACCTCTCCAAACCCACTTTTATCAAAAACCTCATAAGATTGAACATTCTCCAAATACGTGGGATCTAAAGTTGACAATCTTACAAACCCACTTTACATATTATTGCAAACATTATTATCAATCTCATATTCATCATGGGGCTTAAATAAATTTTCAAGATCAAAAGGAGAATCACCCCAATCATGATCATTGCAACAAGTAGAGGACATAGCAAAACTAGCATCCCCAAGCTTACGGTTTTGCATATTATAAGCACAATTGACATTAATATAATTTACACTATCAGCATTGCAATCATGCTTTCTATTCAAAGATCCATCGTGAATCACCCCATAAAGTACTTCATCACAATTTTCAGATTCACAAATTTCAAGCAAAACTTCATAAAGATAATCTAGTGCACAAAACTCACTAGCAATTGGTTCACCATAATTGTATCTCCTAAAAAGATTGGCAAACGGATGAGGATCCATAGATCTTAGGTTCTCTGTTTAGTAATAAATAAACAACTGTTCCAACCAAACGAGCAAACGAGCCAATTAGGACATCAAAGCAAATGGAAAGACGAACAGAAGAAGGGCGAATAAAACGGCAAGGGTGAAGTGAGGGAGAGGAAAACGAGAGGCAAATGGCAAATATGTAATGCGGGAGATAAGGGTTTGTGATGGGTACTTGGTATGTTGACTTTTGCGTAGACTCCCCGGCAACGGCGCCAGAAATCCTTCTTGCTACCTCTTGAGCACTGTGTTGGTTTTCCCTTGAAGAGGAAAGGGTGATGCAGCAAAGTAGCGTAAGTATTTCCCTCAGTTTTGAGAACCAAGGTATCAATCCAGTAGGAGGCCACGCGCGAGTCCCTCGCACCTACACAAACAAATAAAATCCTCGCAACCAATGCAATAAAGGAGTTCTCAATCCCTTCATGGTCACTTACGAAAGTGAGATCTGATAGATATGATAAGATAAGATTTTTGGTATTTTTATGATAAAGATGCAAAGTAAACAAAGCAAAATAAACGGAAAAGGAAATAGCTTGTTGATGGAAGATTAATATGATGGAAAATAGACCCGGGGGCCATAGGTTTCACTAGTGGCTTCTCTCGAGAGCATAAGTATTACGGTGGGTAAACAAATTACTGTTGAGCAATTGACAGAATTGAGCATAGTTATGAGAATATCTAGGTATGATCATGTATATAGGCATCACATCTGAGACAAGTAGACCGACTCCTGCCTGCATCTACTACTATTACTCCACACATCGACCGCTATCCAGCATGCATCTAGAGTATTAAGTTCAAGAGAACATAGTAACGATTTAAGCAAGATGACATGATGTAGAGGGATAAACTCATGCAATATGATATAAACCCCATCTTGTTATCCTCGATGGCAACAATACAATACGTGCCTTGCTGCCCCTATTGTCACTGGGAAAGGACACCGCAAGATTGAACCCAAAGCTAAGCACTTCTCCCATTGCAAGAAAGATCAATCTAGTAGGCCAAACCAAACTGATAATTCGAAGAGACTTGCAAAGATAACCAATCATACATAAAAATTCAGAGAAGATTCAAATATTGTTCATAGATAAACTTGATCATAAACCCACAATTCATCGGTCTCAACAAACACACCGCAAAAAGAAGATTACATTGAATAGATCTCCACAAGAGAGGGGGAGAACTTTGTATTGAGATCCAAAAGAGAGAAGAAGCCATCTAGCTAATAACTATGGACCCGAAGGTCTAAAGTAAACTACTCACACTTCATCGGAGAGGCTATGGTGTTGATGTAGAAGCCCTCCGTGATCGATGCCCCCTCCGGCGGAGCTCCGGAAAAGGCCCCAAGATGGGATCTCATGGATACAAAAAGTTATGGCGGTGGAATTAGGGTTTTGGCTCCGTATCTGGTAGTTTGGGGGTACGTAGGTATATATTGGAGGAAGAAGTACGTCGATGGAGCAACATGGGCCCCACGAGGGTGGAGGGCGCGCCTAGGGGGGTAGGCGTGCCCCCCTACCTCGTGCCTTCCTCGTTGATGTCTTGACGTAGGATCCAAGTCCTCTGGATCATGTTCGTTCCGAAAATCACGTTCCCGAAGGTTTCATTTCGTTTGGACTCTATTTGATATTCCTTTTCTGCGAAACTCTGAAATAGGCAAAAAACAGCAATTCTGGGCTGGGCCTCCGGTTAATAGGTTAGTCCCAGAAATAATATAAAAGTGTATAATAAAGCCCAATAATGTCCAAAATAGGATATAATATAGCATGGAAGGTCCAAAAATTATAGATACGTTGGAGACGTATCAGGCAGGTCCCAAAATATAGATTTCTTCTTCCACATGGGTGCGCGTCCATCAGCGTCATTCGGAACAGATTGTCCTCCAGGACCCTTTCCAAAGACTACCTTCAAATCCTTGACCATATCATGTACATCAGCACCAGTACGGTGGCGAGGCTTTGTCTGGTGATCCGCCTCACCTTTGAAATTCTTGCCTTTCTTTCTTAAGGGATGCTTGCTCGGAAGAAATCGACGATGTCCCAGGTACACATTCTTCCTACAATTATCCAAATATATATTGTCGGTATCATCCAAACAGTGCGTGCATGTGCGGTATCCCTTGTTTGTCTGTCCTGAAAGGTTACTGAGAGCAGGCCAATCATTGATGGTCACGAACAACAACGCCTTTAGGTCAAATTCTTCCCACATGTGCTCATCCCACGCACGTACACCTGTTCCATTCCACGGTTGTAAGAGTTCTTCAACTAATGGCCTTAGGTACACATCAATGTCGTTGTCAGGTTGCTTAGGGCCTTGGATGAGCACTGATATCATAATGAACTTCCGCTTCATGCACAACCAAGGAGGAAGGTTATACAAAAATAGAGTCACAGGCCAGGTGCTATTGTTGCTGCTCTGCTCCCCAAAAGTATTAATGCCATCTGCGCTTAGACCAAACCATACGTTCCTTGCATCACCTGCAAACTCCTTCCTGTACTTCCTCTTGATTTTTATCCACTGCGACCCATCAGCGGGTACTCTCAACTTTCCGTCTTTCTTACGGTCTTCTCTGTGACATCGCATCGCCTTGGCATGCTCTTTGTTTTGGAACAAATGTTTCAACTGTGGTATTATAGGAGCATACCACATCACCTTGGCAGGAATCTTCTTCCTAGGGCGCTCGCCCTCGACATCACCAGGGTCATCGCGGCTGATCTTATAGTGCAATGCACCGCATACCGGGCAAGCTTTCAAATCCTCATACTCACCACGGTAGAGGATGCAGTCATTAGGGCATGCATGTATCTTCTGCACCTCTAACCCTAGAGGGCAGACAACCTTCTTTGCTTCGTA
Organism: Triticum aestivum; assembly: GCF_018294505.1. Classification (NCBI taxonomy): domain Eukaryota; kingdom Viridiplantae; phylum Streptophyta; class Magnoliopsida; order Poales; family Poaceae; genus Triticum; species Triticum aestivum. The sequence goes on from NC_057794.1 coordinate 504,087,391, forward strand.
CATACTCTCAGGCAATTCGTTGTCCTTTGGAAACATATTCTTTATCATTATCAGCAACTTTCCAAATCTCTTGTCAGATACACCATTCTCTGCCTTCCATTGCAGCAATTCCAGTGTGGTGCCCAGCTTTTTCTTGTCAGCTTCGCAATTCGGGTACAACAATCTCTTGTGATCCTCTAACATGCGCTACAACTTCTTCTTCTCCAAATCACTTGCGCAGTTTCTCTTTGCATCGGCAATGGCCCGACCTAGATCATCAGTGGGCTCATCTGATGCCTCTTCTTCACCTTCTTCCCGCATTGCGGGCTCAGTTTCTTCCCCCATTGTTGTATCATCATATTCAGGGAACCCATGGCCAGGATAGCTGTCGTCGTCCTCTTCTTCTTCATTGTCTTCCATCATAACCCCTCTTTCTCCGTGCTTGGTGAGGGAGTCCTGGATTAGGGGGTGTTCGGATAGCCGAACTATACCTTCAAGCCGGACTCCTGGACTATGAAGATACGAGATTGAAGACTCCGTCCCATGTCCGGAAGGGACTTTCCTTGGCGTGGAAGGCAAGCTTGGCGATACGAATGTTCTGATCTCCTACCATTGTAACCGACTCTATGTAACCCTAACCCTATCCAGTGTCTATATAAACCGGAGGGTTTTAGTCCGTAAGACAAGATACACATCAACAATCATACCATAGGCTAGCTTCTAGGGTTTAGCCTCTCTGATCTCGTGGTAGATCAACTCTTGTAATACCCATACCATCAATATTAATCAAGCAGGACGTAGGGTTTTACCTCCATCGAGAGGGCCCAAACCTGGGTAAAACTTCGTGTCCCCTGCCTCCTGTTACCATTCGGCCTAGACGCACAGTTCGGGACCCCCTACCTGAGATTCGCCGGTTTTGACACCGACATTGGTGCTTTCATTGAGAGTTCCTCTGTGTCATCGCCATCAGGAAGGATGCCTCGCCCCGTCTTTAAAGACGGCACCGTTGCTAAGGGAGTTTTGGCTGTCGGCCAAACCCTCCGGCTAGGTGGTTTTCTTATGACCACCTGTTTGGCTTCTACACCGACGATGACCTCTCGAGCCATCGAAAACAATCTTCATGTCAACTCGGAACTTGCCGAGCAGTTAGATCCAATAGAGCTTTCCTCCATAAACAAGCTCTTGGACCGCTTCGCTGCCCTGGGAGTCGCTACGGATTACGACCAGATCGGGCCTAAAACCGATCTGAGAAAGATTCACTCTCCCCAAGCCACCCACCATGTCGCCGTGGTAGAGGGACAGTGCGGCGACCCTTCATCTATCCTAAGGACTCGCTACGTCCGGATTCCTAATCCCTCCAAGTCGAATGTCCGCGGAGGGGAGGATATCACTCAAGACCTAAACCTAGAATCAGGCGACGGAGTGGATTCATTGGACGACATCCAGGAATCCAAATTTTCGAGTTCGGAAATTCCTCGGCCTCTGAGCCTTAGAAGGGGTAAGGCTTCGGACTTAGTTCCACCCACCCACCCGAACATTAGCGATCTATCCCAAATCAGGCAAGAGCCCAACGAAATAGTACATCATTACTGGGCTAGATTCCTCCTGGTTATGCACAGGATAAAGGGCTGCCGCGAGGAAGACGCAATTCTATCCTTCTGCAATAATTGCACGGACAAGGGAATACTCAATGCCATAGGTCGCCGTGATATTACACGCTTCACCGACTTAGTATCCATAGTACGAAAGTACTGTGCGATGGAAAGCGCCCGGAAAACCGAAACAAAATTTTGGGACAATCCGGCCCTTAATGCAAGCCCAGTCCGAAACAAGAGGGTGCATCATCGCCAGACACCCGGGTCAAACACCAAAAAGGAAAAAACCCTCTCCAGGGCATGGAACCGTACTGGAAGGATGGCTTGATGGACCCTGTAAAATTCATAGCATAGAGGACGCTATACCAACTCACAGCCTTAGAGCATGTTGGATACTCCGGCAGGTGGCCAAGATCGGCGAGAGACTTCCTAATCACGGAGACCACAGAAAGCCACCCCAGAGACTCCAATACGGTACTAATAGTCTTCGAGACCTTCGCATCAAATAATATGCGAAAAAGGACACTCCGCAGCCTTGCCGAAGTCTACCAAGTAGCAACAGTAAACCCGTGGAGTGACACGGCCATTACCTTCAACGCCAATGATGAACCTAAATTCCGAACAGCCCGAGCACCAGCCGCATTGGTCCTAAGTCCAATAGTGGACGGCCTTCGTCTCACCAAGGTACTCATGGACGGCGGCATTGGATTGAACCTCATCTATGAGGAAACCCTCCAAAAAATGGATATAGACTGGAACCGCATCACGCAAAGCAGCACAACCTTTAGAGGAATAATCCCCAGTCGGGAAGCGCGCTGTACAGGAAAAATCACACTGGATGTGGTGTTCGGCACGCCGGACAATTACAGGTCCGAAGAAGTCACGTTCCACGTGGCCCCGTTCAGCAGTGGTTATCACGCTTTGCTAGGGCGGGAAGCATTCACAATCTTCCAAGCAATACCCCATTACGGGTACATGAAGCTCAAGATGCCCGGGCCTAACGGGATCATCACTCTCGCTAGTGATCCGGATGTAGCACTCCGCGCCGAAAACAAGACAGCCACACTGGCCCTCGAGGCACTATCCGAAGCCCTAGCAGCCGAGGAACTGACTGCGCTGCGCTCTACCGTGAATAGGGATGACGTGGTACTCGACAAAAGATCCAAGTCCACCTCCTTTAAACCAGCGGACGAAATAGTCAAATTCCAAGTCCATCCAACGGACCCCAATAAAATAGCTTCCATCAGGGCACAGTTAAACCCTGATGTCGACGCCGCATTGCGAGAGTTCCTATGGGAGAACTGGGACATTTTCGCCTGGCATCCTTCGGACATGCCAGGAATCCCACGCAAGCTGGCCGAGCATAGCTTAAATATCCAAACAGGATTGAAACCTGTCAAACAGGCTCTTCAGCGTTTTTCCGAACCTAAGAGACAGGCTATGGGAGAGGAGCTAGCAAAGCTATTGGAAGCCGGATTCATCAGAGATATAAAACATCCGGACTAGCTAGCAAACCTGGTGATGGTACAGAAGAAGGACAAATCCTGGCGCCTGTGTGTCGATTTTAAAGACCTCAACAAGGCTTGCCCAAAGGATCCCTTCCCTCTCCCCCGCATCGATCAAATTATTGATGCCACCGCAGGACACGATTCATTGTGTTTCCTCGATGCATATTCTGGCTACCATCAAATCAAGATGGCAGAATCAGACCAAGCCGCAACGGCATTTATCACACCATATGGGCCATTCTGCTTCAACACAATGCCCTTCGGGCTCAAAAACGCCGGCGCAACATATCAGCACATGATTCAGACATGTATGGCAAGCCAGGTCGGTAAAATAGTGGAGGCATATGTAGTTGATGTGGTCGTCAAAACAAGACATGTTGAATCTCTAGTAGACGACTTGAGGCTCGCATTTGATAATCTCCGAACATACAACATCAAGCTCAACCCGGAAAAATGCGTTTTTGGCGTTCCAGCCGGAAAGCTCTTGGGCTTCATTGTATCCAGCAGAGGAATTGAAGCCAATCCAGCCACGATCTGATTTCTCTCGCAATTGGATATCCCAAAGGACCTCAAACAAATACAAAAGTTAACCGGATGTGTGGTGGCTCTAAGCTGCTTTATCTCCCGCCTGGGAGAAAAGGCCCTCCCCCTTTACCGCCTCCTTCGGCGCACCGAACACTTCAAATGGATGGATGCAGCCATGGCCGGACTCGACAAAATAAAAGCCATACTGGCAACAAATCCAGTCCTGGTCGCGCCAAACATCGGCGAACCAATGCTATTGTACATCACAGCAACACATCAGGTTGTAAGCGCAGTGCTCGTCATCGAACGAGAAGCGGACGGACACAAATTCCCCCTTCAAAGGCCTGTCTATTATGTGTCCACTGTCCTCACTCCCTGCAAATCACGGTACCCGCATTATCAAAAGATTGCGTACACGGTATTCATGGCATCCCGGAAGCTACGACTCTACTTCCAAGAGTGTTCAATAACAATAGCCTCGGAAGTACCACTTAATGACATTATTAACAACCGTGACGCAACGGGCCGGATCGCGAAATGGGCCATCGAGCTCCTCCCGTTCGACATAACTTTTAAGCCACGACGAGCCATCAAGTCACAAGTTTTGGCCGATTTCATCGTAGAATGGACGGAGGCCGAACTCCCTAAAGAGTACGGCACATATTCAAATTGGGTCATGCATTTCGAAGGCTCCAAGATGTTGGCCGGACTAGGGGCTGGTGTCATTTTGACGTCCCCCACAGGAGACACAGTTCAATACGTACTACAGATTATGTACACAGACTCCAACAATGCAGCCAAATATGAGTCCCTTTTACATGGTCTCCGGATGGCAGTATCCATGGGCATTCAACGCCTAGAGGTGCGCGGGGACTCGAACCTCGCAATATCCCAAATAAATGGAGACTTCGACGCCAAAGATCCAAAGATGGCAGCTTACCATAACGCCGTCCTAAAAATGTCAGCTCGGTTTGAAGGGCTTGAATTTCACCACATAGCCTGGGAAAATAATCAGGCGGCAGATATCCTGGCACGCATCAGCGCAAAACGCGATGTAGTCCCCCTCAACATCTTCTTGGAAAGGTTGTTCAAACCATTCGTAGTATGGGAAGGGGAGCCACACAACAACAGCCCGGACCCAACCACACTGCCCGACATCAAACATTCTGACACAATCGGCGGTTCTGCCAATGAAATAACACCCTCATCCCACGTAATAATGGCCTTCATAGCCCCGTGGACAGAACCATTCCTCGCCTACCTTACTAGGTAGGAACTCCCCGAGGACCAAAATGAGGCACGCTGCATAGTGCGGTGATCCAAAGCCTACAAAGTCCATGAAGGAGAGCTTTATAAGAAAAGCACTACCGGAGTCCTTCAAAGGTGCATCTCCGAAGAGGAAGGGCGGGACCTCCTGGCTGAAATTCATGCCAGACTCGATGGTCATCACGCTGCAGCTCGGTCCCTTGTAAGCAAGGCCTTCCGTATAGGCTTTCATTGGCCGACGGCTCGGGCAGATGCCCAGGACTTAGTCCAAAAATGCACCGGTTGCCAGCTCTTTGCAAACCAAAGCCATATGCCACCTACTGCCCTCCAAACCATCCCCATCACTTGGCCTTTCGTGGTCTAGGGGCTTGACATGGTTGGACCGCTTAAAGGCGGAACCCACAAGCACAAATACTTACTGGTCATGGTGGATAAGTTCACCAAATGGATAGAAGCCAAGCCTGTTAAGACGGCCGAATCCGGACCTGTGATAGACTTTATATTCGGGGTTGTACATCATCACTGATAACGGCACGAACTTCACGGCCGATGAGGTAAAACTCTGCTGCAAAAACATGGGCATCAAGCTCGATTATGCTTCCGTCTTATCGTGAGCGGCATCAAACCCAGGTTAGTGCGGTCCCTCAAGGAATCTAACACGCACTGGGTAGAGGAGCTCGACTCCGTACTCTGGGGGCTGCGAACCACGCCGAATTGCACCATCGGATACACACCATTCTTCATGGTGTACAGTGCTGAGGCAGTTTTGCCTTGCGACATAATTCATGACTCACCTCGAGTGCGCATGTACGAAGAAAGAGAAACCAAGCTCGATTGGCAGGACAGTTTGGACGCATTAGAGGAGGAGCGTGACGTGGCAAAGGCCCGTTCCGCATTTTATCAATAGTAGGCTCGAAGATATCAAAGCAGAGAAGTACAGGCCAAAAATTACAACATTGGCGAACTAGTTCTACGCCTGCCGGACAAGAAAAAGGACAAACTCAAGCCCAAGTGGGAAGGTCCTTCATCATCGACCAAGTCCTGACTGGTGGTGCGTACCGCCTGCGAAGTGCATCGGATAACCGACTCGAGCCGAACCCATGGAACGCCGCCCGCCTCCGAAGATTCTATGCCTAGCGCCGGATCCCGTGTTCGTCTCCTTACTCTGTCCATTTTTTATATATACCTTCTGCCGTAAATTTCTCTCCTCCTCTATCTCTTCCCCTCTTATAGCCTTTAGAGGCTCACAAAGTGACGCGCTATCCGCGCTCAGCAAACCTGGGGGCTTCTTTCGACAGAAGCTTACTTCTACGGGCTTCACGTCCAACACATGTGTCAAACTTCCGCATGTACCTTTTATTCACCACTATATGCATCGATATGACTTAAGTTTTGGCCAAGCTGGGTTGCCTGGCTCCTGTGCTTACCCCTACGTTCCCGATTGTTCGGCTAGGCGGTACAGGGAGCACCTCTGCGATTGTTACTGCCGGGTCAGCCGGACGTGTACCTCAGACTGGGTGAAGCCGAAAGCTAGTGTTCTTAAGGGAATATTCGGTCGGTGAACTAAGGATGATCTTTTTATTTTTTCCACGTGCCTCCAGATGTTTTTTCTGTGTTTCTCTTTGCAGCATGGACATGCACTTTAGGGCATGCCTCCCAGGGAAAGGAACCCCTAACGGAACTATTCTCCCTGGAAGATGTTTCTTACTAACCATGTAATATAACATAACTAGTCGAGCACTTGTCTGTTCACGCCACAATGACCCCTACGCCTGGTCTCCACGCATTCCCTGGTTCCTATATAACCGCATGGGAATTCGGACACACTCCGGACCGTCAGGTCCCGAGGCTGAAGCGAAAAGGTCGGCCATGACAAATGATCTACAATCCGGCTAGAAGGCATTATAAATGTCAATTAAAATTACATAGTCATTTTGACTGACTGTACTCCTCCTCAATACCATCTAACAGGCTGTCTAATTTACAGTCCTGCTGGGAATACTTTGCGGCCAATTCCACTTGGCCGTATACTAAGCTCACAGGGATCTCCTTCCCATCGGGCCCTACAGGACCAACCTCGGCCATATGGTTGGGGTCGGCCTGTGAATATCGCGTCTTCACCATAGCCCAGGCCTCCCTAGCGCCTTGACGGCAGGCTGATATCTTCCACAACTGGAATCGCCGCCGTGCTCCCCTCAGCTTCTCCGCAAGCTCTCCAAGACCTTCGGGTGTGGAGACGGATGGCCACAGGACTTGGGCGACGCCTCGCATCGCCTGCCGAGCTCGATCGAGCAATTGCAAGAGCTCGGGAAGAAGGTCACCCGTAGAACCGGGCATCTCCTCTGCAGGACGACCTGTTAACATACCTACGGATATTGCTCTGTTAATCAACGACACCGCCGAACTTTCTTTTAAAAGGTTCGCTCAAGCACTTACTAAATATGCCGCGCCGAAGCCGCTGATTCTTCTTCACGGAGTCTAACAGCTGGGCACGAACATCTTTTAGCTCAACGCCCAGCCGGGTGTTGGCGTCTTGGAGAACGTTCTTCTCCCCCCATCACCTTTAACAGCACCCTCTCACCAGCCTTTAGTTGGCGTTCGAGGTGTTGCCTTTCCGGATTCAATCCGGCGCCATCTGTGATTTTATTTGTCAGATTCGCACACAAGCCGAGCTTCACCACATACTTATCTTTCGAAATGAATATTACTAGATGGGGTCTCCTTAGGCTCCCCTGCCGCGGCTAGTGCGGCCCCCAGTTGGGCTTTGCACTCTTCCAGCTCCTGGGTCAGTAGGGAATTCTTTTCTGTAAGAACCTGCATTTCAAATGATCCTTAAACCAGTTATTCTAACTATTTTCAGTCTCGGGGGCTACTGCTACATATATATTTATCAAAATTTTCTTACCCGTATGTCTTTTACATATTGCTCCGTGGCTCTGGCTAGACCATTTTGAGCGGCACGAAGGTGTGCATCTCCCGAATTGAAGGCATCTAATGCCTCTTGGGAGAAGCAAGCGTCGCGAAGAATTGTCCGGCGACGCCTGTGGTTCATGGCACTTTCCACCTCTGAGTTGGTGGCAGATAACCCGTCCGCATCTTCCGTCGGAGGAACGTCCGGCACACGCCTTGCGTTCGCTTCCGCCCCCGGACCAGGCCTTGGAGCCTGGCTGGTGGAGGCACGATTAGCAGCCTCTCCGGATATAGCCCGGCGAGGTCTCTTCGTCCTGAAAAGGGCACGAGTGTCAAGTGTGCCTCGAAGGTATAACGACTGGGATAAAGGGGGCGCCATACCTTCGCGTTGACGCCTCGGTCCAAACTGCACCTCTTTTCTGCCCATGGGGCCCTGCGGCCCCTGGTTGGTTTGTCGCCGCAGGTTTGGCCTTCTGCCTCAGAAACCTCCCCTGCAAAGTTTGGTTGCAATCAGGAAATTAAACACGCGTGGACAGATCCCTGTCCGGGGTATAAGGACTTCGGTCTTAGGTACCTGGGGTGTTCGGATTAACCCTGGGTAATCGGCCGTAATGGCCACCAAGGTGCTGTCCTCGCTCAATTGATGGAACACTCCATCAATCAACTCCACAGATATGTCCGGATCCTCCCGAGAGGCCGGGTCGAGAGACCGTCCTGAGTCCTCAGGTTGTGGAGGCGGGCTGCTTATGTCCTTTACGGCCCGGCGCAGTTCCTGCGTTGAAGTCATCAGACTAAGTATTTAACAATGGGAACACTAAACGGATGATCAAGTAAAAGCGACCACTTACCCAGCTTGGGGGATTGTGCATAGAGAATCCACCTTGTGGGTTGACGCGGAGAAATTCCTCCTCTTCCCCCTTGTACAAAGTGGACAAGATCTTTAATAGAGCGGCAACTGAATCTGGCCCTTTACGGCCGTAGCGGGTGGCGTCGTCCTCCCCGTTGAAATCCCACATGGGGTGGCTTCTGTACTGAAGCGGCTGCACCCCCCGCATGACGCATTCGGCCATAACTCCGATCATGGTTAGTCCGGAATGGGCTAACAATCTTATTCGGCCCATAAGATAAACGATGTCCCTATCTCTTTCCCTTTGAGGGCTCCGTGGACGCCAGCTTAGGCGCTTTTTTAAAGGAGCACTATCGAACTCCGCGAGGCCGATCCGGACAGGATCTGGCAGCGGGACGTCTTCTATATAGAACCATTCCGAGGGCCAGTCTTCGGACGCCTTCTTTGGGGTTCCGGACAGATATCCGGTCCCGGCGATGCGCCATACTTCGGCTTCGCCCACTTGATACATTGACCCTTTCTTGGAACAGGGCACGAGGCAAAATAGCTCCTTCCACAGTCCGAAATGAGCTTCGATACCCAGAAACAGCTCGCAGAGGGCTACAAAGCCCGCGATATGCAATACTGAGGCAGGCGTGAGATGATGTAGCTGGAGGCCGTAGAACTCCAGCAACCCCCGGAGAAACGGGTGGATGGGAAATCCGAGCCCCCTTATTAAGTAAGGAACAAGGCACACCCGCTCTCCTTTAGATGGATTAGGGGCATTCTCTGCTTGCTCTCCGCCGTTGTAGACGGCGAGACCGGCTCGGACCGGGACCATATAGGCCGGGGGGAGAAATCCTTTGGTCTGAAGTGTCACTAGCTCGCTGTGCGGAGTAGAACATCTCTCCCAATCTCCAGGCTTAGGGCTAGAAGGACGAGAGGAGGAGTTGCGGCGGCTGGCCATGGTGGAATGGACTTTTGTCGGATGCGCTCTGATGAACACTCGTGGAGGGGAGAAGGTGTGGATTGGATCTAAATCCTCGTCCCCTTAAAAAGGGCAACTCATTCACGCAGCTAGGGGTGTGAACGTAAAAACACTCAGACTTTTCATATTCGTTTGACACGTGGAAAACGGCCATTATTGGGCGTAGAAGCCAAGGAGCGCAACATCTACACGAAACCGGACTTTATTCGAACAGGTACACAGAATTTGGAGGAGAACCCGCCTTGCAATGCCGAAGACAATCTGCGCACCAGACTCATCGTCATTGAAGCCTGGTTCGGGGGCTACTGAGGGAGTCCTGGATTAGGGGGTGTTCGGATAGCCGAACTATACCTTCAAGCCGGACTCCTGGACTATGAAGATACAAGATTGAAGACTCCGTCCCGTGTCCGGAAGGGACTTTCCTTGGCGTGGAAGGCAAGCTTGGAGATACGGATGTTCTGATCTCCTACCATTGTAACCGACTCTATGTAACCCTAACCCTATCCGGTGTCTATATAAACCGGAGGGTTTTAGTCCGTAGGACAACATACACATCAACAATCATACCATATGCTAGCTTCTAGGGTTTAGCCTCTCTGATCTCGTGGTAGATCAACTCTTGTAATACCCATACCATCAATATTAATCAAGCAGGACGTAGGGTTTTACCTCCATCGAGAGGGCCCGAACCTGGGTAAAAATTCGTGTCCCCTGCCTCCTGTTACCATCCGGCCTAGACGCACAGTTCGGGACCCCCTACCCGAGATCCGCCGGTTTTGACACTGACACTTGGTCCAAACATTATAGTGGGGAATGAAACCGGACTCAAACAGGTGGACGTGAATGGTTCTTGACTTAGAGTAATTGTGATCATTCTTACAGCCAGCACATGGACAAGGCATAAAACCATCCACCCACTTGTTTGCCTCAGCCGCAAGCAGAAAAGTTTGCACGCCATTAATGAACTCAGGAGAGCATCGGTCATCGTACATCCATTGTCGGCTCAACTTTATTACACAACACCGAAAAGACTAAATTAATACAAGTTCATACATAAAGTTCATACAACACTTAAATGCAACATATAAATAACTCTCTAGCTAAAGAATTTAAATGCAACAACAAATGCGATCAAGATCGCAACTAAGTTAATAATTGATCCAACAGCATAATGATACCAAGCCTCACTATGAATGGCATATTTTCTAATCTTTCTAATCTTCAAGTGCATTTTCTCCATCGTGATCTTGTGATCATCGACGACCTCGGCAACATGCAACTCCAATTCCATCTTCTCCCCCTCAATTATTTTCAATTTTTCTTTCAAATACTCATTTTCTCTTTCGGCTAAATTTAACCTCTCAACAATATGGTTGGTTGGAATTTCCGGTTCACATACCTCCTAGATAAAAAAATCTATGTCAATTTGATGGGCATAATTTGTCATAAACACGAAATGCAACAAAATAGTTATAAAAGAAAATATACCACATATGAATCATAACCCAGACGAGGGCCAGCGGGGACGGATATCAAAACCATGGCACTATGAATAACAAACAACGTACGGGTAAGATAATTATACAAGTAACTATATATCTACATCACACAAACATGAATTTTTTTCTATAAAAAAGATAAGAACAATAGGCTCACCAGAAGGTGGTGCCGGCGACGGGACAGTGCGGGCGATCGACGGTGGTTACGACGGAGATTTAGAAGGCACTAAGTAAACCACACCTACATATGCAAATTAAGTGTTATTTTGACCTCAAATTGCATATAAATCAAATACTACCACATATAATTCCTCCCAAATTACTAAAACCCACAAATTAATCACTATGTAAACTATTGCAAGAGCTACTCTATCAATGAAAGATGAAAGGACAAAGTTGCTAACCTTTGTGGTCATTTGAATGGATGGGGGGCTTCAAATCTTGACAAAATTTGGGCAAAATTTGTGATGAGCTCGAGAGGAAGGGAAGAACAGAGGAGAGGGGAAAGGGAGAAGAAGCGAGCTCGGGCGGACGAAGGGTTTATATACGGCGACCTTTAGTACCGGTTCGTGGCACGAACCGGTACTAAAGGTGCTGGTGGGGCCCTAGACTGACAACATCCTGCCACCACTCTCATTAGTACCGGTTTGTGGCACGAACCGGTGCTAAAAGTTCGGCAAGAACTGAAGGAAATATGCCCTAGAGGCAATAATAAAGTTTTTATTTATTTCCTATGATAAATGTTTATTATTCATGCCAGAATTGTATTAACCGGAAACATAATACATGTGTGAATACATAGACAAACATAGTGTCACTAGTATGCCTCTACTTGAATAGCTCGTTGATCAAAGATGGTTGAGTTTCCTAGCCATAGACATGAGTTGTCATTTGATCAACGGGGTCACATCATTAGGAGAATGATGTGATTGACATGACCCATTTCGTTAGCTTAGCACTTGATCGTTTAGTTTACTATTATTGCTTTCTTCATGACTTATACATGTTCCTATGACTATGAGATTATGCAACTCCCGATTACCGGAAGAACACTTTGTGTGCTACCAAACGTCACAACGTAACTGGGTGATTATAAAGGTGCTCTGTAGGTGTCTCTGATGGTGTTCGTTGAGTTGGCATAGATCGAGAATAGGATTTGTCACTCTGATTGTCGGAGAGGTATCTCTGGGCCCTCTCGGTAATGCACATCAATATAAGCCTTGCAAGCAATGTGACTAATGAGTTAGTTACGGGATGATGCATTACGGAACGAGTAAAGAGACTTGCCGGTAACGAGATTTAACTAGGTATTGAGATACCGACGATCGAATCTCGGGCAAGTAACATGCCGATGACAAAGGGAACAACGTATGTTGTTATGCGGTTTGACCGATAAAGATCTTCGTAGAATATGTAGGAATCAATATGAGCATCTAGGTTCCGCTATTGGTTATTGACCGGAGATGTGTCTCAGTCATGTCTACATAGTTCTCGAACTTGTAGGGTCCGCATGCTTAAAGTTATATGACGATCGGTATTATGAGTTTTTGTGTTTTTATGTACCGAAAGTAGTTCAAAGTCTCGGATATGATCACGGACATGACGAGGAGTCTCGAAGTGGTCGAGACATAAAGATCAATATATTGTACGACTATGTTCGGACACCGGAAGTGTTTTGGGAGGTTTCGGACATATACCAGAGTACCGGGGGGTTGCCGGAACCCCCGGGGAATATATTGGGCCTAATGGGCCTTAGTGGGAGAAGAGGAGGGGTGGTCAGGGCAGCTGCGCGCCCCCTCCCCTTCTGGTCCGAATTGGACAAGGAGGGGGGCGGCGCCCCCCTTTCCGTCTATTTTTCTCTCCCTTCCTCTCCTACTCCTACTCCTACTTGGAAGGGGGGAGTCCTACTCCCGGTGGGAGTAGAACTCCTCATGGGGCGCTCCATAGGAGGACGGCCCCCTCCCCCTCCTCCACTCATTTATATACGGGGAGGGGGCACCCCTTGGAGGCACAACAATTGATCGTTGATCTTTTAGTCGTGTGCGGTGCCCCCCTCCACCATAATCCACCTCAGCCATATCGTAGCGGTGCTTAGGCGAAGCCCTGCGTCGGTAGCTTCATCAACACCATCACCATGCCGTCATGCTGACGAAGCTCTTCCCGGAAGCTCTACTAGATCGTGAGTTTGCGGGACGTCACCGAGCTGAACGTGTGCTGAATGTGGAGGTGTCGTACGTTCGGTACTAAGGATCGGTCGATCGTGAAGACGTACGACTACATCAACCGCGTTATCATAACGCTTCCGCTTACGGTCTATGAGGGTATGTAGATGACACTCTCCCCTCTCGTTGCTATGCATCACCATGATCTTGCGTGTGCGTAGGAAATTTTTTGAAATTACTACGTTCCCCAACAGTGGTATCAGAGCCAAGTTTATGTGTAGATGTTATATGCACGAGTAGAACACAAGTGAGTTGTGGGCGATACAAGTCATACTGCTTACCAGCATGTCATACTTTGGTTCGGCGGTATTGTTGGATGAAGCGGCCCAGACCGACATTACGCGTACGCTTACGCGAGACTAGTTCTACCGACGTGCTTTGCACACAGGTGGCTGGCGGGTGTCAGTTTCTCCAACTTTAGTTGAACCGAGTGTGACTACACCCAGTCCTTCTTGAAGGTTAAAATAGCACTAACTTGACGAACTATCATTGTGGTTTTAATGCGTAGGTAAGAACGGTTCTTGCTCAGCCCGTAGCAGCCATGTAAAACTTGCAACAACAAAGTAGAGGACGTCTAACTTGTTTTTGCAAGACATGTTGTGATGTGATATGGTCAAGGCATGATGCTATATTTTATTGTATGAGATGATCATGTTTTGTAACGGAGTTATCGGCAACTGGCAGGAGCCATATGGTTCTCGCTTTATTGTATGAAATGCAATCGCCATGTAATTGCTTTACTTTATCACTAAGCAGTAGCGATAGTCGTAGAAGCAATAGTTGGCGAGACGACAACGATGCTACGATGGACATCAAGGTGTCACGCCGGTGACAATGGTGATTGAGGGAGTCCTGGATTAGGGGGTCTCCGGACAGCCGGACTATATCCTTTGGCCGAACGGTTAGACTATGAAGATACAAGATTGAAGACTTCGTCTCGTGTCCGGATGGGACTCTACTTGGCGTGGAAGGCAAGCTAGGCAATACGGATATGTATATCTCCTCCTTTGTAACCGACCTTGTGTAACCCTAGCCTTTTCCGGTGTCTATATAAACCGGAGGGTTTTAGTCCATAGGACAACATACAATCATACCATAGGCTAGCTTCTAGGGTTTAGCCTCTCCGATCTCGTGGTGGATCTACTCTTGTAATACTCATGTCATCAATATTAATCAAGCAGGACGTAGGGTTTTACCTCCATCAAGAGGGCCCGAACCTGGGTAAAACATCGTGTCCCCTGCCTCCTATTACCATCCGCCTTAGACGCACAGTTCGGGACCCCCTACCCGAGATCCGCCGGTTTTGACACCGACATTGGTGCTTTCATTGAGAGTTCCTCTGTGTTATCGCTGTTAGGCTTGATGGCTCCTACGATCATCGATAGCGATGCAGTCCAGGGTGAGACTTTTCTCCCCAGACAGATCTTTGTGTTCGGCGGCTTCGCACTGTAGGCCAACTCGCTTGGCCATATGGAGCAGATCAAAAGTTACGCCCCTGGCCACCAGGTCATGTTTGCAAGCTTAAACTACACGGCCAATATCCGCGGAGACTTGATCTCCGACGGATTCGAGCCTCTGCCTTGTGCGTCAGACGGTCACAATGAGTACGATTTAGCTCTACCATCAAACAGTGTTCAGGAGATCGCACCGGCAGCCGCTCCGACCCTCAATTCGGAGCCAATTACGCCGTGCATGAACGGGTGGATGGACCCCGCCACGGAGGCCTTACCCTCAGCGGCGATCGAGCTGAACATCGACCTTACCCTGTATGAGAGCCGTGTTGTCATACTACCGGATCCTTCTCTGGCCATGGACTCTGAACCGCCTACGCCCATTCCTAGCGAATCCGATTGGGCGCCGATCGTGGAGTTTACCTCCACGGATATTTTTTAGCACTCGCCCTTCGGCGACATACTGAACTCATTAAGGTCTCTCTCCTTGTCAGGAGGATCCTGGCGAACTATGTCCGGCAGGATCGGGATGCGGATGACGAAGAACTTCGCCGCCCGCCCACGACCCACTTAGTAGCCACTGTCGATGACTTAACCGACATGCTCGACTTCGACTCCGAAGACATCGACGGTATGGACGACGATGTAGGAGACAAACAGGAACCACTGCCCACAGGGCACTGGACGCCCACTTCATCACATGACGTATACATGGTGGACACACCAAAAGAAAACGACGACGAGGAACGGAAGGATGCAACGAAGGGTTGTCCCCTCGAGAAGCAGTCAAAGTGGCAGCATAAGCGCCGCTCCAAATCCTGCCTCGGCAGAAACAACAATCATATAGACCCAGCGTTAGAGCAGGGTGAACCATCGCCGGATCACGGCAACACGGAGAATCAAACCGAACAACCAAACTCTGTCAAAGATAATAGTCCGGACGACATCACACCGGACAGACACCCGGAGCAACAGAATACCCATCAAAGGCTTGTTGCCACCGCGAGGAGTCTAAAAAAGCAGAAGCAAAGGCTGCGCAAGACACACTCAGAATCAGATGGAGTAAAGTACTCAACACAGCAGCGAAGTACGGTGGTAATCGCCACACCAAGAGCTACCCGAAGCGGAAGTTGCTACCTGAATTCGATGAGGAGGCCTTAGATCCCCTGCAACCAAATATTAAAACGGCCATCTGGCCGGATAGTCGACCTCACGGCCAACATAGAGCGGCAAACGACGCCGCACATGAACCAGTATGCGACCCGCGTAAGGGCTCGCATCAAAAGGACGGCGCAACAAGATCCATCTACGGACCACGCAAACGCGCTCCAGCATGCAATGCAACTCCACAAACATCTGAACATCACGGTACACCCAGATACAGGGGTGCCGCACACCCCCTATGTTTCACCGATGAGGTGCTGGATCACGAATTCCCAGAGGGATTCAATCCCGTAAACATAGAGGCATACGACGGAACAACAGACCCTAGGGTCTGGATTGAGGACTATATCCTCCATATCCATATGGCTCGAGGAGATGATCTCCATGCCATCAAGTACTTACCCCTCAAGCTCAAAGGGCCAGCTCGGCACTGGCTTAAAAGCCTCCCCGAAAGCTCCATTGGAAGCTGGGAAGAGCTCAAAGACGCTTTTCGGGCAAATTTTCAAGGGACTTATGTCCGACCTCCGGATGCGGATGATTTGAGTCATATAACTCAACAACCCAGAGAGTCAGCCCGAAAGCTTTGGAACAGGTTTCTTACTAAAAAGAACCAAATAGTCGACTGTTCGGACGCCGAAGCCTTAGCGGCTTTCAAACACAGCGTTCGTGACGAATGGCTTGCCAGACACCTCGGCCAAGAAAAGCCGAGAACAATGGCAGCATCAACAGGCCTCATGACCCGCTTTTGCGCGGGTGAGGACAGCTGGCTAGCCAGATGCGGCACCAGCGACCCAAGTACATCTGAAGTTAGAGATGCAACTGGGAAATCACGACGCAGCAAAAATAATAAGCGCCGGAATAAAGAAGACAGCCCGAAGAGCATGGCG
Source organism: Triticum aestivum (assembly GCF_018294505.1). Lineage (NCBI taxonomy): Eukaryota > Viridiplantae > Streptophyta > Magnoliopsida > Poales > Poaceae > Triticum > Triticum aestivum. Next base: position 504,104,211 of record NC_057794.1, read on the forward strand.
GTAAACACCGGATTCAGAAGCTCTCGGCCCGGTCACCAAAAGCCGCCCTCTAAAGGCGCTAGAGATGAACTGTCCAGCCTAAACCAAATTCTGGACCAAATATGTCAGATCCATAGCACCCCTGGTAAACCCGCTAATCATACCCACAGAGAATGTCGGGTCTTCAAGCAGTCCGGCAAGCTCAACGTCGTACACAAGGGGGAGGATACACCAAGCGAAGACGAGGATGAGCCTCTCAAGCAAGACACTGGGGAACAAAAGAAATTTCCACTAGAAGTCAAAACAGTAAACGTGTTACACGTGATTAAGGGGAGAAATAAAGCGGCACTCCCAGAGAAATATGCCCAAGGGCCTATCACAGCGGAGTCCTGCCACTGGTCGTCTCAACTGATCACTTTCGACCATCAGGATTACTCAGCAAGTATCCGGTGTGCAGGATGGGCTGCCTTGGTATTAGACCCAATAATTGACGGACACCTCTTCACACGAGTCCTGATGGACGGTGGCAGCAGTCTAAACCTGATATATCACGACACAATCCGCAAAATGGGGATAGACCCAACGGAAATTTGCCACAGCAATACTACCTTTAAAGGAGTAACGCCAGGCCCAAGGGCTCATTGCACGGGCTCCCTGCTACTAGAGGTTATATTCGGCTTCCCCGATAACTTCCGTAGCGAAAATTTAACCTTCCACATTGCTCCGTTCCAAAGTGGCTATCAAGCACTATTTGGACGCGAAGCTTTTGCTCACTTTAATGCAATACCGCATTACGCTTCCCTCACGCTTAAGATGCCCGGTCCACGTGGCATCATTACAGTAAATGGAAATACTAAGCGATCCCTGCGCGCCGAAGAGAGTGCGGCTGCCTTGGCAGCCGCACACTAAAACGGCCTCACCAACTAAAGCATACGATAGGTCGTCAAGACTACGGACACGGTTAGACGAGTCCGACGCAGCTATATGTATTTCATACAGGTTTGATGGCCACACCCCTATTACAAATACAAGGGGCTAAACGCGCGCAGACAAGTGGCAATTTTTACTCATCTTGAATTGTACATGGTTTCTTTAAACCTACCTTTTTGCACGACAACTTTTCACCTAAGTTCCTCCCTTTTATAGATGACCATCGTGCTACACCCGTCCAGGATACGGCACAATGGAGACACAGGCGCAGACATGCAGCAGGGACCCATTCCAAGGATTCTTTTTAGATTAAGACCCTGCGTAAACCTTTCTTACTGTCTCTTGTTGATACACATCCCTCGGATTCTCAGTACTATTGAGAAGGATGTTGACGTCTTGGCATGTGGCCACGTCATAATAATGCACGTACCTGGACAACAGGGGCTTCTTACAAAGGGCACTGTTTAGGCCCGGTTTATACCATAAAGACCGAATACCTTAGGGAGTGTTCGGCATCGCCAGTTTGGCCTTATATGCATTAGCTCCAAATCATGGCTTTGGTCAAATGTTGGGTTTGCCCGGCTCCTGTGTTTTGCTGCCTTACGTTCCGCTCTATCGGCTAAGGCGGCACCAGGAGAACTACTGCGATTGTGCCCCGGTTCATCCGGACGAGCACCTCAGTAGAGAAAGCCGAAAACTGACTGTCATGATATAGCGTGAGACTGGTCAACCACTCGATGACCTGTCGGAATGTTAGAATTCCTTCGCCTTAACGAAGGGCCATTTCCCGGCCAGGCATGTACGCACCCCAAATTCGGGAGAGTGCGAAGCCACCAGGGGCTATATAGTAGCCCCACCGTCAAACTCCTATGGCTAAGTGAAAGTGTTAAAGCATTATAGTCCGGTTGCCTCGTTCGCTGCGCTATCACCTCCTTAATAGGACCAAGACATTGGATTAAGTGTGAACACACGTCTTCTGCGAACACCTCCGCATTATATGCGTGGGGGTTGAAGCCGACGACTGCAATCTTTCAGGTTATATACATATATACATAAACGGCCGCAGGCATCATATTACTTTTAGGCAAAAGTATAAATACAGCCTTAATAAATTTCATAAACAGTGTTTTTACAATGGGAATACATGTCACTCAAACATAATATTCTTCGAGCACTGGGCCTCTATCAAATGAGCACCCTCGAGAACTTCTTCGACATAGTGCTCGGCAGCCACTCGGCCTATGGCCGAACCCTGCGCCGCAATAGTGGCAGCATCCATCTCCGCCCAGTATGCTTTGACACGGGCAAAGGCCATCCGCGAGCCTTCTATACATGCCGACCTTTTCATCGCATTGATGCACGGCACCGCACCAAGGAATTGCTGCATTAAGCTAAAATAGTTGTTCGGCTTCGGCTTTTCCGGCCACAAATGATCTATGATGGACCTCATGGCAAGTTCGGACAATCTATTGAGTTCGGCCCATTCGGCAAGCTGATCAGTTAGTGGAAGCAGACACTCTAGAATGTTAAACTGTGACCAGAACAGCTTGTCCACTTCACGATCTGTTTGATCTCGGAAGTATTCGGCCGCATCGACAACGCTCGCCGCCAAGTCCATATATGCGTCTGCCGAACATCACAGCCGATCCAGAGGGGCATACCGCGGATCTCCGAACTTCCTCTGCAGCATAAAGGGCTTCCCAGCCGCAATATCTCTGGCTTCATGTAGTTCCTCCTTCTTCGCTCTCATGGTAGAGCGGGTGTCCTTGGTCGCCATTGTGGCCTTCTCGAGGTCCGTCGCCCTCGCCCGGTTTTCTTCTTCAAGGAACTGGCAACAGTCGGCAGTGTCTTTTAACTTTACAGCCATCTTGGCCATTTTATCTTTGCTCTCGCAATGTGCAGCCTTTTCGGCTCTTAACTCTTCGGCCGCCTTTAAAGCGGCCGCATTACTAATCCTTGTTTGTTCTTTGGCTCTGGCAAGTTCCGCCCGAAGGGTTTCCACGGTGGAAGCTCCATCTGCAGTCACAAAATATTAAAGATACTGGCATCACGCTGCTCTTACTATGTGAAATTCCCCAGACAATATCACTTACCCTGTGCCTCGTCAAGCCTCTTGTTAACAAGCTCGATGTCGGCATCCGCCGCATCCAGTTGCCACTTTAGTTTGGCAATCTCATGAGTCCGGCCAGCCACCGGAACTCCAGCCACCTGCACATAAAGGCGGTTTGGTTATTACCTGGGACTACGATCCTCTGTTCGTCGCCGTTCTCGACGACAACTAGAGTCTCAGGGGCTACTATCTACACAGGGCGCACCTAAAAATGTGCGGTACTATCAAAAAGTATATCATTTCACGTACCTCTAAGCCCGTTAGTAGACTCATAAAGGCCTCATGCAATCCACTTTCGGCGGATGAAATTCTTTCCATCACCGCACCCATCAACATACGGTGTTCTTCTGAGATGGCCGCTCGCTCCCACAGCTCCCTCAGTACGTCCGACCGCATACCAGACGGTGTCAGACTCTTCTGTTTGCTCTCTTCAAGAGCCAGATACTGGGGACTTCGGGTGACCATAGGATTATCTTCTGGCCTCACCGGATCCGGGGAGGCCCTCCGAGACGACACTTCAAGGTCGCCCGCTTCTTGAGCGGAGGAGTCCAGGGGAGGCGTTTCGCTCTCCATCATCTCTGGAAGAAGATCCCTCGAAGAGGAGCTTTGCTGAGAAGGGCTAAGGTCCGAACTGCAAGATAAATGCTTCGGTTATTTTCCTTGGAATAAAGGTAGAATATCTTTACTATCAAGTACTTTTCGATAACTTACAGCTCGTTAGAGGGCTGATCTCCGCATGGACTTTGTGTGGCAAGAGCACCCTCCGGGGCCGGACCCTCTGGTGGAGATTTCTTCTCCCGTTTGGAAGCCTTGGCTTTCGGATCTTCAGAGGCGGTCCTCTTCCTTCCTCGGGGCAAGAGAATGTCAGATTCTTCCCCTTTGTTATCCTCCCTCGCGGAGGTGCTCATTCCCTCGGTTGGAATTGGTAGCGGTGGGGGCCCGCTTTCGCCCTCATTATTCCCCCCTTTATATTCCTTTGAGGGCTCCGGGCAAGGTGCTAGCTCGAGCATCTTTTCCAGTACCGGATTGTCCAAACCCTCAGGAAGGGGGGGCGAACACCGAATCATCTTCGCCTTTGTTAGCCAGTCCTGGTCAAAGAGCGATTTCTCATAATGATGTCATGATAAATGAAAGACAGTGTGTTCGGTTGGAGGATTACTTACTTGGTCGGCAGTGCGGTTGCTGCTCAGGCCCACGTCCTCGGTAGTATCCGGACACTCTATTTGGGGTCCGAAGAATGATTTATACATCTCCTCGTGCGTCAGGCCGAGGAAATTCTGAATAGTGCGCGGTCCTTCTGGGTTGAACTCCCACATGCGGAGGGGCCGGTGTTTGCAAGGCTGGACTCGACGAACCAGCATGACTTGCACCACCGTAACCAGACTGAAATCTCCTTCGAAGAGATCTTGAATGCGGCTCTGCAGTATAGGCACGTCCTTGGCTGGACCCCAGCTCAGCCCTCTGCTAATCCATGACATCAGTTATGGTGGAGGGCCCGAGCGGAAAGCAGGGGCAGCCACCCACTTGGCACTTCTAGGAGCTGTGATGTAAAACCACTCCCGTTGCCATAATCCAGACACCTCTGGAAAGGAACCCTTTGGCCATGGAGCTCCAGCGATCTTGCTTATTAATGCACCTCCGCACGCTACATGCTGCCCCTCGACCATCTTCGGCTTCACGTCAAAGGTCTTGAGCCACAGGACGAAGTGAGGGGTAATGCGGAGGAAGGCCTCACATATGACAATAAATGCCGAGATGTGGAGAAAGGAGTCCGGGGCTAGATCATGGAAATCTAGCCCGTAGTAGAACATCAAACCCCTAACGAAGGGATCCAGAGTGAGGCCTAGACCTCGGAGGAAGTGGGAGATGAACACAACATTCTCGTTGGGTTCGGGAGTAGGGACGACCTGCCCTCAGGCAGGCAGCCAATGTGAAACCTCGACGATCAGGTATCTGGCCTCCCTCAACTTCTTGATATCCTCTTCCGTAACGGAGGAGGGCATCCACCGGCCTTGAAGGCTAGATCCGGACATGATTGAAGGTCCGAAGCACCTGACCTGGGCTTTGGGTGTTAGAACTCGAGGCGGGGGAAGGATTCAATTGAGCACGGGAGGGAAAAAAGTAAAAGCCTTGTCCCTTTATAAAGAGGGTGAATATCAAGTGTCCTCCTAGTGGCCGTTTGGGACTTGCCTAAAATCTAGGAGTCCTAGGCACGATTGGGTTACCCACGACCGTATTGATGAGAATCCCGTAATTAGGGGAACACGATCTCTGCTTTGACAAGACGTGTCAAGAAACTATCTCGCGTTATGTGTGGAGCTGGTTGAAGAAAAACGATTCGAATAATCACCGAGCCATGGCCTGATGTTGCCAAAGCATGTCAGCAGATTAAGATTTGTTGAAATATTATTCTCTCTATGGTGGTATGTGGAATTTGTTTTGCAGGGTCGGACAGTATCCTGGTATTCAAACTCTTCTGTGATGTGTTCGGAGGAGGAACCCGCCTTGCAATGCCGAAGACAATACTATGCGCCGGACTCATCGTCATTGAAGCCTGGTTCAGGGGCTACTGAGGGAGTGCTGGATTAGGGGGTCTCCGGACAGCCAGACTATATCCTTTGGCCGGACTGTTAGACTATGAAGATACAAGATTGAAGACTTCGTCTCGTGTCCGGATGGGACTCTACTTGGCGTGGAAGGCAAGCTAGGCAATACGAATATGTATATCTCCTCCTTTGTAACCGACCTTGTGTAACCCTAGCCCTTTCCGGTGTCTATATAAACCGGAGGGTTTTAGTCCATAGGAAAACATACAATCATACCATGGGCTAGCTTCTAGGGTTTAGCCTCTCCAATCTCGTGGTGGATCTACTCTTGTAATACTCATATCATCAATATTAATCAAGCAGGACGTAGGGTTTTACCTCCATCAAGAGGGCCCGAACCTGGGTAAAACATCATGCCCCCTGCCTCCTGTTACCATCCGCCTTAGACGCACAGTTCGGGACCCCCTACCCGAGATCCGCCGGTTTTGACACCGACAGTGATCATGACGGTGCTTTGGAGGAGGAGATCAAAGGCACAAGATGATGATGGCCATATCATATCACTTATATTGATTGCATGTGATGTTTATCCTTTATGCATCTTATTCTGCTTTGATTGACGGTAGCAATATAACATGATCTCTCACTAAAAATTTCAAGGTACAAGTGTTCTCCCTGAGTATGCACCGTTGCAAAAGATCATCGTGCCGAGACACCGCATGATGATCGGGTGTGATAAGCTCAGCGTTCTTATACAACAGGTGCAAGCCAGTTTTGCACACGCAGAATACTCAGGTTAAACTTGACGAGCCTATCATATGCAGATATGGCCTCGGAACACTGAGACCGAAAGGTCGAGCGTGAATCATATAGTAGATATGATCAACATAGTGATGTTCACCACTGAAAACTACTCCATTTCACGTGATGATCGGTTATGGTTTAGTTGATTTGGATCACGTGATCACTTAGATGAATAGAGGGATGTCTATCTAAGTGGGAGTTCTTAAAGTAATATGATTAATTGAACTTAAATTTATCATGAACTAGTACCTGATAGTATTTTGCTTGTCTATGTTGTTGTAGATAGATGGCTCGTGTTGTTGTTCCGTTGAATTTTAATGCATTCCTTGAGAAAGCAAAGTTGAAAGACGATGGTAGCAATTACACGGACTGGGTCCATAACTTGAGGATTATCCTCATTACTGCATAGAAGAATTATGTCCTGGAAGCACTGCTAGGTGCCAGGCTTGCTGCAGATGCTGCTGATGACATTAAGAACGTTTGGCAGAGCAAAGCTGATGACTACTCAATAGTTCAGTGTGCCATGATTTACGGCTTAGAACCGGGACTTCAACGACGTTTTGAATGTCATGGAGCATATGAGATGTTCCAGGAGTTGAAGTTAATATTTCAAGCAAATGCCCGGATTGAGAGATATGAAGTCTCCAATAAGTTCTACAACTGCAAGATGGAGGAGAATAGTTCTGTCAGTGAACATATACTCTGAATGTCTGGGTACCATAACCACTTGACTCAATTGGGAGTTAATCTTCCTGTTGATAGTGTCATTGACAGAATTCTTCAATCACTGCCACCAAGCTACAAGAGCTTCGTGATGAACTATAATATGCAAGGGATGCATAAGACAATTCCCGAGCTCTTCACAATGCTAAAGGCTACGGAGGTAGAAATCAAGAAGGAGCATCAAATGTTGATGGTCAACAAGACCACCAGTTTCAAGAAAAAAGGTAAAGGGAAGAAGAAGGGGAACTTCAAAAAGAATGGCAAACAAGTTGCTGCTTAGGAGAAGAAACCCAAGTCTGGACCTAAGCCTGAGACTGAGTGCTTCTACTGCAAATAGACTGGTCACTGGAAGCGGAACTGCCCCAAGTATTTGGCGGATAAAAAGGATGGCAAGGTGAACAAAGGTATATGTGATACACATGTTATTGATGTGTACCTTACTAGAGCTCGCAGTAGCACCTGGGTATTTGATACTGGTTATGTTGCTAATATTTGCAACTCGAAATAGGGACTACGGATTGAGCGAAGATTGGTTAAGGATGAGGTGACGATGCGCGTGGGAAATGGTTCCAAAGTCGATGTGATCGTCGTCGGCATGCTACCTCTACATCTACCTTCGGGATTAATTTTAGACCTGAATAATTGTTATTTTGTGCCAACGTTAAGCATGAACATTATATCTGGATCTTGTTTGATGTGAGATGGTTATTCATTTAAATCTGAGAATAATGGTTGTTCTATTTATATGAGTAATATCTTTTATGGTCATGCACCCTTGAAGAGTGGTCTATTTGTGTTGAATCTCAATAGTAGTAATACACATATTCATAATGTTGAAGCCAAAAGATGCAGAGTTGATAATGATAGTGCAACTTATTTGTGGAACTGCCGTTTAGGTCATATTGGTGTAAAGCGCATGAAGAAACTCCATTCTGATGGACTTTTGAAATCACTTGATTATGAATCACTTGGTACTTGTGAACCATGCCTCATGGGCAAGATGACTAAAACGCCGTTCTCTGGAACTATGGAGTGAGCAACAGATTTGTTGAAAATCATACATACTGATGTATGTGGTCCAATGAATATTGAGGCTCGCGGCGGGTATCGTTATTTTCTCACCTTCACAGATGATTTGAGCAGATATGGGTATATCTACTTAATGAAACATAAGTCTGAAACATTTGAAAAGTTTAAAGAATTTCAGAGTGAAGTGGAAAATCATCGTAACAAGAAAATAAAGTTTCTACGATCTGACCATAGAGGAGAATATTTGAGTTACGAGTTTGGTCTACATTTGAAACAATGCGGAATAGTTTCGCAACTCACGCCACCCGGAACACCACAGCGTAATGGTGTGTCCGAACAGCGTAATCGTACTTTACTAGATATGGTGCAATCTATGATGTCTCTTACTGATTTACTGCTATCATTTTGGGCTTATGCTTTAGAGATGGCTCGAACCCAAATCGGAGAAATGTGTCTTCATAGGATACCCAAAAGAAACTATTGGTACACCTTCTATCACAGATCCGAAGGCAAGACATTTGTTGCTAAGAATGGATCCTTTCTAGAGAAGGAGTTTGTCTCGAAAGAAGTGAGTGGGAGGAAAATAGAACTTGATGAGGTAACTATACCTGCTCCCTTATTGGAAAGTAGTTCATCACAGACACCGGTCCCTGTGACACCTACACCAATTAGTGAGGAAGCTAATAATGATGATCATGAAACTTCAGATCAAGTTACTAGCGAACCTCGTAGGTCAAGCAGAGTAAGATCCGCACTAGAGTGGTACGGTAATCCTATTCTGGAAGTCATGTTACTTGACCATGACGAACATACGAACTATGAAGAAGCGATGGTGAGCCCAGATTCCGCAAAATGGCTTGAGGCCATGAAATCTGAGATGGGATCCATGTATGAGAACAAAGTGTGGACTTTGGTTGACTTGCCCGATGATCGGCAAGCCATCGAGAATAAATGGATCTTCAAGAAGAAGACTGACGCTGATGGTAATGTTACTGTCTACAAAGCTCGACTTGTTGCGAAATGTTTTCGACAAGTTCAAGGGGTTGACTACGATGAGACTTTCTCACCTGTAGCGATGCTTAAGTCTGTCCGAATCATGTTAGCAATTGCCACATTTTATGATTATGGAATTTGGCAAATGGATGTCAAAACTGCATTCCTGAATGGATTTCTGGAAGAAGAGTTGTACATGATGCAACCAGAAGGTTTTGTCGATCCAAAGGGTGCTAACAAAGTGTGCAAGCTCCAGCGATCCATTTATGAACTCGTGCAAGCCTCTCGGAGTTGGAATAAATGTTTTGATAGTGTGATCAAAGCATATGGTTTTATACAGACTTTTGGAGAAGCCTGTATTTACAAGAAAGTGAGTGGGAGCTCTGTAGCATTTCTAATATTATATGTGGATGACATATTGTTGATTGGAAATGATATAGAATTTCTGGATAGCATAAAAGGATACTTGAATAAGAGTTTTTCAATGAAAGACCTCGGAGAAGCTGCTTATATATTGGGCATCAAGATCTATAGAGATAGATCAAGACGCTTAATTGAACATTCACAAAGCACATACCTTGATAAAGTTTTGAAGAAGTTCAAAATGGATCAAGCAAAGAAAGGGTTCTTGCATGTGTTACAAGGTGTGAAGTTGAGTAAGACTCAATGCCCGACCACTGCAGAAGATAGAAAGAAAATGAAAAGTGTTCCCTATGCTTCAGTCATAGGCTCTATCATGTATGCAATGTTGTGTACCAGACCTGATGTGTGCCTTGCTATTAGTTTAGCAGGGAGGTACCAAAGTGATCCAGGAGTGGATCACTGGATAGCGGTCAAGAACATCCTGAAATACCTGAAAAGGACTAAGGATATGTTTCTCGTTTTTGGAGGTGACAAAGAGCTCGTTGTAAATGGTTACGTCGATGCAAGCTTTGACATTGATCCGAACGATTCTAAATCGCAAACCGGATACGTATTTATATTGAACGGTGGAGTTGTTAGTTGGACCAATTCTAAACAAAGCGTCGTGGCGGGATCTACGTGTGAAGCGGAGTACATAGCTGCTTCGGAAGCAGCAAATGAAGGAGTCTGGAGGAAGGAGTTCATATCCGATCTAGGTGTCATACCTAGTGCATCGGGTTCAATGAAAATCTTTTGTGACAATACTGGTGCAATTGCATTGGCAAAGGAATCCAGATTTCACAAAAGAACCAAGCACATCAAGAGACGCTTCAATTCCATCTGGGATCAAGTCCAGGTGGGAGGCATAGAGATTTGCAAGATACATATGGATCTGAATGTTGCAGACCCTTGACTAAGCCTCTTCCACAAGCAAAACATGATCAGCACCAAGACTCCATGGGTGTTAGAATCATTACTGTGTAATATATATTATTGACTCTAGTGCAAGTGGAAGACTGCAGGAAATATGCCCTAGAGGCAATAATAAAGTTATTATTTATTTCCTTATATCATGATAAATATTTATTATTCATGCTAGAACAGTATTAACCGGAAACATAATACATGTGTGAATACATAGACAAACATAGTGTCACTAGTATGCCTCTACTTGACTAGCTCGTTGATCAAAGATGGTTGAGTTTCCTAACCATAGACATGAGTTGTCATTTGATAAACGGGATTGACATGACCCATTCCGTTAGCTTAGCACTTGATCGTTTAGTTTACTGTTATTGCTTTCTTCATGACTTATACATGTTCCTATGACTATGAGATTATGCAACTCTCGATTACCGAAAGAACACTTTGTGTGCTACCAAATGTCACAATGTAACTGGGTGATTATAAAAGTTCTCTACAGGTGTCTCCGATGGTGTTCCTTGAGTTGGCATAGATCGAGAATAGGATTTATCACTCCAATTATCGGAGAGGTATCTCTGGGCCCTCTCGGTAATGCACATCACTATAAGCCTTGCAAGCAATGTGACTAATGAGTTAGTTACGTGATGATGCATTACGGAACGAGTAAAGAGACTTGCCGGTAACGAGATTGAACTAGGTATTGAGATACCGGCGATCGAATCTCGGGCAAATAACATACCGATGACAAAGGGAACAACGTATGTTGTTATGCGATTTGACCGATAAAGATCTTCGTAGAATATGTAGGAACCAATATGAGCATCTAGGTTGCGCTATTGGTTATTGACCGGAGACGAGTCTCAGTCATGTCTACATAGTTCTCGAACCCGTAGGGTCCGCACGCTTAAAGTTCTGTGACGATCGGTATTATGAGTTTTTATGTTTTGATATTCGATTCTCCTTTAATAGTAGAGATATTTTAATCGTGATGGTTCAACCTCGGCCCACTACCGGTCCATTTTAGTTTTTATTTGCCTAAAGGAGAGAAGGATCGAAGAAGCATGGCACGTTCGGCAGCTGCGACCACCTACGAGGAACCGTTGTTCTCTCAAAAAAAAACCTACGAGGAACCGTTGTCTCAAAAAAAAACTAGGAACCGAACTCCATGCTAGTACGTACGTATTTTGACTGGATTTCAGCAAGAAAAATCAAGTGACGAGGGCAAGATGTGTGGTGGTGAGAGCCGTGGCACCACTGCCCGCAAGCAATGAGCGTTCGTAACACGCACAGTGCGTGCGTTCCATCGTGGGAACCGCACGCGAGCCTCCGCCGTGGCGCCAGTATACCATGTCGCCGCGCTGACCCGCTCCGGCTGGCCGCAGCCCATCGCCGTCGACCGAGTTTATTATCCCTCGCCGTGCCGTTTCGGCCGCTGCGGACCGCGTGCGTGGCGTCGGCATGCCCCGGCTCTATTCCGGATTCCAGGTGTTGGATCTCGGTTCAGCCGGCCACCAGTCCATATCCATGGCCACATTGCTCGTCGAGACTCTCTTCTTTTTAATACATACACTGCTCGTCGGGTTGATGCCGTAGTAGCGTGGCACCATTGCACACATACGGAAGAGTGCCATCATCTCCGGAGCCGTGTCCTCGATGGCATCGGTTGCGGTGGCTGCATCAGAGCCGAATAAGAGCACACCCTACCTAGCTAGGAGAATATAATCACGGAGCTGGAAGAAGAAGTTGCCCCGTCCGTCCCCAACGAAACGTCAACTTCGGCTCGATGCGATAGTGCCATGGAAACAGACCGCGCGCGCTCCACCGAAGCCAGGTACACGTCCCCCTGCTCGCCTCGATTACATCGGCTGCATGTCGGTTGCATCAGTAGTGCATTGCCTTGCAGGAGTACTACTACTCACTACAGAATAGAACCAAGACGGAAGATGGAAGGTGTCCATCCACAACTGAACGTCTCTATCCGCAAGCTGCACACACACACACCTCGCCCACTCCTGCACGTCTGAAACCCGAACTGACCGGGTGCTGTCACCAACCATTTTTTCGCCGAGCCAGCGAGCGAGCGAGGGACGTGTGAGTCCATGGCGCAAAGTCGCGCACGCCGGCTCGCCCCCGGGGCGCGTGTGGGCGAGCGACCGCGCCACCCCACCCAACTGCACCGAACAAGGCGGCCCTGGCTGTAGCCGCCTCGGGTCAACCAACAACTTGGCCGGGTCGCGCTCGCGGGTAGGTTTGGGTTCGGCAACGCGAGATGTGATGCGATGCGAACGACCGGTCGTTTGACTCGTTACGCACGACACAAGTACACGACGCGGTCCCCTCTCGCGTGCCATGGATAGGCTACAGGCGACAGGCCCACCCCACCCCACCCTACCGCACCGCCTTGTCGCTCGTCGGGTCTTTCCCTCCCGTTCCCGTCGGGTGCGGAGTACCACGCGATCCTACCCTTTTCATTTTCAGGGAAACTCGGGGCACGTCATAATTCCGGTGCGCGCTGCGCACGGCGGTCTCTGTGCTGCCGCAGGGGTGAAAAAAAGGGAGCTGGCCGACGTCGGCAGCGGCGGCAGATCGGCCGACGACTTGTTCTGACCGGCCCGAAAAGAAAAATCCAGGGGGCAGACGGTGTCAGCCGTTTGATGCGTTCCCTGGAGACGCGTCAAAGCGCCGCTCTCTCTTTTCTTTTTCTTTCCGGCGATTAAAAAGCGCAGGGCTTTCTGCCCCGAGCACCGGACGGAGAAGAATCCATGCCGAAGCTCCGGTACGTGTTTCGTCGTCCTGCGCGCACTTTCTTCAGAGGGTTTTGGATTGTTTCAAATGGGTCAGAGCATCTCGCCGTTGGCATCCCAGAAACATCACCCGAATCAAAAAGTTGGTGTCTTGGGGTCATCCGGCGAAATCCGGTGAAATAAAGAGAGCGTCTTTCTAGTCACACCCCATCCCAAGCAAAAGTTTGTGAGAAGAATAATTAAGTGGGCCAAGAAAAAAGACATGTGATAAGACACGATTCGCCGAAACTTGTGCCGGCGTCCCCAAAAGAACCCAGCGCGCCGGGTTTCGTCTGGGTTTGCCGGCGCTATTTTGACGTTCTGGGGAGCGTGGACATGGTTGGTCCGTTTTTCGACGAAAAGTGCCGTCTGAGTCTAAAACCGAGTCTAAAAAGGTGTCATGTAGGCCTCCTGAGGAGGCTAGTGAAGATGCTCTTATGGGTGCAAGATTCACGCTAAGAATACGGGATTTGTTTCGGTATAACTACAGTCAGCACAATTGTACAGAGATACGTACACACACCGGAGATCTCAAGTCTTGACGAACAGTGACAGTGTATACAAACGACAATGCAGGCCTAACATGTCTGTGCTGGGCAAGACTCGGGAAAGCTAGGCTTAACAGGGAACATCTTTTCCGCCTCCAATAATTGCCAGTACTACTCTTTCCTCCCCTTCTGCGACGAATCATTGACAGTACTACTAGTAGCTATAGTAGTTGCTGTCACCGCGTGTCTGCTTCCAACTCTTCTCAACACATCCAAGGCTGTGCGCTGCGCCTCACACGTCCAAGAATCTCCATTGACGTATTCTGGACCGGCACTGATCAAAGCAAAACGACACGAGTTGCTCCAATCAACAGGTCGACGGACGCGTTTCCCTCGCAAGTATGATGAAGCTGTGTCAAGTCTGAACCATTCAGCGTGGAGGCATCTTGCTGTTGATTACTTCATCTGCAAAGAGATATAAAAGCGTTTAGACCATTAAAGTGAGAGGGAGTACAAGAGCATGGGCCGCCAAGGATCCGATTACGTGTAGGCCTGCACAAAATTGGCTCACAAATGCGTTGTGACATGCAACAGCTTGCGAGTAAGTTTGCCTCAAAAGAAAAAAAGACAACTGGAGAGCAAGTATTCTGAAATATTTCATACTCCCTTCGTTCCCAAATATAAGTCTTTCTGAAGATTCCAACAAATGACTATACACGAAGCAAAATGAGTTAATCTACACTCGAAAATATGTCTACATACATCTGTATGTTGTATTTCATTTGAAATGTCTGAAAAGACTTATATTTAGGAACGGAGGGAGTGCATGTGAATTGTGAAGCTAAATACTCTGTATGCTTATTGGCTCAAGTATTATTAATTGAAAATATGACTACCATGCAACAAGTAGTCTGTCTCGCTTTTCTCGGTCATGTTTGAAAGAGAATAATTAAATGAAATATCATGCTCAAACAAAAAGAAAATAGGTATTTCACAAAATAAATAAATGTAGGTATGAATTTGGTCCCATACTCAAATGAATGTGAATTTTTCAGTTTCTTCTCAAACATGCTTTTCCCTACACCAACTGCGAACTTTAATATTACTAGGTTAATTTGATAAATGTTCTTGCGATTCCGAGAAACACCGCTGCAATTCCCAAACCTAACGGCATTTTCCAAAGTCTGTAGTGGCGTTTTTCAAAGTTTGCAAACTTTACAGTGGCATCTTTCATAATTTGGAAATTGCAGTGGCATTTTTTGGAATCGCCAAAATTCGAGGGGCATTTATCCAATTAACCCCATTTATTATGATTTCATCTAATGCACCGTGCAATGTGCATTTGGTTCCATGTTCTGCAACGAAACTCTCACCACTTCTTGTCACACGGGGAACCTAGCCGTTAGCCATTGACACGTATTGCTACTCACTTTTCTTTCTTTTCTGAGACACATGGTACAAACGCACACGAACACTCTACCCCTATCAAACCTATGAGCATCTCCGGGTCCGAGAGGCTAAGCCGATAAATCTTGATATTGACGAATTTATTGTAGGTGTCTCTTAACCAACGGGAAAGACGTTTTCCTGAAAGAACATCGCCAAGAAGCATGAAATAAAAAACTAGAAGAAAAAAAGTATTATATATCAAGTTTTGGACTTGAATACGGGTGGATATGGTTCCACGGCAAGGGTCCTAACCATGTGAGCTATACTCACTTCACGGGGGTTATTACTCGTGCCTTCCATAACACATGGCATTGCAAATATCATATACTCCCTCCTCTAACCATTCTTCTACTAAGGGCATCTCAAACGGCAACCTGTAAATTTTCTCCCGCATCCGTTCGCAGATGGGGGGACCGGTCCGCAGACATAGATGCAGAAAGACGACATCCAACGCTAGCCGTATACATTTTAACTAACCGGGCGAAATTCATGCAAACCGGTTGATATTCATCAAAGTTCGAATAGAAAAAAGCACAAATCATCCATACATAGGATGCAAATTAAGTCTAGTACAACAATGTCTCTAATTCGACTAGATCCCGGATGTCGAACAAGTTTTTCATGAACGGATCATGTCATTCCACACATACTCCCTCTTCAGCTTCATCCAGCGACGTGCACACGTAAATAGTTGTGCCTTTGCCCTATGGTATACCATGACGGCGCGTGTGGGTTACATATAATGTATAGACCAACATTGAGTGAATGGATCAATCAACAAGTCGAGCAAGACGAAGTAAAACTTACGATCTCGTCCTCTAGCGCGTACAATGGCCTCCTTGTCTCGAGCTGACGAACCGCGTCGCAAAACTTGGTGACGCTGATCTGGATAGCGTGCCAGCGATACAACAACGACCTCATGTTGCGTGGTTGGATGATGTACATGTCGTAAGGTGCAATTGTGCTTTTCATGCACTTGCTTCCGGAAGGGCTCGCCACTTCTCCTGCCTATGAAATATGTGGACACGGCCAGCAACACATCGCACAACAGCTCATCCTTCATGGACCATGGTTGAGTAATTCAACCATCCTCCGTACTCTAGAAATGACATAATATCTGAAAATAAGCTCAATGACATTTGACCGAACACCTGCCAGGCGTGGTGTCCGCTATGGAGGTCATCGACAGGGGGCGGAGTGTACCTTGGTACAAACGGCTTCAGGGTGGACAGCTCCATCGAGCGGGAGTGTCGGTGCTGGTTGCGGACGTCGAACAATGCCTCTGTGGCAACCGGAGATGAACAACAGCGGCGGCGGAGGTGGATGATGCGCATGCAAAGCAAGGGGGGGGGCGGAGTGGAAGGAATTGGGACCGAGAGGGGGATTGGGTGGGCCGTGGGTGTTGAAGTCCTACGTTTTGGGTGTCCGGACTCCCACTGCCCCCTCCCACTTTGTCTCCGCAACGTGTCTGGACCGCCTCGCGGACCGATACATGACCGTGTTAGATGCCTTCCGCGGTCTGGACATCGCGGCCAGACTGTTGCGGGAGGTTTGCGGGTCCGCCTTGATGATGCCCTAATATGATTATTGTGACGCCCCCGATTCAATCGTACACTAATCATACACGCAAACGTGTACGATCAATATCAGGGACTCACGGGAAGATATCACAACACAACTCTACAAATAAAAATAAGTCATACAAGCATCATATTACAAGCCAGGGGCCTCGAGGGCTCGAATACAAGAGCTCGGTCATAGACGAGTCAGCGGAAGCAACAATATCTGAGTACAGACATAAGTTAAACAAGTCTGCCTTAAGAAGGCTAGCACAAACTGGGATACAGATCGAAAGAGGCGCAGGCCTCCTGCCTGGGATCCTCCTGAACTACTCCTGGTCGTCGTCAGCGGGCAGCACGTAGTAGTAGGCACCTCCCGAGTAGTAGTAGTAGTCATCGACGGTGGCGTCTGGCTCTTGTGCTCCAACGTCTGGTCGCAGCAATCGAGTATAGAAAGGGGGGAAAGGGGGAGCAAAGCAACCGTGAGTACTCATCCAAAGTACTCGCAAGCAAGGAGCTACACTACATATGTATGCATTGGTATCAAATGGAATAAGGGTATCATATGTGGACTGAACTGCAGAATGCCGGAATAAGAGGGGGATAGCTAGTCCTTTCGAAGACTACGCTTCTGGTAACCTCCATCTTGCACCAGGAGAATAGAGTAGATGGTAAGTTCACCAAGTAACATCGCATAGCATAATCCTAACCGATGATCCTCCCCTCGTCGCCCTGTGAGAAAGTGATCACCGGTTGTATCTGGCACTTGGAAGGGTGTGTTTTATTAAGTATCCGGTTCTAGTTGTCATAAGGTCAAGGTACAACTCCAAGTCGTCCTGTTACCGAAGATCACGGCTATTCGAATAGATTAACTTCCCTGCAGGGGTGCACCACATAACCCAACACGCTCGATCCCATTTGGCCG
This sequence comes from Triticum aestivum, assembly GCF_018294505.1. Lineage (NCBI taxonomy): Eukaryota > Viridiplantae > Streptophyta > Magnoliopsida > Poales > Poaceae > Triticum > Triticum aestivum. The sequence goes on from NC_057794.1 coordinate 504,121,855, forward strand.
GACACACTTTCCTGGGTCATGCCTGTCCTCGGAAGATCAACACGTCGCAGCCCTACCTAGGCACAACAGAGAGGTCAGCACGCCGGTCTAAATCCTATGGCGCAGGGGTCTGGGCCCATCGCCCTTTGCACACCTGCACGTTGCGAACGCGGCCGGAAGCAGACCTAGCCTAGCAGGCGTTCCAGTCCAATCCGGCGCGCGCCGCTCAGTCGCTGATGTCACGAAGGCTTCGGCTGATACCACGACGTCGAGTGCCCATAACTGTCCCCGCGTAGATGGTTAGTGCGTATAGGCCAGTAACCAGACTCAGATCAAATACCAAGATCTCGTTAAACGTGTTATCTTGAAATAACCGCGAACGCCGACCAGGGCCAGGCCCACCTCTCTCCTAGGTGGTCTCAACCTACCCTGTCGCTTCGCCACAAAGATCCACACAGAGGGCTGTCGGGAAAGTATGTCCTTCCAGCCCCCAATTCGTGAATCAACCGCAGGTACTCCTCGAGCCAACCCGACTTTAGTCATCACATGTATCATGTATAAAGTATATAGTATATACCCGTGATCACCTCCCGAGTGATCACGGCCCGATAGTATAGCATGGCAGACGGACAAGAATGTAGGGCCACTGGTGATAAACTAGCATCCTATACTAAGCATTAGGATTGCAGGTAAAGGTAACAACAGTAGTAGCAAGGACATGTTATGCATCATGATAGGATTAACGAAAAGCAGTAACATGCTACACTACTCTAATGCAAGCAGTATAGAGGAGAGTAGGCGATATCTGGTGATCAAGGGGGGAGCTTGCCTGGTTGCTCTAGCAAGAGAGAGGGGTCGTCTGTTGGAAATATGCCCTAGAGGCAATAATAAATTAGTTATTATTATATTTCCTTGTTCATAATAATCGTTTATTATCCATGCTAGAATTGTATTGATAGGAAACTCAGATACATGTGTGGATACATAGACCACAACATGTCCCTAGTAAGCCTCTAGTTGACTAGCTCGTTGATCAATAGATGGTCATGGTTTCTTGATCATGGACATTGGATGTCATTGATAACGGGATCACATCATTAGGAGAATGATGTGATGGACAAGACCCAATCCTAAGCCTAGCACAAGATCGTGTAGATCGTATGCTAAAGCTTTTCTAATGTCAAGTATCATTTCCTTAGACCATGAGATTGTGCAGCTCCCGGATACCGTAGGAATGCTTTGGGTGTACCAAACGTCACAACGTAACTGGGTGTCTATAAAGGTGCACTACGGGTATCTCCGAAAGTGTTTGTTGGGTTGGCACGAATCGAGACTAGGATTTGTCACTCCGTGTAAACGGAGAGGTATCTCTGGGCCCACTCGGTAGGACATCATCATAATGTGCACAATATGACCAAGGAGTTGATCACGGGATGATGTGTTACGGAATGAGTAAAGAGACTTGCCGGTAACGAGATTGAACAAGGTATCGGGATACCGATGATCGAATCTCGGGCAAGTACTATACCGGTAGACAAAGGGAATTGTATACGGGATTGACTGAATCCTTGACATCTTGGTTCATCCGATGAGATCATCGTGGAACATGTGGGAGCCAACATGGGTATCTAGATCCCGCTATTGGTTATTGACCAGAGAGATGTCTCGGTCATGTCTGCATTATTCCCGAGCCCGTAGGGTCTACAAACTTAAGGTTCGATGACGCTAGGGTTATAGGGAAAGTATGTACGCGGTTACCGAATGTTGTTCGGAGTCCCGGATGAGATCCCGGATGACACGAGGAGTTCCGGAATGGTCCGAAGGTAAAGATTTATATATGGGAAGTCCCGTTTTGGTCACCGGAAAAGTTTCGGGTGCTATCGGTAACATACAGGGACCACCGGGAGGGTCCCGGGGGTCCACCAGGTGGAGCCACCAGCCCCAGAAGGCTGCGTGGGCCAAGTGTGGGAGGGGACCAGCCCCAGGTGGGCTGGTGCACCCCCCGCCAAGGCCCAAGGCGCATGGAGAGTGGGAAGGGGGCAAACCCTAGGTCCAGATGGGCCATAAGGCCCACCCTAGGGCGCCCCCCTCTCCTCTCCCCTTTGGCCGCCACCCTAGATGGCATCTAGGGCTGCCGCCGCCCCTAGGGAGGGAACCCTAGAATGGGGCGCAACCCCTCCCCTCCCCCTATATATACTTGAGGTATTGGGGGTTGCCCAACATATGATCAAAGGAAATATGCCCTAGAGGCAATAATAAAGTTATTATTTATTTCCTTATATCATGATAAATGTTTATTATTCATGCTAGAATTGTATTAACCGGAAACGTAATACTTGTGTGAATACATAGACAAACAAAGTGTCACTAGTATGCCTCTACTTGACTAGCTCGTTAATCGAAGATGGTTATGTTTCCTAACCATAGACATGAGTTGTCATTTGATTAATGGGATCACATCATTAGGAGAATGATGTGATTGACATGACCCATTCCATTAGCTTAGCACCCGATCGTTTAGTATGTTGCTATTGCTTTCTTCATGACTTATACATGTTCCTATGACTATGAGATTATGCAACTCCCGTTTACCGGAGGAACACTTTGTGTGCTACCAAACATCACAACGTAACTGGGTGATTGTAAAGGTGCTCTACAGGTGTCTCCAAAGGTACATGTTGGGTTGGCGTATTTCGAGATTAGGATTTGTCACTCCGATTGTCAGAGAGGTATCTCTGGGCCCTCTCGGTAATGCACATCACTTAAGCCTTGCAAGCAATGCAACTAATAAGTTAGTTGCAAGATGATGTATTACAGAACGAGTAAAGAGACTTGCCGGTAACGAGATTGAACTAGGTATTGAGATACCGACGATCGAATCTCGGGCAAGTAACATACCGATGACAAAGGGAACAAACGTATGTTGTTATGCGGTCTGACCAATAAAGATCTTCGTAGAATATGTAGGAGCCAATATGAGCATCCAGGTTCCGCTATTGGTTATTGACCGGAGACGTGTCTCGGTCATGTCTACATTGTTCTTGAACCCGTAGGGTCCGCACGCTTAACGTTACAATGACAGTTTCATTATGAGTTTATATATTTTGATGTACCGAAGGTTGTTCGGAGTTCCGGATGTGATCACGGACTTGACGAGGAGTCTCGAAATGGTCGAGACATAAAGATCGATATATTGGACGACTATATTTGGACACCGGAAAGGTTCCGGGTGAGATTGGGACAATACCGGATCACGGGGAGGTTGTCGGAACCCCCCGGGAGGTATATGGGCCTTATTGGGCCTTACTGGAAAGGAGGGGAAAGGATCAAGGGAGGGGGCGCGCCCCCCAAGCCCAATCCGAATTGGGAGGGGGGCCGGCCCCCCTTTCCTTCCTCTTCCTTCCCTCTCCTACTCCTAATAGGAAAAAGGGGAGTCCTACTCCCTGTGGGAGTTGGACTCCCCCTTAGGGCGCGCCACCCTCCTTGGCCGGCCCCCTCATCCACTCCTTTATATACGGGGGCAAGGAGGCACCCCATAGACACGACAATTGATCATTGATCTCTTAGCCGTGTGCGATGCCCCCCTCCACCATAATCCTCGATAACATTGTAGCGGTGCTTAGGTGAAGCCCTGCGACGGTAGAACATCAAGATCATCACCACGCCGTCGTGCTGACGGAACTCATCCCCGACACTTTGTTGCATCGGAGTCCGGGGATCGTCATCGAGCTGAACATGTGCTAGAACTCGGAGCTGCCGTAGTTTCGGTGCTTGATCGGTCGGGCCGTGAAGACGTACGACTACATCAACCGCGTTGTGCTAACGCTTCCGCTTCTGGTCTACGAGGGTACGTAGACAACACTCTCCCCTCTCGTTGCTATGCATCACCATGATCTTGCGTGTGCGTAGGAAAATTTTGAAATTACTATGTTCCCCAACAGTGGTATCCGAGCCTAGGTTTTATGCGTTGATGTTATGCACGAGTAGAACACAAGTGAGTTGTGGGCGATATAAGTCATACTGCTTACCAGCATGTCATACTTTGGTTCGACGGTATTGTTGGATGAAGCGGCCCGGACCGACATTACGCGTACGCTTACGCGAGACTTGTTCTACCGACGTGCTTTGCACACAGGTGGCTGGCGGGTGTCAGTTTCTCCAACTTTAGTTGAACCGAGTGTGGCTACGCCCGGTCCTTGCGAAGGTTAAAACAGCACCAACTTGACAAACTATCGTTGTGGTTTTGATGCGTAGGTAAGAACGGTTCTTGCTAAGCCCGTAGCAGCCACGTAAAACTTGCAACAACAAAGTAGAGGACGTCTAACTTGTTTTTGCAGGGCATGTTGTGATGTGATATGGTCAAGACATGATGCTAAATTTTATTGTATGAGATGATCTTGTTTTGTAACCGAGTTATCGGCAACTGGCAGGAGCCATATGGTTGTCGCTTTATTGTATGCAATGCAATCGTGTTGTAATGCTTTACTTTATCACTAGGCGGTAGAGATGGTCATGGAAGCATAAGATTGGCGAGACGACAATGATGCTATGATGGAGATCAAGGTGTCGCGCCGGTGACGATGGTGATCATGACGATGCTTCAGAGATGGAGATCACAAGCACAAGATGATGATGGCCATATCATATCACTTATATTGATTGCATGTGATGTTTATCTTTTATGCATCTTATCTTGCTTTGATTGATGGTAGCATTATAAGATGATCTCTCACTAAATTTCAAGATAAAAGTGTTCTCCCTGAGTATGCACCGTTGCCAAAGTTCGTCGTGCCCAGACACCACGTGATGATCGGATGTGATAAGCTCTACGTCCATCTACAACGGGTGCAAGCCAGTTTTGCAGACGCAGAATACTCAGGTTAAACTTGACGAGACTAGCATATGCAGATATGGCCTCGGAACACTGAGACCGAAAGGTCGAGCGTGAATCATATAGTAGATATGATCAACATAGTGATGTTCACCATTGAAAACTACTCCATTTCACGTGATGATCGGTTATGGTTTAGTTGATTTGGATCACGTAATCACTTAGAAGATTAGAGGGATGTCTTTCTAAGTGGGAGTTCTTAAATATGATTAATTGAACTTAAATTTATCATGAACTTAGTACCTGATAGTATCTTGCTTGTTTATGTTTGATTGTAGATAGATGGCCTGTGCTGTTGTTCCGTTAAATTTTAAAGCGTTCCTTGAGAAAGCAAAGTTGAAAGATGATGGTAGCAATTACACGGACTGGGTCCGTAACTTGAGGATTATCCTCATTGCTGCACAGAAGAATTACGTCCTGGAAGCACCGTTGGGTGCCAGGCCTGCTGCTAGAGCAACACCAGATGTTATGAATGTCTGGCAGAGCAAAGCTGATGACTACTCGATAGTTCAGTGTGCCATGCTTTACGGCTTAGAATCGGGACTTCAACGACGTTTTGAACGTCATGGAGCATATGAGATGTTCCAGGAGTTGAAGTTAATACTTCAAGCAAATGCCCGGATTGAGAGATATGAAGTCTCCAATAAATTCTATAGCTTCAAGGTGGAGGAGAACAGTTCTGTCAGTGAGCATATACTCAAAATGTCTGGGTATAATAATCACTTAATTCAACTGGGAGTTAATCTTCTGGATGATTGCGTCATTGACAGAATTCTCCAATCACTTCCACCTAGCTACAAGAGCTTTGTGATGAACTATAATATGCCAGGGATGGATAAGACAATTCCCGAGCTCTTCGCAATGCTAAAAGCTGCAGAGGTAGAAATCAAGAAGGAGCATCAAGTGTTGATGGTCAACAAGACCACTAGTTTCAAGAAAAAGGGCAAGATGAAGAAGAAGGGGAACTTCAAGAAGAACAGCAAGCAAGTTGCTGCTCAGGAGAAGAAACCCAAGTCTGGACCTAAGACTGAAACTGAGTGCTTCTACTGCAAGCAGACTGGTCACTGGAAGCGGAACTACCCCAAGTATTTGGCGGATAAGAAGGATGGCAAGGTGAACAAAGGTATATGTGATATACATGTTATTGATGTGTACCTTACTAGAGCTCGCAGTAGCACCTGGGTATTTGATACTGGTTCTGTTGCTAATATTTGCAACTCGAAATAGGGACTACAGATTAAGCGAACACTGGCGAAGGACGAGGTGACGATGCGCGTGGGAAATGGTTCCAAAGTCGATGTGATCGCGGTCGGCACGCTACCTCTACATCTACCATCGGGATTAGTATTAGACCTAAACAATTGTTATTTGGTGCCAGCGTTGAGCATGAACATTATATCTGGATCTTGTTTGATGCGAGACGGTTATTCATTTAAATCAGAGAATAATGGTTGTTCTATTTATATGAGTAATATCTTTTATGGACATGCACCCTTGAAGAGTGGTCTATTTTTGATGAATCTCGATAGTAGTGATACACATATTCATAATGTTGAAGCCAAAAGATGCAGAGTTGATAATGATAGTGCAACTTATTTGTGGCACTGCCGTTTAGGTCATATCGGTGTAAAGCGCATGAAGAAACTCCATACTGATGGACTTTTGGAACCACTTGATTATGAATCACTTGGTACTTGCGAACCGTGCCTCATGGGCAAGATGACTAAAAACGCCGTTCTCCGGTACTATGAAGAGAGCAACAGATTTGTTTGAAATCATACATACAGATGTATGTGGTCCAATGAATGTCGAAGCTTGTGGCAGATATCGTTATTTTCTCACCTTCACAGATGATTTAAGCAGATATGGGTATATCTACTTAATGAAACATAAGTCTGAAACATTTGAAAAGTTCAAAGAATTTCAGAGTGACGTTGAAAATCGTCGTAACAAGAAAATAAAGTTTCTACGATCTGATCGTGGAGGAGAATATTTGAGTTACGAGTTTGGTTGACATTTGAAACAATGCGGAATAGTTTCACAACTCACGCCACCCGGAACACCACAGCGTAATGGTGTGTTTGAACGGTGTAATCGTACTTTACTTGATATGGTGCGATCTATCATGTCTCTTACAGATTTACCGCTATCATTTTGGGGTTATGCTTTAGAGACGGCCGCATTCACGTTAAATAGGGCCCCATCAAAATCTGTTGAGACGACGCCTTATGAACTATGGTTTGGCAAGAAACCAAAGTTGTCGTTTCTGAAAGTTTGGGGATGCGATGCTTATGTGAAAAAGCTTCAACCTGATAAGCTCGAACCCAAATCGGAGAAATGTGTCTTCATAGGATACCTGAAGGAGACTGTTGGGTACACCTTCTATCACAGATCCAATGGCAAGACATTTGTTGCTAAGAATGGATCCTTTCTAGAGAAGGAGTTTCTCTCGAAAGAAGTGAGTGGGAGGAAAGTAGAACTTGATGAGGTAACTGTACCTGCTCCCTTATTGGAAAGTAGCACATCACAAAAACCAGTTTCTGTGACACCTACACCAATTAGTGAGGAAGCTAATGATGATGATCATGAAACTTCAGAACAAGTTACTACTGAACCTCGTAGATCAACCAGAGTAAGATCCGCACTAGAGTGGTACGGTAATCCTGTTCTGGAAGTCATGTTACTTGACCATGACGAACATACGAACTATGAAGAAGCGATGGTGAGCCCAGATTCCGCAAAATGGCTTGAGGCCATGAAATCTGAGATGGGATCCATGTATGAGAACAAAGTGTGGACTTTGGTTGACTTGCCCGATGATCGGCAAGCCATCGAGAATAAATGGATCTTCAAGAAGAAGACTGGCGTTGATGGTAATGTTACTGTCGAAAAAGCTCGACTTGTTGCGAAATGTTTTCGACAAGTTCAAGGGGTTGACTACGATGAGACTTTCTCACCTGTAGCGATGCTTAAGTCTGTCTGAATCATGTTAGCAATTGCCACATTTTATGATTATGAAATTTGGCAAATGGATGTCAAAACTGCATTCCTGAATGGATTTCTGGAAGAAGAGTTGTACATGATGCAACCAGAAGGTTTTGTCGATCCAAAGGGTGCTAACAAAGTGTGCAAGCTCCAGCGATCCATTTATGGACTTGTGCAAGCCTCTCGGAGTTGGAATAAATGTTTTGATAGTGTGATCAAAGCATATGGTTTTATACAGACTTTTGGAGAAGCCTGTATTTACAAGAAAGTGAGTGGGAGCTCTGTAGCATTTCTGATATTATATGTGGATGACATATTGCTAATCGGAAATGATATAGAATTTCTGGATAGCATAAAGGGATACTTGAATAAGAGTTTTTCATTGAAAGACCTTGGTGAAGCTGCTTACATATTGGGCATTAAGATCTATAGAGATAGATCAAGACGCTTAATTGGACTTTCACAAAGCACATACCTTGACAAAGTTTTGAAGAAGTTCAAAATGGATCAAGCAAAGAAAGGATTATTGCTTGTGTTACAAGGTGTGAAGTTGAGTAAGACTCAATGCCCGACCACTGCAGAATATAGAGAGAAAATGAAAGATGTTCCCTATGCTTCAGCCATAGGCTCTATCATGTATGCAATGCTGTGTACCAGACCTGATGTGTGCCTTGCTATAAGTCTAGCAGGGAGGTACCAAAGTAATCCAGGAGTGGATCACTGGACAGCGGTCAAGAACATCTTGAAATACCTGAAAAGGACTAAGGATATGTTTCTCGTATATGGAGGTGATAAAGAGCTCATCGTAAATGGTTACGTTGATGCAAGCTTTGACACTGATCCGGAAGATTCTAAATCGCAAACCGGATACGTATTTATATTAAACGGTGGAGCTGTCAGTTGGTGCAGTTCTAATCAAAGCGTCGTGGCGGGATCTACATGTGAAGCGGAGTACATAGCTGCTTCGGAAGCAACAAACGAAGGAGTCTGGATGAAGGAGTTCATATCCGCTCTAGGTGTCATACCTAGTGCATCGGGTCCAATGAAAATCTTTTGTGACAATACTGGTGCAATTGCCTTGGCAAAGGAATCCAGATTTCACAAGAGAACCAAGCACATCAAGAGACGCTTCAATTCCATCCGGGATCTAGTCCAGGTGGGAGACATAGAGATTTGCAAGATACATACGGATATGAATGTAGCAGACCCATTGACTAAGCCTATTCCACGAGCAAAACATGATCAGCACCAAGGCTCCATGGGTGTTAGAATCATTACTGTGTAATCTAGATTATTGACTCTAGTGCAAGTGGGAGACTGAAGGAAATATGCCCTAGAGCTAATAATAAAGTTATTATTTATTTCCTTATATCATGATAAATGTTTATTATTCATGCTAGAATTGTATTAACTGGAAACATAATACTTGTGTGAATACATAGACAAACAAAGTGTCGCTAGTATGCCTCTACTTGACTAGCTCGTTAATCGAAGATGGTTATGTTTCCTAACCATAGACATGAGTTGTCATTTGATTAATGGGATCACATCATTAGGAGAATGATGTGATTGACATGACCCATTCCATTAGCTTAGCACCCGATCGTTTAGTATGTTGCTATTGCTTTCTTCATGACTTATACATGTTCCTATGACTATGAGATTATGCAACTCCCGTTTACCGGAGGAACACTTTGTGTGCTACCAAACGTCACAACGTAACTGGGTGATTATAAAGGTGCTCTGCAGGTGTCTCAAAAGGTACATGTTGGGTTGGCGTATTTCGAGATTAGGATTTGTCACTCTGATTGTCGGAGAGGTATCTCTGGGCCCTCTCGGTAATGCACATCACTTAAGCCTTCCAAGCAATGCAACTAATAAGTTAGTTGCAAGATGATGTATTACAGAACGAGTAAAGAGACTTGCCGGTAACGAGATTGAACTAGGTATTGAGATACCGACGATCGAATCTCGGGCAAGTAACATACCGATGACAAAGGGAACAAACGTATGTTGTTATGCGGTTTGACCGATAAAGATCTTCGTAGAATATGTAGGAGCCAATATGAGCATCCAGGTTCCGCTATTGGTTATTGACCGGAGACGTGTCTCGGTCATGTCTACATTATTCTCGAACCCGTAGGGTCCGCACGCTTAACGTTACGATGACAGTTTCATTATGAGTTTATATATTTTGATGTACCGAAGGTTGTTCGGAGTCCCGGATGTGATCACGGACTTGACGAGGAGTCTCAAAATGGTCGAGACATAAAGATCGATATATTGGATGATTATATTTGGACACCGGAAAGGTTCCGGGTGAGATTGGGACAATACCGGATCACCGGGAGGTTGTCGGAACCCCCCGGGAGGTATATGGGCCTTATTGGGCCTTACTGGAAAGGAGGGGAAAGGAGCAAGGGAGGGGGCGCGCCCCCCAAGCCCAATCTGAATTGGGAGGGGGGCCGGGCCCCCTTTCCTTCCTCCCTCCTTCCTCTTCCTTCCCTCTCCTACTCCTAATAGGAAAATGGGGAGTCCTACTCCCTCTAGGAGTTGGACTCCCTCTTAGGGCGCGCCATCCTCCTTGGTCGGCCCCCTCCTCCACTCCTTTATATACGGGGGCAGGGGGCACCCCATAGACACAACAATTGATCATTGATCTCTTAGCCGTGTGCGGTGCCCCCCTCCACCATAATCCTCGATAATATTGTAGCGGTGCTTAGGCGAAGCCCTGCGACGGTAGAACATCAAGATCGTCGCCACACCGTCGTGCTGACGGAACTCATCCACGACACTTTGCTGGATCGGAGTCTGGGGATCTTCATCGAGCTGAATGTGTGCTAGAACTCGGAGGTGCCGTAGTTTCGGTGCTTGATCGGTCGGGCCGTGAAGACGTACGACTATATCAACCATGTTGTGCTAACGCTTCCGCTTCTGGTCTACGAGGGTACGTAGACAACACTCTCCCCTCTCGTTGCTATGCATCACCATGATCTTGCGTGTGCGTAGGAAAATTTTGAAATTACTACGTTCCCCAACAATGATTTGATCTCCCTCTTGGCGCAGTCGTACCTCTCTCCCTCCTCGTCTCTCATAGTGCTTGGCGAAGCCCTGCTGGAGTCCCGCGCTCCTCCACCACCACCACGTCGCCGTGCTGCTGCTGGACGGAGTCTTCCCCAACCTCTCCCGCTCTCCTTGCTGGATCAAGGCGCAGGAGACGTCACCGGGCTGTATGTGTGTTGAACGCGGAGGCGCCGTTGTTCGGTGCTTAGATCGGAATCGACCGCGATCTGAATCGCTGCGTGTACGACTCCACCAACCGCGTTCTTGCAACGCTTCCGCTTGGCGATCTACAAGGGTATGTAGATGCACTCCCCTTCCCCTCGTTGCTAGATTACTCCATAGATTGATCTTGGTGATGCGTAGAAAATTTTAAATTTCTGCTACAATCCCCAACAGTGGCATCATGAGCTAGGTCTATGCGTAGATTCTATGCACGAGTAGAACACAAAGTACTTGTGGGCGATGATTTGTTCAATTTGCTTGCCGTTACTAGTCTTATCTTGATTTAGCGGCATAGTGGGATGAAGCGGCCCGGACCGACCTTACACGTACACTTACGTGAGACAGGTTCCACCGACTGACATGCACTACTTGCATAAGGTGGCTAGCGGGTGTCTGTCTCTCCCACTTTAGTCGGATCGGATTCGATGAAAAGGGTCCTTATGAAGGGTAAATAGCAATTGGTATATCACCGTTGTGGTTTTGCATAGGTAAGAAATGTTCTTGCTAGAAACCCATAGCAGCCACATAAAACATGCAACAACAATTAGAGGACGTCTAACTTGTTTTTGCAGGGTATGCTATGTGATGTGATATGGCCAAAAGGATGTGATGAATGATATATGTGATGTATGAGATTGATCATGTTCTTGTAATAGGAATCACAACTTGCATGTCGATGAGTATGACAACCGGCAGGAGCCATAGGAGTTGTCTTAATTTATTTATGACCTGCGTGTCAATGATAACGCCATGTAATTACTTTATTTTATTGCTAACCGTTAGCCATAGTAGTAGAAGTAATAGTTGGCGAGGCAACTTCATGAAGACACGATGATGGAGATCATGATGATGGAATCATGGTGTCATGCCGGTGATGATGGTGTTCATGCCGCGCCTCAAAGATGGAGATCGAAGGTGCAAGATGATATTGGCCATATCATGTCACTTTATGATTTGCATGTGATGTTTGTCATGTTTACATCTTATTTGCTTAGAACGACGGTAGCATAAATAAGATGATCCCTCGCAATAATTTCAAGAAAGTGTTCCCCCTAACTGTGCACCGTTGCTAAGGTCCGTTGTTCCGAAGTACCACATGATGATCGGGTGTGATAGGTTCTAACGTTCGCATACAACGGGTGTAAGCCAGATTTACACACGTAATACACTTAGGTTAACTTGACGAGCCTAGCAGGTACAGACATGACCTCGGAACACGGAAGACCGAAAGGTCGAACATGAGTCGTATAGTGGATACGATCAACATGAAGATGTTCACGGATGATGACTAGTCCGTCTCACATGATGATCGGACACGGCCTAGTTGACTCGGATCATGTATCACTTAGATGACCAGAGGGATGTCTATCTGAGCGGGAGTTCATTAAATAATTTGATTAGATGAACTTAATTATCATGAACATAGTCAAAAGGTCTTTGCAAATTATGTCGTAGCTCACGCTTTGGTTCTACTGTTTTAGATATGTTCCTAGAGAAAATTTAGTTGAGACCTGACAGTAGCAATTATGCGGACTGGGTCCGTGAACTGAGGATTGTCCTCATTGCTGCACAGAAGGGCTATGTCCTTAATGCACCGCTCAGTGCGTTGAACCTCGAGCATCGTCTGTAGATGTTGGGAAACATCTAACATACACGTTTTGATGACTACGTGATAGTTCAGTGCGTAATACTAACGGTTTAGAATTGTGGCACCAAAGACGTTTTTTGAAACATCGCAGAACAAATGAGATGTTCCAAAGACTGAAATTGGGATTTCAGACTAGTGCCCACGTCAAGAGGTATGAGACCTTTGACAAGTTTCTTAAGCCTGCAAACTAAGGGAGAAAAGCTCAATCATTGAGCATGTGCTCAGATTGTCTGAGTACTACAATCGCTTGAATCGAGTGGGAGTTAATCTTCCAGATGAGATAGTGATAGTTCTCCATAGTCACTGCCACCAAGCTATTAGAGCTTCGTGATGAACTATAACATATCGGGGATAGACATGATGATCCTTGAGCAATTCGCGATGTTTGACACCGTGAAAGTAGAAATCAAGTAGGAGCATCAATTGTCGATGGTTAATAAAACCACTAGTTTCAAGAAGGACAAGGGAAAGAAGGGATACTTCATGAGAAGGCAAATCAGTTGCTGCTCTAGTGAAGAAACCCAAGGTTGAACCAAACCCGAGACTAAGTGCTTCTACAATGAGGGGAACGGTCACTAAAGCAGAATTACCCTAGATCCTTGGTAGATGAGAAGGCTGGCAAGGTCGACAGAAGTATTTTGAATATACATTATATTATTGTTACTTTACTAGTACTCCTAGTAGCACCAAGGTAATAAATACCATTCGGTTGCTAAGTGTTAGTAACTCGAAATAAAAGGCTACGGAGACTAGCTAAAGGTGATATGACGATATGTGTTGGAAGGGTTACCAAGGTTGATGTGATCAAACACTGCACACTCCCTCTACCATCGGGATTGGTGTTAAACCGAAATAATTGTTATTTGGTGTTTGCGTTGAGCATAGACATGATTGGATTATGTTTATCGCAATACGGTTATTCATTTAAAGAGAATAATGGTTACTCTGTTTATTTGAATAATACCTTCAATGGTCTTGCACCTAAAATGAATGGTTTAGTGAATCTCGATCATAGTGATACACATGTTCATGCCAAAAGATTTAAGATAGTACCACATACTTGTGGCACTGCCATTTGAGTCATGTTGGTATAAAACACATGAAGAAGCTCCATGTTGATGGATCTTTGGACTCACTCGTTTTTGAAAAGATTGAGACATGCGAACCATGTCTATTGGTAGATATGCATGAAGAAACTCCATGCAGATGGATCATTTGGACTCACTTGATTTTGAATCACTTGAGATATGCAAATCATACCACATGGGCAAGATGACTGAAAGGCCTCGTTTTTCAGTAAGATGGAACAAGAAAGCAACTCGTTGGAAGTAATACATTTTGATGTGTGCAGTTCAATGAGTGCTGAGGCATGCAGTGAATATCGTTATGTTCTTACTTCACAGAAGATTTGAGTAGATGCGAGTATATTTACTTGATGAAATACAAGTCTGAATTATTGAAAGGTTTAAGTAATTTCAGAGTGAAGTTGAAGATCGTCGTGACAAGATGTTAAAATGTCTATGATATGATCATAGAGATGAATATCCGAGTTACGAGTTTGGCACGCAATTAAGACATTGTGGAAATTGTTTCACAACTAATACCGCCTGGAACACCATAGTGTGATGGTGTGTCCGAACATCATAACTGCACCCTATTGGATATGGTGCATATCATGATGTCTCTTATCGAATTACCACTATCGTTTATGGGTTAGGCATTAGAGACAACCGCACTCACTTTAAATAGGGCACCACACAATTACGTTGAGACGACACCATATGAACTATGGTTTAGAGAAACCTAAGCTGTCGTTTCTTAAAAGTTTGGGGCTGCGATGCTTATATGAAAAAGGTTCAGGATGATAAGCTCGAACCCAAAGCGGATAAATGCATCTTCATAGAATACCCAAAAATAGTTGGGTATACCTCCTATTTCAGATCCAGAAGAAAAAGTGATTGTTTCTAGAAACGGGTCCTTTCTCGAGGAAAAGTTTCTCTCGAAAGAATTGAGTGGGAGGATGGTGGAGACTTGATGAGGTTACTGAACCGTCGCTTCAACTAGTGTGTAGCAGGGCACAGGAAGTTGTTCCAGTGGCACCTACACCAATTGAAGTGGAAGCTTATGATTGTGATCATGAAACTTCAGATCAAGTCACTACCAAACCGCATAGGTCGACAAGGATGTATACTACTTTAGAGTAGAACGTAATCCTGTCTTGGAAGTCATGTTGCTAGACAACAATGAACCTACGAGCTATGGAGAAGCGATGGTGGGCCCGGATTCCGACGAATGGCTCAAGGCCATAAAATCCGAGAGAGGATCCATGTATAAAACAAAGTATAGACTTTGAAAGAACTACTTGATGGTCGTAAGGCTGTTGGGTGCAGATGGATTTTAAAAGGAAGATGGAAAATGATGCTAAGTGTCACCATTAAGAAAGCTCGACTTGTCGTTAAGATGTTTTCTGACAAGTTCAAGGAGTTGACTACGATGAGACTTTCTCACTCATAGCGATGCTAAGAGTCTGTTGGAATTATGTTAGCAGTTACTGCATTATTTATGAAATCTTGCAGATAGGATGTCAAAACATTGTTTCCTCGACGTTTTTCTTGAGGAAAGGTTGTATGTGATACAACCAGAAGGTTTTGTCAATCCTGAAAGATGCTAACAAGTATGCAAAGCTCCAGCAATCCTTCTAAGGACTGGAGTAAGCATCTCGGAATTGGAATGTATGCTTTGATGAGATGATCAAAGATTTTGGGTTTATACAAAGTATATGAGAAACTTGTATTTCCAAAGAAGTGAGTGGGAGCACTATAGAATTTTTGATGAGTATATGTTGTTCACATATTGTTGATCAGAAATGATGTAGAATTTCTGGAAAGCATGCAGGGTGATTTGAAAAGTGTTTTTCAATGGAAAACCTGGATTAAGCTACTTGAACATTGAGCATCAAGATCTATAAGGATAGATCAAAATCGCTTAATAGTACTTTCAAACGAACACATACCATGACAAAATTTTGAAGGAGTTCAAAAATAGATCAGTAAAGAATGAGTTCTTGGCTGTGTTATAAGGTATGAGTATTGAGTAAAACTCAAGACCTGACCACGGCAGAATAGAGAGAAAGGACGAAGGTAGTCCCCTATGCTTTAGACGTAGGCTCTAAAGTATGCAATGTTGTGTACCGCACCTGAAGTGTGCTAAGCCATGAGTCAGTCAAGGGGTACAAGTGTGATCTAGGAATGGATCACAGGACAACGGTCAAGGTTGTCCTTAGTAACTAGTGGACTAAGGAATTTTCTTGATTATGGAGGTGGTAAAAGAGTTCGTCGTAAAGGGTTACGTCGATGCAAACTTTGACACTAATTCGGATGACTCTGAGTAGTAAACCGGATTCGTATAGTAGAACAACTATTTGGAATAGCTCCAAGTAGTGCGTGGTAGCTGCATCTACAAGATGACATAGATATTTGTAAATCACACATGGATCTAAAAGGTCCAGACTCATTGACTAATAAACCTCTCTCACAAGCAAGATATGAACAAGCCCCATGGGTGTTGGATTCATTGCAATCACATAGTGATGTGAACTAGATTATTGACTCTAGTGCAAGTGGGAGACTGTTGGAAATATGCCCTAGAGGCAATAATAAATTAGTTATTATTATATTTCCTTGTTCATAATAATCGTTTATTATCCATGCTAGAATTGTATTGATAGGAAACTCAGATACATGTGTGGATACATAGACCACAACATGTCCCTAGTAAGCCTCTAGTTGACTAGCTCGTTGATCAATAGATGGTCATGGTTTCCTGATCATGGACATTGGATGTCATTCATAACGGGATCACATCATTAGGAGAATGATGTGATGGACAAGATCCAATCCTAAGCCTAGCACAAGATCGTGTAGTTCATATGCTAAAGCTTTTCTAATGTCAAGTATCATTTCCTTAGACCATGAGATTGTGCAGCTCCCGGATACCGTAGGAATCGTTTGGGTGTACCAAACGTCACAATGTAACTGGGTGGCTATAAAGGTGCACTGCGGGTATCTCCGAAAGTGTCTGTTGGGTTGGCACGAATCGAGACTGGGATTTGTCACTCCGTGTAAACGGAGAGGTATCTCTGGGCCCACTCGGTAGGACATCATCATAATGTGCACAATCTGAACAAGGAGTTGATCACGGGATGATGTGTTACAGCACGAGTAAAGAGACTTGCCGGTAACGAGATTGAACAAGGTATCGGGATACCGACGATCGAATCTCAGCCAAGTACTATATTGGTAGACAAAGGGAATTGTATACGGGATTGACTGAATTCTTGACATCTTGGTTCATCCGATGAGATCATCATGGAACATGTGGGAGCCAACATGGGTATCCAGATCCCGCTGTTGGTTATTGACCAGAGATATGTCTCGGTCATGTCTGCATTATTCCCGAGCCCGTAGGGTCTACACACTTAAGGTTCGATGACTCTAGGGTTATAGGGAAAGTATGTACGCGGTTACCGAATGTTGTTCGGAGTCCCGGATGAGATCCCGGACGTCATGGGGAGTTCCGGAATGGTCCGGAGGTAAAGATTTATATATGGGAAGTCCCGTTTTGGTCACCGGAAAAGTTTCGTGTGCTATCGGTAACGTACCGGGACCACCGAGAGGGTCCCGGAGATCCACCAGGTGGGGCCACCAGCCCCAGAAGGCTGCGTGGGCCAAGTGTGGGAGGGGACCAGCCCCAGGTGGGCTGGTGTGCCCCCCGCCAAGGCCCAAGGCGCATGGAGAGTGGGAGGGGGCAAACCCTAGGTCCAGATGGGCCTTAAGGCCCACCCTAGGGCGCCCCCCTCTCCTCTCCCCTTTGGCCGCCACCCTAGATGGCATCTAGGGCTGCCGCCGCCCCTAGGGAGGGAACCCTAGAAGGGGGTGCAGCCCCTCCCCTCCCCCTATATATACTTGAGGTATTGGGGGTTGCCCAACATATGATTTGATCTCCCTCTTGGCGCAGCCCTACCTCTCTCCCTAATCGTCTCTCGTAGTGCTTGGCGAAGCCCTGCTGGAGTCCCGCGCTCCTCCACAACTACCACGCCATCGTGCTGCTGCTGGACGGAGTCTTCCCCAACCTCTCCCTCTCTCCTTGCTGGATCAAGGCGCGGGAGACGTCACCGGGCTGTACGTGTGTTGAACGCGGAGGCGCCGTTGTTCGGAGCTTAGATCGGAATCGACTGTGATCTGAATCGCTGCGTGTACGACTCCACCAACCGTGTTCTTGCAACGCTTCCGCTTAGCGATCTACAAGGGTATGTAGATGCACTCCCCTTCCCCTCGTTGCTAGATTACTCCGTAGATTGATCTTGGTGATGCGTAGAAAATTTTAAATTTCTGCTATGATCCTCAACAATGGCATCATGAGCTAGGTCTATGCGTAGATTATATGCACGAGTAGAACACAAAGTACTTGTGGGCGATGAGTTGTTCAATTTGCTTGCCGTTACTAGTCTTATCTTGATTCGGCGGCATTGTGGGATGAAGCGGCCCGGACCAACCTTACACGTACACTTACGTGAGACAGGTTCCACCGACTGACATGCACTTGTTGCATAAGGTGGCTAGCGGGTGTATGTCTCTCCCACTTTAGTCGGATCGGATTCGATGAAAAGGGTCCTTATGAAGGGTAAATAGCAATTGGCATATCACCGTTGTGGTTTTGCATAGGTAAGAAATGTTCTTGCTAGAAACCCATAGCAGCCATGTAAAACATGCAACAACAATTAGAGGGCGTCTAACTTGTTTTTGCAGGGTATGCTATGTGATGTGATATGGCCAAAAGGATGTGATGAATGATATATGTGATGTATGAGATTGATCATGTTCTTGTAATAGGAATCACGACTTGCATGTCGATGAGTATGGCAACCGTCAGGAGCCATAGGAGTTGTCTTAATTTATTTATGACCTGCGTGTCAATGATAACACCATGTAATTACTTTACTTTATTGCTAACCGTTAGCCATAGTAGTAGAAGTAATAGTTGGCGAGGCAACATCATGAAGACACGATGATGGAGATCATGGTGTCATGCCGGTGACGATGGTGTTCATGCCGCGCCTCGAAGATGGAGATCGAAGGCGCAAGATGATATTGGCCATATCATGTCACTTTATGATTTGCATGTGATGTTTGTCATGTTTACATCTTATTTGCTTAGAACGATGGTAGCATAAATAAGATGATCCCTCGCAATAATTTCAAGAAAATGTTCCCCCTAACTGTGCACCGTTGCTAAGGTCCGTTGTTCCGAAGCACCACGTGATGATCGGGTGTGATAGGTTCTAACGTTCGCATACAACGGGTGTAAGCCAGATTTACACACGCAATACACTTAGGTTAACTTGACGAGCCTAGCATGTACAGACATGGCCTCAAAACATGGAAGACCGAAAGGTCGAACATGAGTCTTATAGTGGATACGATCAACATGAAGATGTTCACCGATGATGACTAGTCCGTCTCACGTGATGATCGGGCACGGCCTAGTTGCTCGGATCATGTATCACTTAGATGACTAGAGGGATGTCTATATGAGTGGGAGTTCATTAAATAATTTTATTAGATGAACTTAATTATCATGAACATATTCAAAAGGTCTTTGCAAATTATGTCGTAGCTCATGCTTTGGTTCTACTGTTTTAGATATGTTCCTAGAGAAAATTTAGTTGAGAGTTGACAGTAGCAATTATGCGGACTGGGTCCGTGAACTGAGGATTGTCCTCATTGCTGCACAGAAGGGCTATGTCCTTAATGCACCGCTCAATGCGTTGAACCTTGAGCATCGTCTGTAGATGTTGGGAAACATCTGACATACACATTTTGATGACTACGTGATAGTTCAGTGCGTAATAATAACGGTTTAGAATTGTGGCACCAAAGACGTTTTTTGAAACGTCGCAAAACATATGAGATGTTCCAAAGACTGAAATTGGGATTTCAGACTAGTGCCCATGTCAAGAGGTATGAGACCTCTGACAAGTTTCTTAAGCCTGCAAACTAAGGAAGAAAACCTCAATCATTGAGCATGTGCTCAGATTGTCTGAGTACTACAATCGCTTGAATCGAGTGGGAGTTAATCTTCCAGATGAGATAGTGATAGTTCTCCATAGTCACTGCCACCAAGCTATTAGAGCTTCGTGATGAACTATAACATATCGGGGATAGACATGATGATCCTTGAGCAATTCGTGATGTTTGACACCATGAAAGTAGAAATCAAGTAGGAGCATCAATTGTTGATGGTTAATAAAACCACTAGTTTCAAGAAGGGCAAGGGAAAGAAGGGATACTTCATGAGACGGCAAATTAGTTGCTGCTCTAGTGAAGAAACCCAAGGTTGAACCAAACCCGAGAATAAGTGCTTCTACAATGAGGGGAACGGCACTGAAGCGGAATTACCCTAGATCCTTGGTAGATGAGAAGGCTGGCAAGGTCGACAGAAGTATTTTGAATATACATTATATTATTGTTACTTTACTAGTACTCCTAGTAGCACCAGGGTAATAAATACCAGTTCGGTTGCTAAGTGTTAGTAACTCGAAATAAAAGGCTATGGAGACTAGCTAAAGGTGAGATGACGATATGTGTTAGAAGTGTTACCAAGGTTGATGTGATCAATAACTGCACACTCCCTCTACCATCGGGATTGGTGTTAAACCGAAATAATTGTTATTTGGTGTTTGCGTTGAGCATAGACATGACTGGATTATGTTTATCGCAATACGGTTATTCATTTAAAGAGAATAATGGTTACTCTGTTTATTTGAATAATACCTTCAATGGTCTTGCACCTAAAATGAATGGTTTATTGAATCTCGATCGTAGTGATACACATGTTCATGCCAAAAGATTTAAGATAGTACCACTGCCATTTGAGTCATGTTGGTATAAAACGCATGAAGAAGCTCCATGTTGATGGATATTTGGACTCACTCATTTTTGAAAATATTGAGACATGCGAACCATGTCTATTGGTAGATATGCATGAAGAAACTCCATGCAGATGGATCGTTTGGACTCACTTGATTTTGAATCACTTGAGATATGCAAATCATACCACATGGGCAAGATGACTGAAAGGCCTCGTTTTTCAGTAAGATGGAACAAGAAAGCAACTCGTTGGAAGTAATACATTTTGATGTGTGCAGTTCAATGAGTGCTGAGGCACGCAGTGGATATCGTTATGTTCTTACTTCATAGAAGATTTGAGTAGATGCTGAGTATGTTTACTTTATGAAATACAAGTCTGAATTATTGAAAGGTTTAAGTAATTTCAGAGTGAAGTTGAAGATCGTCGTGACAAGATGTTAAAATGTCTATGATATGATCATAGAGATGAATATCCGAGTTACGAGTTTGGCACACAATTAAGACATTGTGGAAATTGTTTCACAACTAATACCGTCTGGAACACCATAGTGTGATGGTGTGTCCGAACATCATAACTGCACCCTATTGGATATGGTGCATATCATGATGTCTCTTATCGAATTACCACTATCATTTATGGGTTAGGCATTAGAGACAACCGCACTCACTTTAAATAGGGCACCACACAATTACGTTGAGACGACACCATATGAACTATGGTTTAGAGAAACCTAAGCTGTCATTTCTTAAAAGTTTGGGGCTGCGATGCTTATATGAAAAAGGTTTAGGCTGATAAGCTCGAACCCAAAGCGGATAAATGCATCTTCATAGAATACCCAAAAATAGTTGGGTATACCTCCTATTTCAGATCCGGAAGAAAAAGTGATTGTTTCTAGAAACGGGTCCTTTCTCGAGGAAAAGTTTCTCTCCAAAGAATTGAGTGGGAGGATGGTGGAGACTTGATGAGGTTACTGAACCGTCACTTCAACTAGTGTGTAGCAGGGCACAGGAAGTTGTTCCAGTGGCACCTACACCAATTGAAGTGGAAGCTTATGATTGTGATCATGAAACTTCAGATCAAGTCACTACCAAACCTCATAGGTCGACAAGGATGTGTACTACTTCAGAGTAGAACATAACCTGTCTTGGAAGTCATGTTGCTAGACAACAATGAACCTACGAGCTATGGAGAAGCGATGGTGGGCCCGGATTCCGACGAATGGCTCGAGGCCATAAAATCCGAGAGAGGATCCATGTATAAAACAAAGTATAGACTTTGAAAGAACTACTTGATGGTTGTAAGGCTGTTGGGTGCAGATGGATTTTAAAAGGAAGATGGACAATGATGGTAAGTGTCACCATTAATAAAGCTCGACTTGTCGTTAAGATGTTTTCTGACAAGTTCAAGGAGTTGACTACGATGAGACTTTCTCACTCATAGAGATGCTAAGAGTCTGTTGGAATTATGTTAGCAGTTACTGCATTATTTATGAAATCTTGCAGATAGGATGTAAAAACATTGTTTCCTTGACGTTTTTCTTGAGGAAAGGTTGTATGTGATAAAACCAAAAGGTTTTGTCAATCCTGAAAGATGCTAACAAGTATGCAAAGCTCAAGCAATCCTTCTAAGGACTGGAGTAAGCATCTCGGAATTGGAATGTATGCTTTGATGAGATGATCAAAGATTTTGGGTTTATACAAAGTTTATGAGAAACTTGTATTTCCAAAGAAGTGAGTGGGAGCACTATAGAATTTTTGATGAGTATATGTTGTTCACATATTGTTGATCAGAAATGATGTAGAATTTCTGGAAAGCATGCAGGGTTATTTGAAAAGTGTTTTTCAATGGAAAACCTGGATTAAGCTACTTGAACATTGAGCATCAAGATCTACAAGGATAGATCAAAATCTCTTAATAGTACTTCCAAACAAACACATACCATGACAAAATTTTGAAGGAGTTCAAAAATGATCGGCAAAGAAGGAGTTCTTGGCTGTGTTATAAGGCATGAGTATTGAGTAAAACTCAAGACCTGACCACGGCAAAATAGAGAGAAAGGACGAAGGTCGTCCCCTATGCTTTATACATAGGCTCTAAAGTATGCAATGTTGTGTACCGCACCTGAAGTGTGCTAAGCCATGAGTCAGTCAAGGGGTACAAGTGTGATCTAGGAATGGATCACAGGATAACGGTCAAGGTTGTCCTTAGTAACTAGTGGACTAAGGAATTTTCTTGATTATGGAGGTAGTAAAAGAGTTCGTCGTAAAGGGTTACATCGATGCAAACTTTGACACTAATCCGGATGACTCTGAGTAGTAAACCGGATTCGTATAGTAGAACAACTATTTGGAATAGCTCCAAGTAGCGCGTGGTAGCTGCATCTACAAGATGACATAGAGATTTGTAAATCACACATGGATCTAAAAGGTCCAGACTCATTGACTAATAAACCTCTCTCACAAGCAAGATATGAACAAGCCCCATGGGTGTTGGATTCATTGCAATCACATAGTGATGTGAACTAGATTATTGACTCTAGTGCAAGTGGGAGACTGTTGGAAATATGCCCTAGAGGCAATAATAAATTAGTTATTATTATATTTCCTTGTTCATAATAATCGTTTATTATCCATGCTAGAATTGTATTGATAGGAAACTCAGATACATGTGTGGATACATAGACCACAACATGTCCCTAGTAAGCCTCTAGTTGACTAGCTCGTTGATCAATAGATGGTCATGGTTTCCTGATCATGGACATTGGCTGTCATTGATAACGGGATCACATCATTAGGAGAATGATGTGATGGACAAGATCCAATCCTAAGCCTAGCACAAGATCGTGTAGTTCGTATGCTAAAGCTTTTCTAATGTCAAGAATCATTTCTTAGACCATGAGATTGTGCAGCTCCCGAATACCGTAGGAATGCTTTGGGTGTACCAAACGTCACAACGTAACTGGGTGGCTATAAAGGTGCACTATGGGTATCTCCGAAAGTGTCTGCTGGGTTGGCACGAATCGAGACTGGGATTTGTCACTCCATGTAAACGGAGAGGTATCTCTGGGCCCACTCGGTAGGACATCATCATAATGTGCACAATGTGACCAAGGAGTTGATCACGGGATGATGTGTTACGAAACGAGTAAAGAGACTTGCCGGTAACGAGATTGAACAAGGTATCGGGATACCGACGATCGAATCTCACGCAAGTACTATATCGGTAGACAAAGGGAATTGTATACGGGATTGACTAAATCCTTGACATCTTGGTTCATCCGATGAGATCATCGTGGAACATGTGGGAGCTAACATGGGTATCCAGATCCCGCTGTTGGTTATTAACCAGAGAGATGTCTCGGTCATGTCTGCATTATTCCCGAGCCTGTAATGTCTACACACTTAAGGTTCGATGACTCTAGGGTTATAGGAAAAGTATGTATGCGGTTACCGAATGTTGTTCGGAGTCCCGGATGAGATCCCGGACGTCACGAGGAGTTCCGGAATGGTCCGGGGGTAAAGATTTATATATGGGAAGTCCCATTTTGGTCACCGGGAAAGTTTTGGGTGCTATCGGTAACGTACCGGGACCACCGGGAGGGTCCCGGGGGTCCACCAAGTGGGGCCACCAGCCCTAGAAGGCTGCGTGGGCCAAGTGTGGGAGGGGACCAGCCCCAGGTGGGCTGGTGCGCCCCCCGCCAAGGCCCAAGGCGCATGGAGAGTGGGAAGGGGCAAACCCTAGGTCCAGATGGGCCTTAAGGCCCACCCTAGGGCGCCCCCTCTCCTCTCCCCTTTGGCAGCCACCCTAGATGGCATCTAGGGCTGCCGCCGCCCCTAGGGAGGGAACCCTAGAAGGGGGCGCAGCCCTCCCCTCCCCCTATATATACTTGAGGTATTGGGGGTTGCCCAACATATGATTTGATCTCCCTCTTGGCGCAGCCCTACCTCTCTCCCTCCTCGTCTCTCGTAGTGCTTGGCGAAGCCCTGCTGGAGTCCCGCGCTCCTCCACCACCACCATGCCATCATGCTGCTGCTGGACGGAGTCTTCCCCAACCTCTCCCTCTCTCCTTGCTGGATCAAGGCGCGGGAGACGTCACCGGGCTGTACGTGTGTTGAACGCGGAGGCGCCGTTGTTCGGCGCTTAGATCGGAATCGACCGCGATCTGAATCGTTGCTTGTACGACTCCACCAACCGCGTTCTTGCAACGCTTTCGCTTAGCGATCTATAAGGGTATGTAGATGCACTCCCCTTCCCCTCGTTGCTAGATTACTCCATAGATTGATCTTGGTGATGCGTAGAAAATTTTAAATTTCTGCTACGATCCTCAACAGTGGCATCATGAGCTAGGTCTATGCGTAGATTCTATGCACGAGTAGAACACAAAGTAGTTGTGGGCAATGATTTGTTCAATTTGCTTGCCGTTACTAGTCTTATCTTGATTCGGCGGCATTGTGGGATGAAGCGGCCCGGACCGACCTTACATGTACACTTACGTGAGACAGGTTCCACCGAATGACATGCACTAGTTACATAAGGTGGCTAGCGGGTGTATGTCTCTCCCACTTTAGTCGGATCGGATTCGATGAAAAGGGTCCTTATGAAGGGTAAATAGCAATTGGCATATCACCGTTGTGGTTTTGCGTAGGTAAGAAATGTTCTTGCTAGAAACCCATAGCAGCCACGTAAAACATGCAACAACAATTAGAGGACGTCTAACTTGGTTTTGCAGGGTATGCTATGTGATGTGATATGGCCAAAAGGATGTGATGAATGATATATGTGATGTATGAGATTGATCATGTTCTTGTAATAGGAATCACAACTTGCATGTCGATGAGTATGACAACCGGTAGGAGCCATAGGAGTTGTCTTAATTTATTTATGACCTGCGTGTCAATGATAATGCCATGTAATTACTTTACTTTATTGCTAACCATTAGCCATAGTAGTAGAAGTAATAGTTGGCGAGGCAACTTCATGAGGACACGATGATGGAGATCATGGTGTCATGCCGGTGACGATGGTGTTCATGCCGCGCCTCGAAGATGGAGATCGAAGGCGCAAGATGATATTGGCCATATCATGTCACTTTATGATTTGCATGTGATGTTTGTCATGTTTACATCTTATTTGCTTAGAACGACGGTAGCATAAATAAGATGATCCCTTTCAATAATTTCAAGAAAGTGTTCCCCCTAACTGTGCACCGTTGCTAAGGTCCATTGTTCCGAAGCACCACGTGATGATCGGGTGTGATAGGTTATAACGTTCGCATACAACGGGTGTAAGCCAGATTTACACACGCAATACACTTAGGTTAACTTGACGAGCCTAGCATGTACAGACATGGCCTCGGAACACGGAAGGCCGAAAGGTCGAACATGAGTCGTATAGTGGATACGATCAACATGAAGATGTTCACCGATGATGACTAGTCCGTCTCACGTGATGATCGGACACGGCCTAGTTGACTCGGATCATGTATCACTTAGATGACTAGAGGGATGTCTATCTGAGTGGGAGTTCATTAAGTAATTTGATTAGATGAACTTAATTATCATGAACATAGTCAAAAGGTCTTTGCAAATTATGTCGTAGCTCACGCTTTGGTTCTACTGTTTTAGATATGTTCCTAGAGAAAATTTAGTTGAGAGTTGACAGTAGCCATTATGCGGACTGGGTCCGTGAACTGAGGATTGTCCTCATTGCTGCACAGAAGGGCTATGTCCTTAATGCACCGCTTAGTGCGTTGAACCTTGAGCGTCGTCTGTAGATGTTGGGAAACATCTGACATACACGTTTTGATGACTACGTGATAGTTCAGTGCGTAATACTAACGGTTTAGAATTGTGGCACCAAAGACGTTTTTTGAAACGTCACAGAACATATGAGATGTTCCAAAGACTGAAATTAGGATTACAGACTAGTGCCCACGTCAAGAGGTATGAGACCTGTGACAAGTTTCTTAAGCCTGTAAACTAAGGGAGAAAAGCTCAATCGTTGAGCATGTGCTCAGATTGTCTGAGTACTACAATCGCTTGAATCGAGTGGGAGTTAATCTTCCAGATGAGATAGTGATAGTTCTCCATAGTCACTGCCACCAAGCTATTAGAGCTTCGTGATGAACTATAACATATCGGGGATAAACATGATGATCCTTGAGCAATTTGCGATGTTTGACACCGTGAAAGTAGAAATCAAGTAGGAGCATCAATTGTACCGGTAACGTATCGGGACCACCGGGAGGGTCCCAGGGGTCCACCAGGTGAGGCCACCAGCCCCAGAAGGCTGCGTGGGCCAAGTGTGGGAGGGGACCAGCCCCAGGTGGGCTGGTGCGCCCCCCGCCAAGGCCGAAGGCGCATGGAGAGTGGGAAGGGGGCAAGCCCTAGGTCCAGATGGGCCTTAAGGCCCACCCTAGGGCGCCCCCCTCTCCTCTCCCCTTTGGCCGCCACCCTAGATGGCATCTAGGGCTGCCGCCCCCCTAGGGAGGGAACCCTAGAAGGGGGCGCAGCCCATCCCCTCCCCCTATATATACTTGAGGTATTGGGGGCTGTCCAACATATGATTTGATCTCCTTCTTGGCGCAGCCCTACCTCTCTCCCTCCTCGTCTCTCGTAGTGCTTGGCAAAGCCCTACTGGAGTCTCGCGCTCCTTCACCACCACCACGCCATCGTGCTGCTGCTAGACGGAGTCTTCCCCAATCTCTCCCTCTCTCCTTGCTGGATCAAGGCGCGGGAGATGTCATCGGGCTGTGTGTGTGTTGAACGCGGAGGCGCTGTTGTTCGGTGCTTAGATCGGAATCGACCGCGATCTGAATCGCTGCGTGTACGACTCCACCAACGGCGTTCTTGCAACGTTTCCGCTTAGCGATCTACAAGGGTATGTAGATGCACTCCCCTTCCCCTCGTTCCTAGATTATTCCATAGATTGATCTTGGTGATGCGTAGAAAAATTTAAATTTCTGCTACGATCCCCAACATCGTCAACACCGTAGTCGTACTGGGTAGCAGCGGCGTCGGTCTCGGTGTCTAGCGAGAGAAGAGGGGGAAGAAACAATAAATATTTAAGCAAACAGATGCATAGCGATGCATGACATGACAAGTATCGGTGCTAGGGGTGCCCTAACGCGGTATGAGGTAATACCGGCGAAGGGGGAAAACACACGGGAAAGTATCCCCGGTGTTTCGCATTTTCAGGCAAAGGAGCCGAAGGGGTAAAGTTGCAAGTTCGATAGGTTAGGGATGCGTGGCGGACGAACGGGCTGCGTATCCGGGTTCGTCTCATCGTTCTGAGCAACTTTCATGTTGAAAATAATTTAATCCGAGTTACAGATTAAAAGATATGATTTTCTAAAGATTTTATTTTTATTCTGAAATTATTTTTAATTCGAAAATAACTGCTAAATTGCTAGGCGCACCCAGCACAGTGTACACGAAAGTGTACCCAGTGGCTAATAGGTGGGCCAGAGGGACCCAGTTGACCAGTCAATTGATTGGTCAACGGGGGTGGGACCCCCTGTCATTGACTGTTTTAGTCTACTCTAACATTTTAGTTAGTTTAGTTAGTTATTTGGTTAATCTAATCAGGATTAATTAGTTTAATTAATTCTTTAATTAATTAATTAAGAATAATTAATTAATTATTATTTTTTTACGTCCCAGGGCGTGGGGCCCATGTGGAGTGGCCCAGAGGCCTAGCGGGCAAACGGGCGCACGGGCGTTGGGCGGATCGAGCGATGAGCGCCAGCCCGATAGGGCGCTGCGGGGCAGCGGGCGAAGGTGCGGGCGCTCGGCTTGGCGCCGGTGGCCGTGGCCGCGGCCAGAGCGCGAGGGCTCGTCGGGATCCGTCCGACAGGAGGCGCCGATGAGGAAGGCGTGCGCAAGGCGTGCTGCAGCAGCGGGGGTGGGGGAAAGCAGGGTGGCGGTGGCGAGGTCCGGGTGGCGCGGCCTGGCGGCATGGAGGCGACGACAAGCAGCGGCAGAGGCGGGGCGGGACGGCGCCGGCGAGCGCAGCAGAGGAGGCAGCGGGAGGGGCGCGGCCACTGCGGCGGCAGGGAGGCAGGGGAGCAGCACCAGGGGCGCGGGCCATTTTTTTTGTTTTAATTTTTGAAAACTTTTGTTGTTTGCCATTTTTTTGAATTGATTTTTGAATCGGTTTAAACTAACGAAAGTTTAGCAACAATAATCAAGGATGACATGGCATCATTAGAAGAGTTTTACTGTAGCTTAATTATCCGGGCGTTACAATTATAGAGTAGCAAGATGATGCATTAGTATAAAAATTATATAACGTGTTATTGAGTAGCAACACGATACATTAGTATAAAATATATATAAAGCAAGCATAATAAAGTTACTCTTCCACGTGAGATCGATATACTTTAATATGTACCGCTGGCTAATTTTAAGCTTGTTAACATCGATTGTGTGCATAAATATGAATTTTGTGTAGTTAGATTTCTAGACCGGAGTATCACACAACACATCGAGGTCTTGCCCAAGATGATGCATTAGTATAAAAATTATATAACGTGTTATTGAGTAGCAACACGATACATTAGTATAAAATATATATAAAGCAAGCATAATAAAGTTACTCTTCCACGTGAGATCGATCTACTTTAATATGTACCGCTGGCTAATTTTAAGCTTGTTAACATCGATTGTGTGCGTAAATATGAATTTTGTGTAGTTAGATTCCTAGACCGGAGTATCACACAACACGATACATTAGTATAAAATATATATAAAGCAAGCATAATAAAGTTACTCTTCCACGTGAGATCGATATACTTTAATATGTACCGCTGGCTAATTTTAAGCTTGTTAACATCGATTGTGTGCGTAAATATGAATTTTGTGTAGTTAGATTCCTAGACCGGAGTATCAATAGATAAGGTTAAATTTAGGGAAAAGATTTCCTTCAACCGGCTGATTTTTCCAATGCACCCGTCGCCTCCTACGGACGACGCATGTCCCAGTCATCCCACACACCGCTACCTTATCTTCTCCCCAAGGACTCTCATCGAGATCTCTTTTACCTTACATCTTCTCTGCTTCCCTAACCCATTCAACGTCCTCCATCATGCACGCCTAGGATGGAGAGCACCAAGCACGCCTAGGATGAAGAGCACCCGTGGAGGTAGATGCATGCAGCAGCTAGTGACTTTCAACACCAAGTGCTCATGGGGGGGCATGTGAGCTAGCCGGCCGACGCGACCAGCGACAAGGTTTGGCAACGGTCGGGACTGGATGACCTTGCGGTTGGTGGCAGCGATGGCGGGGATGGGCGGCTCCACTCCTTCCTGCAGGCGCACGCCAACAGCGGCACGATGGCGGGGACGGGTGGCTCCTCTCCCCCTCGTCGCCGTCCGGCAGGAGATCGTGGTGAACAACAATGGCAATTTTTTTGCAACAATCAATTTGTTGCAAGAAAGATTTCTTCAACATCGATTATGTTGCAAAAAATTATTCCGTAACACCATATAAAGGTAATGACAAACAAAAAATGCAACATCATCTCAGTTACAAAGTTTTTCTGCAAGAATATCTCTGTTGCAAAAAAGTGAAAACAAAAATGGGAAAAAAATCCGCAACACGACCTATGTTGAAAAATAAAAACAATCCCGCAACACAACCTATGTTGCAAAAAATATATCCACAACACAGTCTCTCTTAGAAATGTTTCTGCAACATACCTCAGTTGCAAAGTAGGGGAAGATGTCCAGCCGCTCGATTTTGCTAGATCTGATATTTTATAAAGATCCGCCGGCCGATACGTAACAACCCACTTAAATTTAGCACATGAGACGTCAAAAGTCATTAAATCCTTTCCATTCGTTTGAAACTGGGAAGGTTAATTTTCGAGCTACCCTGTCCTAGGATCAAGCAACCAATTAATAGTAACAAAATTTCCGGCCTTAACTTCAAACATTCAATCGCCAACAAAGACACCATCCCCATCAACAAATCACATACTCCCTCCGTTCCCTTATGTAGTGCGCATAAGCTTTTTGGAAAAATTCCGAATTGTAGTGCGTATTAGCTGCCCCCACCCTCCTTTGGACGAAAATAACCCTTGCCTTTATCCTCTTCCTCCCGCATAGCTCCCCTTTCTTCGTTCGCTCGTTCGAACCAAATCGAACGAAAGATCCCTGATCTCCTTGCCTGATGCACGCCATCCCCCGGCGGAGTCTTTCTTTCCGAACCGGAGCCCGGCGTTGGGACACTGATGGGCGTGTCGGCGCTCGAAGGTGGTGAGCACCGGCGGTTGGCGAGGGCGCCGATGGTGCCAGTAGGAGAGGGAGGGCCTACGCGGGCGGATGCCGAAGGAGGGGACGGCGGCAGGGTGGAAGCTGGTAATGGCTTTGCCGCGACGACGCCAATGGAGCCGCCGACGAGTCTGGGCGAGTTCTTGGACACGGACCGGCACCTTTTCTGGCGGCGACACCGCTGTTTGAGGACTGGAGGATGCATCCACGGCCGGTGTCTGCTCGTTCACCACGGCCGGCGAGACCAAGTCGTCAGGACACACCAACGGCGAGACCAAGCCGCTACAGCTCGCTGCCACTTCGACCGGTGAGTACACGCTCGCGGTGGCCGCTCCTTCTCCAAGTCTTAGTGAACGCTCAGCTCAGTATGTGCCTGCCCAGTAGGGATGAAAATGGAGTGGAAACTTTCCGTTTTTCCGGAGGAAAAATGAAAACGAAGAGGAGATATGAAAACGGAAATGGAAATTTGCAAAACGAAAGTAGAAATGGAAATTTTTATGCGGAAATGGAAACAAAAACAGAACGGTGTTTTCCGCTGGAACATGCATGGAAATGGAACTTTCTGTTTCCGTGAATATGGAATTTCTGTTTTCACTATAGACCAATAGCTGCTTTGTAGCCCAACCACCAAAGAGAACACAATGACAGATTTAGTAGAATGGATCTAAGGCCCAATGTCTACTACCACACATGTACTTAGCTTGACCCTATACGCAATTGTTCGGTACTACTACAATACTACGCTAATTTGCTAACATAATGATATTATTTTGTAGCCATGTTAACAACTCATTAATTTTTTTATGTATTTTTCTATGATTCAAGGGGTTTTTAAGTTCCGATCAATGCCCATTTCTGTTTCCGTATCTGCTTTGTATTCGCTCCGTGTCTGTTTCCAGTAATATCTGTTTCCGTGTTCATTTTCGGGGTTTCTGTATTCGTTTTCGCTTCTGCAAAAAATTATGAAAACAAATATAATAGCACTCAGTTCCGTCCGTTTCCGCTCCGTTTTCATCCCTATTGCCCAGTTCGTCCTCTGTTCTGCAAATAAATCAACGCACTAGTTGTGTGAGTTCGATCCAGCTATCTAAATTTATTTGTGACATTGCTCCAAGCAGAGATGGAGAGAAACGAGACGGGGAGAGAAAAAGATGTACTAGTACTCTTTGAGACCGGATGGAAGGACATGGGTATTATCGTCCAAAGTACACCCTCCACCTCACTCATTGGTATATGAGCTGAGAACTATACGCACTATATAAGGAAACGGAGGGAGTACTATTAAAATTTAAAACCCTTTCCATTTTTGGTTGGAATGGAAAATGATAAGGGCAAGATGGACACAAGACAGCCTGCCGAACCACTAAGATAAACTTTACTGCCCAGGGCGCAAATCGTGAGGCAAGCTCTTAAGTCGGTCAACCCGCTTATTTTCTTTCTTTCAGTGTTTTTGCGTGTCAATAGGTGAAACTTCGTGCCACGAGACGGTGAAAATCGATGTAAGAACCATGCCATTGCCACCCCATGACACCAACTATTTTCTGATTTTTTTTACCACAACCTATCCATGTCACACACGCGGCTCATTGACCATGTCACTCAACGGTAGGTGATGTAACTTGGATACGTATTTTCGCAGGGAAAAAGAGGCGCTGGAGGCGTAGAAACGCGCCACCCACACATGGAGTTACCCATGACAGTACAAAACGGTGGCACTTTTTAAACCACCGCGTCAACGTCACAGCGGCCGGATTTACCGGCCCGAAAAGAGAAGAAAAAAAGAAAGAGAGGTGGGAATCCAGCCGGAGCAAAGACGAGTCAAAGCGGGAGCTCCCCAGCGGAAGAAAGAGAGAAAGAAAGAAAAGGAAAGCAATCGCATTCTCCACGTGGCCAGCGCGCCCAGTCCAAGCACCCATCCCCTCCCCTCCCCTCACCTAAACCCCCCGCAACTCAACCTTAACCCACCCCCACCGCCAGCCCCAGCCCGTGTCCCTCCCCAGCCCCCAATCCTCAGATCCGCCTCCGCTCCCCGAGCAAGTCCACCCCCCCCCCCCCCCTCCCCACCGCGGCGCGCACGCACGCACCCGGCCACCGCCCACCCGGATCCAGATCCGCGCGGCGGCGGCGGCGCAGGCGAAGGCGAAGGCGAAGGAGGGAGCGATGGCCGGCGGCGGGGGCGCCGGCGGCTTGTCGGAGTCGGTGATGCGGAAGGTGCTGCTGTCCTACTGCTACGTGGCGGTGTGGATCTTCCTCTCCTTCGCCGTCATCGTCTACAACAAGTACATCCTCGACCCCAAGATGTACAACTGGCCCTTCCCCATCTCGCTCACCATGGTGCACATGAGCTTCTGCTCCTCGCTCGCCGTGGGGCTCGTCCGCGTCCTGCGGGTCGTCGAGCCGCCCTCCTCCCCGCCCATGACGCCGCAGCTCTACACCTCCTCCGTCGTGCCCATCGGCGCGCTCTACGCCATGTCGCTCTGGTTCTCCAACTCGGCCTACATCTACCTCTCCGTCTCCTTCATCCAGATGCTCAAGGCGCTCATGCCCGTCGCCGTCTACTCCATCGGCGTCCTCTTCAAGAAGGAGACCTTCCGCTCCTCCTCCATGCTCAACATGCTCTCCATCTCCTTCGGCGTCGCCATCGCCGCCTACGGCGAGGCCAGGTTCGACCTCCGCGGCGTCGCGCTCCAGCTCGCCGCCGTCGCCTTCGAGGCCACCCGCCTCGTGCTCATCCAGATCCTGCTCACCTCCAAGGGCATCTCGCTCAACCCCATCACCTCGCTCTACTACGTCGCGCCCTGCTGCCTCTGCTTCCTGCTCGTGCCCTGGATCTTCGTCGAGCTGCCCAGGCTGCGCGCCGTCGGCACCTTCCAGCCCGACTTCTTCATCTTCGGCACAAACTCGCTCTGCGCCTTTGCGCTCAACCTTGCGGTCTTCCTGCTCGTTGGCAAGACCTCCGCGCTCACCATGAATGTCGCGGGAGTGGTCAAGGACTGGCTCTTGATTGCCTTCTCCTGGTCCGTGATCCGGGACACGGTCACCCCCATCAACCTCTTCGGCTACGGCATCGCCTTCTTGGGTGTTGGCTACTACAACCATATCAAGCTGCAGGCGCTCAAGGCAAAGGAGGCGCAGAAGAAGTCCGCGCAGGCCGATGAGGAGGCTGGCTCCCTGTTGCAGGAGCGCGATAGCCACAGTGATCGCAAGAGCGAGAACCAGGCATAGAGCTCCAGATCGGATCCGGGCATGCCCACATTGGTTGGTTCTAAAATCCATTTGAGTGATCTTTCGTTTTCTACTGCATGCAGGCTAGGCTTGTTATTTTTCTTGATTTGCCATGGTAGAGGAATAAAAATCGAAGAAATGTATGATTCATTGGCAGTATGAAAATCGCGATGTACTTTGCCCACTCTTGTTTAAGTAGTTAAATTGTAAAGATCAATGGGGATGCTTTTGCACAATTAAGTTGCTGTCCTTCTACTTTTCATGGTGTAGACTATCATATCATATAGATCTGGTACATGCTTTCTGTCAGAATAAGTAATGTTTTCATAGATAGAAACATGAAAGTACTCGAAATTGTGATCGTTTGCTCACTATGCATCTTCCTTATCCTAATTATGATGTGTGCTGGACAGGGAATCTGGTGCAAAGTGCAAAGACTATAGTTTGGTCTACAGTTGCTTTCAAGGAGGTGGATGCCGGTTCTGGTTTATCTTTTTAACTTTAGTTGGATCTGAGGAGCAAACCAAGGCAATTTGTTGATCTAGGAAATACTTGCATTTGAACCTCCTTCTGGAGGGTTAGAAGGAACACTTATATTACCCTGTTATTTATTTTTGCGTTTTTGTTTCTCTCGCGCATTCCGTATTTATTTGTTCCAGTAGCCTAGGTAAAAATGTACTGCACATTGGTATCATTTCGGTGGGTATCATCTGGTGGTTATCATCTATATATAATGAGCTTACTGTAAACTATATTCAATAGTTGCCTCTTTTAGCTTTTCATATTGTGTGATTATGCATCGTTTTGTTGCATGGTTGGGTGAATATTTGCCTGATCAATTTTCACCTGGCGACGTATTGCTAAGATTCTTTTACATGTTATAAAGATAACACTATAATCAGTTCTAGTATATGGTTTGTTTTGTCACTAGGTGCGGTAACTTAAGTTGCATTGTCATGTACTCCCTCCGTCCCAAAATAAGTGTCAACTTTGTACTAGCTCTAGTACAAATTTGTACTAAGCTCAAGACACTTATTTTGGGACGGAGGGAGTATTCAGGTATGAGAACCATGCATTCGATACAATCTAGGATTGCATTATTATCTTGAGAGTACTTAGCATTATGTCATGGAATTGAGGACCCTTCCTTGGCATTAATTTGCTTGCTGAGAGGAAGCATTGTTGAGCATATTATCAGTTTAATTGCCCCACCTACAGTTGAAGATTTGAACTGTGTTGTTAGGTTATGGTTGGTACCACAGTTGAAATAATTGTCTGTTGTCTTCATCCCTTAAATAAGCGGCTGGTAATCTAACCCTGCTAGCAGAAATTAAGGTGTGATGGTAGGGTTTCCTGTCCTCATAAATGTGGCCTGAAACTCCTGGTGCTGGTCGCTTGCTTTTTTTCTTTCTCTTTGGTGAAGTGCCTATTGTTAGCCATATTAAACTATACTACTGATCAAGCTAGTGGCAAACTGAAAGCGGCATAAATAGTTTATATCGTGTAGTAGAAGTTTTATCTTAGCCATATTAAACCATGCTGATACAGCAAGTGGCAAACTGATAGCGGCATAAATAGTTTTGTCTCATAGAAGGTTAATCTTATGCCTAAAGTCTCTGGCGACTTGTTCTTGGTAGGATTTCTGTTGTCAGGGTACTGCTAGGACATGCTCACGGAGATTTGCATATTTCTGTTGTTCTTTTTATACTTGGGTAGCTTTGTTTTCAAACCATGACGTGCATAATACTCCCTCTGTTCCAAATTACTCGTCGCAGAAACGGATCTTAGTTTCTTACTTGGTTAGCAATTGTTTTCAAAACTGATCAACTGCGTGTAGCAACAAAGCCACTATGGGGTGTACGTACTTCAACTGAACTGCATAATACTCGGTTGGCACCAGTTCCAGATTTCAGGTGTGTTGGTACCACAATTTGGGTGAGTTGCGTTGTGGAACTGTGGGGCAGAGCAACACGATGTTGGTGCCTGCGTTATCTGAATGAATGCTGGGGCAAAGCAACTGGGTCCTAGGATTGCGTAGGAGCAAATCGCTCGCCGTGTTTGGTGCACGCCACGCCGGGAGACAGGTTGTTTATGTGCGACACCACGCAATCCTTGCTCCTTTTGCAATTATTTTAGCAGTAAAGCGCATGTAGGCATGAGCATTTGGAGGTCCATGCTCGAGGATAGTGCGTGGGCTGCCATATCCCTTCCAACGCAAGGCAAAGTGCTAACGGGTAACACAACATGTTGTTCTTTGTACCAAATTCAGTTTCCTGTCTTGTGCTTATAGCATCGTATTTTTTTTATTCCAAAGATCATCACTGTACACTCAAATAAACCAACGAAACCGGGGCATCGAAAAGCCGTTTTGGACATGTCCTCTTTGGCCATAAAAATTTGATTATACTTCGCATTACCATCAAGAAAACTAACAACCTTATGTCGAGAGGCATCATTGATAAGCATATCCGCTATGGGCATGGGATACTCATCTTTGGGTGTAGCTCTATTTAAATCTTTGAAATCAATGCACACACTTAATTTGTTGGACCCTTTTTTCTTACCACAGGCACAATATTAAAGATCCATTTAGTATACCTACAAGGTCTAATACAATTAGCTTTAAGCAAAAGACTGATCTTGCTATAAATATTAGTGGTAATATAATATTGATCTTTTCAATCGGTCGATTTTATCCAGCGTTGTCTGTATGCAATTTTTATACAATTAATTTTTCTTTTGAAGTTGTTAATCATGTTGCCTTCCATAGTATTTTAATTGAAATACAAGATGCAAACCAAATTGGTTTTGGGGAAGTGCGAAGATTTCATTGTCTCCTTTTATTTGCATTTGAAGCAAGCCCATCAGCAATCACTCTTCTTACTTTATTCTATATCGTGTATGCCACTTTTAGTGAATACACATGACTATTACTTCCTCGGTCCCAAAATAAGTGTCGCTAATTTAGTATAACTTTATACTAAATCAGCGGCACTTATTCTTAGGGGGTGGAGGGTTATAATTTAATGTTTTTTGGGGATTGGATGCTCGTGTCATTTTCAAGTTCGTATAGTTTGTTTGAGACACTGCAATTACATTTGAGCATTTTATTTCTTTGTCTTCACCACTGCAATGGCAGGTTTGAATCTCTGAGTTCCTACTTGCTAAAATGTGAGTTATCCCATTGCTTGTGCACAATTTACTGATCTACTCCCTCCGTTCTGAATTACTTGTCACATGTATGGATGTATCTAAATGTATTTTAGTTCTAGATACATCCGTTTCTGCAACGAGTAATTTGGAACGGAGGGAGTATATATGTAGCTTCACTGATAGAGGCTTTTAGGTTTTTCTGGAGAAATCCTTAGGCCAATAGAAATTAGTGGGCTTATTCCTTTCTGGACATTATCACAAACAACGGAGACGAAATTGACCTAAAATTCTGTGCATTTAGTGAACTGACTATGTTGTTCAGTAATCTTGCAAGATCATCCAACATGCCTTGGGTCAGATTGATGTAGCTTTGATTAGTTTTTTTATTTCTATCACAATGTTTATTTAGTATGTTCAATATCTTCTGTAGTGCTGTAATGTACTTAGATGTGTTGTCTGAGAGTAACTTCTTGTTTGCACGCCGATGTTGATGAAATATCGGCAGAAC
The DNA here is from genome assembly GCF_018294505.1 of Triticum aestivum. Classification (NCBI taxonomy): domain Eukaryota; kingdom Viridiplantae; phylum Streptophyta; class Magnoliopsida; order Poales; family Poaceae; genus Triticum; species Triticum aestivum. The sequence continues at coordinate 504,159,728 of NC_057794.1, forward strand.
TCACTCCCTGTCTGGGACAAAGGTAGTCTGGGAAAATCCTTGTCTGCTCTCTAGATCATTAGCATTGTAATTTCAATCACCCGCAAAAAAGCGTTGTAATTTCAATGGCCTCGATATTTTAGCCTGGTACCTATGCAATGCTATGTGCGGTAGTATAAACCTTCTACAGGTTCGTGTCTAGGTGAGGTATCTGCAGTAATTCCTGATTGGTAGTAATTCTAAACAAATACTTGTACTGCCTTATCGTATGTCTATCCGGCGGGTAGTATCCTTTGTACTACTGGACAGGGGGAATGTATCCGATGCACCCGCACTTGTGGTACTACCGATACACCGGATGCCATAGAATATTTTAAAAAATCTGAAAAAAATTAGCATGTTAACACAACATCAATGTATGATGTCAGAAAATTTCATATAAAAAGTTGAAATATTTTTTGAGACACAAAAATGACAAATTTAACATCAGTGTGATAATGGGCCAAATCTAAAGCCCAAATTATGTTATGTACTATTCAGTGTTGAATCTGTCATTTTTCTTTTGGGCGTTATGTTTTGAATTTTGACTTGAAATTTTGTGACAATCTACATTGATGTTGTGCAAGCATGCTAATTTTTTTTCATAATTTTTTGAACATTTTAAAAGCACAATGTGAGTTTGGTGCACCGGTAGCACCACAAACTTCGGTGCACTAGATATTTCCCCATCCGGACAATGGCCTAGGCAGAGGATTGTAAACCAGGGCGGTCTAACTGACCCTTCTTTGCTTCCACAAACACGACATGATAACATAGCAGCAGTATATAATTCATTGAAATCAAACTGACAAGAATCAAGCAGTTCAGTTCTACGAAAAAAATGTCCAATTGAACAATTCTCAATGATAGTTAATCAGTTCAATTCTACAACAAAAACGTTTATCAAATCAAATCCGCTCACAGTTATGGTTTTCTTCAAACCATGGCTCTCAGTTATGCTTGTTCTTGTTCAAAAGCGAAAGGGTGCTTTGAATGAGACGAAATCATTAAAAAAAACTTGCATGCCGGTAGTCAGGCCGGTGCTGCTACTGAGGCCATTGTTCTCTAAATGGCGCTCAGGGTATCAGGAGGACGCAGGAGTATCGTACGAGGAAACAAATGGAAATATCCAGTGCCAGTGGATTGGTAGGTGGTTCTATATGGGAGCACCTATAGGCCGCTCGTTGTGGCGAAATGCCGGCGCTTCGCACAGGAGCGGCTAGCGTGGGCCGGCCCATTTACAGTGGCACACGGCGGAACGTTCCCGAGATGAAAAATCGCAAAAAAGAAATTAGCGCTCGCGCTGTAACTCAAACACGCGACTTCGCACTAACTGGCCTGCCGTGCAAACCACTGCGATGTAGACATTCTCACGTTCAACTAGCAGCGCGACAGTTAAAGACTACAGATAATTTATTGGGTCGAACCGACGACCTCCTACAACTGAATTTTCCAAAATTATGAATATTTTCTTCAAAATAAAAACATTTTCCGAATTTTCGTACAAATTTTGTAAAACAGGAACATTTTGATGATGTGAACAAATTTGAGAAAGGGGAACATTTCTTGAATTTGTGACCAAAAAACAAAAATGTTTATATTTTTAAAACTTCTAGAACATTTTTTGAATTTGTGATTTTATTTGAAAAACATGAACTATTATTGAATTTGTGAACAAATTTTGAAAACTGGAATATTTTTTTCAATTCCCAAACATTATTTGAATCTTGAGAAATTTTTTTGAAATGGTGAACAATTTTAAAAAATCCTGAACAAATTTGGAAGCGCGAACAATTTTTTAAAGCATGAACATTTTTGAATCTTGAGAACATATTTCGAAACGGAGAGAAATTTTGAAAAATTCCGAACAAATTTGGAAGTCGGAACAATTTCTTAAAGCACAAACATTTTCTGAATCTTGAAAACATATTTTGAAACGGAGAGAATTTTGAAAAATCCTGAAAAAATTTTGGAAGAGCTAACATTTTTTGAATATGTGAAAAAAAATTTTGAAATTCAGTACATTTTCTGAATTTCAGAACTTTTGTACTTTTTTCTGTAACAAGAACAAATTTTGAATTTTGAGAACATTTTTTGGAAACACGAACAATATTTAGTTTTTTGTTTTTTAAAGGACAAGAAGAAAAGAAAAGGAAATAAAAAAGAAAATCATAAACATTTGTAAAACTACGAACATATTCTGAAAAAGAAAAATAAACTTGAAAAAGAAAATGAAACAAGAAACAAAAAACGAAAAAATGAAAAAGAAACAGAAACGAAAAAAAGGGAAATAAAAAAACAATAGAAAGCCAAAAAAGAACCAGCAAAAACGATACAGGCAAAAAACCGGTTCATGGAACCTTCTGGAAGGTTCCCAAAACCGGTTTGGACGCATTATGTGTGGGCCGGCCCATTTCTGTCCCTCGCTGCGCTGCCCCTGTGCAATCGCTCGACAGTTTGCCGCAGCGAGCGGCGAATAGGATTTTCCGTTCTTTATGACGCCGATTAGAACAACAAGGCGCGTAGGAAGCCTTGGTGGGCCGCGGCCGAACAAGCAGCTATTTATGTTAATTTTGAAAACCTTGATGTAAACCAAAAATATTCCCGAATTCACAAAAATTTATTAATTTCAAAACATATTAGTGACTAACAAAAAATGTCAAAATTTACGGGCCAAAATCTTCTTAATTTTGAAAGCTTTGGTGAAGAAAACAATATTCGAAAATTTGAAAACAAAACCAGGAAATCATTTTTTTCATGAATTTGGAAAACTGTTCGCAAATTTAAAACATCTTCACTATTTTGAAAAAATATGGTTACCTTTTTTTAAAACTTCATTCTTTATAAAAGGTCATGGATTTCAAAAGAGTTCATGATTTTCAAAAATATCTTGGGATCTAAATAAAAGCTCATAAATTTTTTAAAACCTTTTGAAATCATAAAGGTTCATGAATTTGAAAGGGAGTTCATAATTAATTTGAAAAAAAAATCATGGAATTTTAAAAAGACGATTTTTTGAAACTTTTGTTAAAAAAATGAAATGTAACAAACCCTATATGAAAAATCGAGACCGGAAGCTTTAGCTTGCCACAAACCCTATATGCGGCCTTAAGCGCCGTTTATAGTTCATTGTGCAAACCGTCGCACCCCCCTCTACTCTGGACCGGCCCGTTCATAGTTTTTTTTTCTGTTTTAAACTATTAAAAGTGAAGCCCTAGACGTGATTTGAACTGGGTACCTCCAGGTTTTATGTACGAAATGGATAACCAAGTGGGGCATCCGACCTCTTGTGGCTACATTGCCCTTTTTTCCTTTTTGAAATGCAATGCTAAAAAGCGCAACGTTTCCTGTTTGGTTTTAATTTTTAGGTTTTGGTTTTTTGTTTGTGCATAATTCTTTATTAGGTTTGTGAACACTTTTTTCAAACAGATGAACTTTTTTTTCAAATTTTGATGAACTTTTTTCAAAATTGATGAACTTTTTTCAAACTCATGAAATATTTTTGAAAATCGACGAACTATTTTTCAGAAAAATGAACTTATTTCAAATTCTTGAACTTTTTTGAAATTGATGAACTTCTTTCAAAATTGATGAACTGTTTTGAATTTTGTGAACCTTTTCAATTTTTCATGATTTTATTTTTGCAATATCGATGAACATTTTTAAATTTCCCTTCTTTTTCAATTTTAGAAAAGGCAATGATCCAGTGTCAAAAATTAAACGACCGACCAAGGCAGTAAAGAATTGACTAGGCGAGCGAACCTGTCGGTCCATGGAGGGGATCGAGCGAGTGTTTGTATTAATGGGCCGGCCTAACTCACCAAGCGCTTGAGACGCCGTATAGGAGGGGTGATCCCTATTTGACGCTCGCGAGCGTCCAGGTGCTGCGCTTCCGCTGAAGCGCTGGAGCGGGCACCACAAAACGGGCCAGCCCACTTCGAGCTTTAGAGCAGTTAAGGTTCCCTCAACCCGTTTTTTCCTGGTGTTTTGTTTTGCCGGTTTTCAGGTTTGCCCTGTTTTCTTTTTTTTATTTTTCTTTTTCTATTTTCCCTTTCCTTTAATTTATCATTTTTCTTTTTTTCTTTTATCCTTTTTTTTCATTTTTAAATTCCTATTTTTCATGATTTGGATAATTGTCCGAAGTTTTCAAATTTGGTTCAGTTTTTGAAAATTTATTCACAATTCAAAAATTGTTCATCGTATATAAAAAAAATTCAATGTGTATTTAACTTTTGTTTAGCGTATATCATAAAATTGTTCAATGTGTACCTAAAATTGTTCAGTGTATATTACTCAAAATGCTCAATGTACATTTAAAAGTTATTCATCGTATATCACAAAAATCTCCAGTGTATTTGAAATATTTTTCAGTGCATATCACAAAAATGCAGTGACAAAATTTTCATCGTATATTGAAAAAAGTTGAATATATATTTATTTTTTTATCAAACATAACAAATCAATAAATGTTTGGAATTTCATAATTGTATTCATGTTTTAAATAATTGTTCACGATTAAAAAATAAATTTTAGAAGTTTTTTTGAGTTTTTGGATTTGGTCGAGAAAACATTATTCAATTCTGTTAAGGAAGATTCAAAATTAGATCTGCCCGTGCACATAGTACTTCAAGTTTGGCGCTGTAATTTAACACAAACCTAGTCCCTAGTTGCAGCGGCTGGCCCCACAGTTATTTAGCCTTAGTTCCAGGGTTTGACTCCATCCTAGGAAGGCATTTTTCGTGACAGTTTTGTTGTTGTTGAGAAAACCGTGACAGTTTTTATTGCGTTCGCTCCTCTGGGAATGGGCCTGCCTGTTTGGGCAAATTCTTCAGCGAACCCTGCGCGAAGGCTCCCCTGTTTGACAATAACTAGCGTCGAACAGGAGCTCTCTATAGGAGGCCCCCTCGCTTGCTACGAGATGGTAGAACCACTCGGCAAAAGCTGGGCTACCCAGTAGCTCACGAGACGTACGTTTTTCTGTTCTTTATTTTATTGTTTTTTGTACTTTTGATTACGGGTTGAAACACTTAAAATAGATATATTCCAAAATTAATTTTATTTAATTTATTAAAACAATTCATCGCACATTTAAACAATATTCATGCAGTGCAAAATTGTTCATGCAATTATGTACAATTAAAAATATGCACGCATTTTAAAAATATATTTGTAAATTTTGTAAACATGACCGAGACACCTCTTCGGTCAATAACCAATGCGGAATCTGGATGCTTATATTGGCACTTACATATTTTATAAAGATCTTTATCTTTCGAACCGTTATGACAACATACATAATTTTCTTTGTCTATCGGTATGTTACTTGCCACACACTGGTACGCATCGGTGCTATACAAACAGTTTTTAACCCCTTTCCACGACGACATTTGGAACCGTCGCCTAATGAGTGACGGCGATAGGGGGGTCCTTCTCACACGATCCAAAAACTATCGGGGATATTCCCTTCTGGCACACACGCTCGGGAAAATGAGGTCGTGTGTGACCGGCGAGCGCTTAAATACGGAAATACGTACAGCAGAGCTAAAAAAATCAATTATACAGGCAATATTATTTCCGATCGCAAGTACATCCCACACCGTCAGTCCCCGCTAAACGTTTCCGTTCGTATATACATTCCACACAGTCGCATCAAGGAAAACGTTTCCGTTCACAGATACATCACACACAATTTTCCCCGTTAAATCGTTTGTGATAGCGTTGCCATTGTACACGATATCAACAATTTTATCGTTTGCGTTATTGAATGCATCACACACGGTGCATAGAAAAACTGTGTGGCAAAGACTGTCCATCACACAATTTTTATGTGGTAAACGTTTGCGCAAGGTGCCTAAAGTTAACAGTTTTCAAGAGGATGTCGTGTGTGCAGTGGAGATTGATCGCACACGTAGTGGATCCTAGAGACATTTCTGATCTACACGTCTATCGCAGACGTTTCACTTTCGCAAACCGTGTGCAATGTAATCCCCAATTAATCCCTAATTTGAAAATCACATGTTTTTAATTTGAAAGTAGTCAATCACATATTTCATATCCAACCATGTTTATTACAAATATAGGTTCAACCACGAATGCATAATTCGATGCACATGTACATATACTGAAGAACTACAGAAGCACCAAGTAAAGAATAATGAACCACAGTTGTACTAAAGACTATAAAGAGAGAGGCGAAAGACATTCTGGTCGCTGGAGAAGGTGAAGTGGAATGCCCATATTGTGCCCTCCTCCATGCGTAATGCGCGCACGACTCTAGGCCAACCCCTTGTGATGGCGGCCCATCCATCCTTCACTGTCTTCATCACGACTTCTCGATGCTCATTGTAGTCTAGATGAAATATTGTAACCTTCATTGCATGTCCACCAATCATGTAATTTGCAAGGTAATCTTGAGTGAACTGTTTCGGGAACCACTACAAACAAAAAAGATTCAGACATTGTTGTGTAACAACTCATTATGGGCAGTAAAAAGAGAAGACTACATAGTTTGTAGTTACCATCCTACAACTCACCGTTGTGTTGGATAGAGTATAAACAAATAATTTGCTTGCCACCATTCGTATCTTTCTGCTAATAATCCTTATCAGTTTCCTCACTTGATGCTTGTTCATGAATATCTCATTGCCCCATATGCAGAAAGGATCGATGCGTGGATCCTTGCCAATGGCATATGTACCTACAAGCAAGAAGTCAATATTAGAAGCTAACGAGTGTCCAGGCCTGGATCTATATGCACTACATTATGGAATGACGGGGGGGGGGGGGGGGGGGGGTACAAGCTGATGGATGAAGCTAACCTCGGCGGAAAATGGTGGCCACTCCCGTTGTTGTCCTGCATAAGTAGTGGAAAAGCATGATAAGTACAACAACCTTAACATCAAACAAATATAGCAAAGGTAAACAACATCATCTCCAAATGATAGCTTGAATGTGTTGGTTTCAACATGCTGTTAAAGCAGATATAAAATGGAAGACAATGTTACCAACAGCAGGCTTAACAACCATCAAATATTGCAATTCAAACTGGTATTGTTGAAAATGAATAGAACGTAGGTAATGCGTAAACATCACACTGGATAAATGTGTAAAACTGAAATAAAGGGCATGTGTTAACTACAACAGGAATAACTGGAACCAAATATAGCAGTTCAAACTAGTATGGATGTAGTCGAGCGGCACAGTTCCGACTTGCACATAATGAACAACACATTGTGAATGACCGAAATAAACAAGGCATAAATGACCAGATAACAACCAAAATATAGCCATTGAATACTGGACAGAGTCTCACTTCAACCAACCTAACAAGCAAATACAGATAAACATGGCATATGCTTGAAAACTGGACAAATGCTCACTGCAACCAACCTAACAAGCAGATACAGATAAACAAGGCATATGCTTGAAAACTAGACAAATGCTCACTGCAACCAACCTAACAAGTAGATACAGATAAACAAGGCATCTGCTTGATAACTGGACAAATGCTCACTACAACCAAACTAAGAACCAAATACATATAAACAAGGCATCTGCTCGATAACTGGAAAAATGCTCACTCCAACCAACCTAACAACCAAATACAGATAAACAAGGCATCTGCTCACTATAAACAACCAAATATAGCCATTCATGAAACTGAAGTGGACAATTCATACTTAAACATCACATAGCCCTATTGAACAATACATTTTTTGCATAACTGAAATAATTAAACACGGCACAATTAAAGCACCGTGATACGTCCATTTTGCATCATGCTTTTATATCAATATTTATTGCATTATGGGCTGTTATTACACATTATGTCATAATACTTATGTCTATCCTCTCTTATTTTACAAGGTTTACATGAAGAGGGGGAATGCCGGTAGCTGGAATTCTGGGCTGGAAAAGGAGCAAATATTAGAGACCTATTCTGCACAACTCCAAAAGTCCTGAAACTTCACGTGAGCATGTTTTGGAATATATAAAAAATACCGGCGAAAGAATTAACCAAAGGGGCCCCACACCCTGGCCACGAGGGTGGGGGCGCGCCCTACCCCCTGGGGCGCCCCCCTGTCTCGTGGCCCCCCTGATAGAACTCCGGTGCCCATCTTCTGCTATATGAAGTCATTCGTCTGAGAAAAATCATAAGCAAGCTTACGGGACGAAACTCCGCTGCCACGAGGTGGAACCTTGGCGGAACTAATCGAGGGCTCCGGCGGAGCAGTTCTGCTGGGGAAACATCTCTCCGGGAGGGGGAAATCATCACCATCGTCATCACCATCGTTCCTCTCAGCGAGAGGGGGTCAATCTCCATCAACATCTTCACCAACACCATCTCATCTCAAACGTTCATCTCTTGTATCCAATCTTTGTCTCAAAACCTCAGATTGGTACCTGTGGGTTGCTAGTAGTGTTGATTACTCCTTGTAGTTGACGCTAGTTGGTTTACTTGGTGGAAGATCATATGTTCAGATCCTTTATGCATATTAATACCCCTCTGATTACGAACATGATTTGTGAGTAGTTACGTTTGTTCCTGAGGACATGGGAGAAGTCTTGCTATAGGTAGTCATGTGAATTTGGTATTCGTTCAATATTTTGATGAGATGCATGTTGTCTCTCCTCTAGTGGTGTCATGTGAACGTCGACTACATGACACTTCACCATTGTTTGGGCCTAGAGGAAGGCATTGGGAAGTAATAAGTAGATGATGGGTTGCTAAAGTGACAGAAGCTTAAACCCTAGTTTATGCGTTGCTTCGTAAGGGGCTGATTTGGATCCATATGTTTCATGCTATGGTTAGGTTTACTTTAATACTTCTTTTGTAGTTGCGGATGCTTGCAAGAGGGGTTAATCATAACTGGGATGCTTGTCCAAGGAAGGGCAGCACCCAAGCACCGGTCCACCCACATATCAGATTATCAAAGTAACGAACGTGAATCATATGAACATGATGAAAACTAGCTTGACGATAATTCCCATGTGTCCTCAGGAGCGCTTTCCTTTATATAAGAGTTTCTCCAGGCTTGTCCTTTGCTACAAAAAGGATTGGGTCATCTTGCTGCACCTTATTTACTTTTATTACTTGCTACCCATTACAAATTACCTTATAACAAAACTACCTGTTACCGATAATTTCAGTGCTTGCAGAGAATACCTTACTGAAAACTGCTTATCATTTTCTTCTGCTCCTCGTTGGGTTCGACACTCTTACTTATCGAAAGGACTATGATAGATCCCTATACTTGTGGGTCATCAAGACTCTTTTCTGGCGCCGTTGCCGGGGAGTGAAGCACTTTTGGTAGGTGGAATTTGGTAAGGAAAATTTTATATAGTGTGCTGAAATTTACTGTCACTTGTTACTATGGAACATAATCCTTTGAGGGGCTTGTTCGGGGTATCTTTACCCCGACCAGTAGAGCAAAGAGTTGCTCCTCAACCTACTGAACCTACTGAAAATGTTTACTTTAAAATTCCTTCGGGTATGATAGAGAAACTGCTAGCTAATCCTTTCACAGGTGATGGAACCTTACATCCCGATTTGCACCTAATTTATGTGGATGAAGTTTGTGGATTATTTAAGCTTGCAGGTATGCCCGAGGATGTTACCAAGAAGAAAGTCTTCCCTTTATCTTTGAAGGGAAAGGCATTGACATGGTTTAGGCTATGTGATGATATGGGATCATGGAACTACAACCGATTGAAATTGGAATTTCATCAGAAGTTTTATCCTATGCATCTGGTTCATCGTGATCGTAATTATATATATAATTTTTGGCCTCGTGAAGGAGAAAGCATCGCTCAAGCTTGGGGGAGGCTTAAGTAAATGTTATATTCATGCCCCAATCATGAGCTCTCAAGAGAAATTATTATTCAAAATTTTTATGCTCGGCTTTCTCTCAATAATCGCTCCATGCTCGATACTTCTTGTACTGGTTCTTTTATGATGAAGACTATTGAATTCAAATGGGATTTATTGAAAATAATTAAATGCAACTCTGAAGATTGGGATCTCGACGAAGGTAAGGAGTCAGGTATAACACCTAAGTTTGATTGTGTTAAATCTTTTATGGACACCGATGTTTTCCGTGAATTTAGCACTAAATATGGACTTGACTGTGAGATAGTAGCTTCTTTCTGTGAATCCTTTGCTACTCATGTTGATCTCCCTAAGGAGAAGTGGTTTAAATATAATCCTCCCATTGAAGTAAAAGTAGTTGCACCTATTAAAGTTGAAGAAAAGACTATCACTTATAATGTTGATCATGTTGTTCCTACTGCTTATATTGAGAAACCACCTTTCCCTATTAGAATAAAGGATCATGCTAAAGCTTCAACTATGGTTCGTAAGAGTAATACTAGAACACCTACACCCTCTGACCAAATTAAAGTTGAACCTAGTATTCCTATGGTTAAAGATCTCTTGGCCGATAATATTGATGGGTGTGTTATTTACTTTTGTGATGAAGCTGCTAGAATTGCTAGACCCGACACTAAAAATAAACATAGACCTGTTGTAGGCATGCATGTTATTTCTGTTAAAATAGGAGATCATTGCTATCATGGCTTATGTGATATGGGAGCTAGTGCAAGTGCAATACCTCATTCCTTATAAAAAGAAATTATGCATGATATTGCACATGCTGAGATAGAGGAAATTGATGTTACAATTAAGCTTGCCAATAGAGACACTATTTCACCAGTTGGGATTGTTAGAGATGTTGAAGTCTTGTGTGGGAAATTTAAATATCCTGCTGATTTTCTTGTTCTTGGTTCCCCACAAGATAACTTTTGTCCCATTATATTTGGTAGACCCTTCTTGAATACTGTTAATGCTAGGATAGATTGCAAAAAGGATGTTGTTACTATTGGTTTGGGGGAATGTCTCATGAGTTTAATTTTGCTAAATTTCGTAGACAACCCCATGATAAATAATTTCCTAGTAAAGATGAAATTATTGGTCTTGCTTCTATTGCCGTGCCTCCTAATGATCCTTTAGAACAATATTTGCTCGACCATGAAAATGATATGTTTATGAATGAAAGAAGGGAAATAGATGAAGTATTCTTTAAACAGGGACCTATTTTGAAACACAACTTGCCTGTTGAAATTCTAGGGGATCCTCCTCCACCCAAGGGTGATCCCGTGTTTGAGCTTAAACCATTACCCGATACTCTTAAATATGCTTATCCTGATGAGAAAAAGATATATCCTGTTATTATTAGTGCTAACCTTTCAGAGCATGAAGAAAAGAAATTGTTGAAAACTCTGAAGAAGCACTGTGCTACTATTGGATATACTCTTGATGATCTTAAGGGCATTAGTCCCACTCTATGCCAGCACAAAATAAAATTGGAGAAAGACGCGAAACCGGTTCTTGATCACCAACGACGGTTAAATCCTAAGATGAAAGAAGTGGTAAGAAAAGAAATACTAAAGCTTCTGGAGGCAGGTATAATTTATCCTGTTGCTGATAGTCAGTGGGTAAGTCCTGTCCATTGTGTCCCTAAGAAGGGAGGTATTACTGTTGTTCCTAATGATAAAGATGAATTGATAACACAAAGAATTGTTACAGGTTATAGAATGGTAATTGATTTCCGCAAATTAAATAAAGCTACTAAAAAGGATCATTACCCTTTACCTTTTATTGATCAAATGCTAGAAAGATTATCCAAACATACACATTTTTGCTTTCTAGATTGTTATTCTGGTTTCTCTCAAATACCTGTGTCAAAAGAGGATCAAGAAAAGACAACTTTTACTTGCCCTTTCGGTACCTTTGATTATAGACATATGCCGTTTGGTGTATGTAACACACCTGCTACCTTTCAAAGATGTATGGCTGCTATATTCTCTGACTTCTGTGAAAAGATTGTCGAGGTTTTCATGGATAATTTCTCCATATATGGAACTTCTTTTGATGATTGCTTAAGCAACCTTGATCGAGTTTTGCAGAGATGTGAAGAAACTAATCTTGTCTTGAATTGGGAGAAGTGTCACTTTATGGTTAATGAAGGTATTGTCTTGGGGCATAAAATTTCTGAAAGAGGTATTGAAGTTGATAAAGCTAAGGTTGATGCTATTGAAAAGATGCCATGTCTTAAGGACATCAAAGGTATAAGAAGTTTCCTTGGTCATGCTGGTTTTTATAGGAGGATCATCAAAGACTTCTCTAAAATTTCTAGGCCTCTGACTAATCTCTTACAAAAAGATGTTCCATTTGTCTTTGATGATGATTGTGTAGAAGCATTTGAAATACTTAAGAAAGCCTTGATTTCTGCACCTATTGTTCAGCCTCTTGATTGGAATTTACCCTTTGAAATTATGTGTGATGCTAATGATTATGCTGTAGGGGCTATTCTAGGACAAAGAGTTGATAAGAAATAAAACGTTATCCAATATGCTAGTAAAACTCTAGACAGTGCCCAGAGAAATTATGCTACTACTGAAAAAGAATTTTTAGCAGTTGTATTTGCTTGTGATAAGTTCAGACCTTATATTGTTGATTCTGAGGTAACTGTTCACACTGATCATGATGCTATTAAATATCTTATGGAAAAGAAAGATGCCAAACCTAGACTTATTAGATGGGTTCTCCTACTACAAGAATTTGATTTGCATATTATTGATAAAAAGGGAGCTAAGAACCCTGTTGTAGACAACTTGTCTAGGTTAGAGAATGTTCTTGATGACCCACTACCTATTGATGATAGCTTTCCTGATGAACAATTAGCTGTCCTAAATGCTTCTCATACTGCTCCATGGTATGCTGATTATGCTAATTATATTGTTGCTAAATTTATACCACCTAGTTTCACATACCAACAAAAGAAAAAGTTTTTCTATGATTTAAGACATTAATTCTGGGATGACCCACACCTTTATAAAGAAGGAGTAGATGATGTTATTAGAAGTTGTGTACCTGAGCATGAACATGAACAGATCCTACGTAAGTGTCACTCCGAGGCTTATGGAGGACACCACGCTGGAGACAGAACTACACATAAGGTATTGCAATCCGGGTTTTATTGGCCTATTCTCTTCAAGGATGCCCGTAAGTTTGTATTGTCTTGTGATGAATGTCAAAGAATTGGTAATATTAGTAGACGTCAAGAAATGCCTATGAATTATTCACTTGTTATTGAACCATTTGATGTTTGGGGCTTTGACTATATGGGACCGTTTCCTTCCTCTAATAGGTATACACATATTTTAGTTGTTGTTGATTACGTCACTAAGTGGGTAGAAACTATTCCAACTAGTAGTGCTGATCATAACACCTCTATTAAGATGCTTAAAGAAGTTATTTTTCCAAGGTTTGGAGTCCCTAGATACTTAATGACTGATGGTGGTTCACATTTTATTCATGGTGCTTTTCGTAAAATGCTTGCTAAGTATGATGTTAATCATAGAATTGCATCTCCATATCATCCACGATCTAGTGGTCAAGTAGAACTAAGTAATAGAGAGCTTAAGTTAATTTTGCAAAAGACTGTTAACAGATCTAGAAAGAATTGGTCCAAGAAACTTGATGAAGCATTATGGGCTTATAGAACTACATACAAAAATCCTATGGGTATGTCTCCGTATAAAATGGTTTATGGAAAAGCATGTCACTTACCTCTCGAACTAGAACATAAGGCACATTGGGCCATTAAAGAGCTCAACTATGACTTCAAACTTGCCAGTGAGAAGAGACTATTTGACATTAGCTCACTTGATGAATGGAGAACCCAGGCCTATGAGAATGCCAAACTATTTAAAGAAAAAGTTAAAAGATGGCATGACAAAAGGATACAAAAGCATGAGTTTAATGTAGGTGATTATGTTTTGCTATACAACTCTCGTTTAAGATTTTTTGCAGTCAAACTCCTCTATAAATGAGAAGGGCCTTACATTATCGAGGAGGTCTATCATTTCGGTGCCATAAAAATCAACAACTTCGAAGGCACAAATCCGAGGGTGGTGAACGGTCAAAGAATCAAACACTATATCTCAGGTAATCCAATAAATGTTGAAACTAATGTTATTGAAACCGTAACCCCGGAGGAATGTATAAGGGACACTTTCCAGAATGTTTCAGACTCCGAAAAGGAATAGGTATGTGGTACGGTAAATAAACCGACTCCAAAACAGTTCTAATAGCAATTTTTCTCCGTTTTGGAATATTTAAGAAAATAGGAAAATAAGAAGCAGTCCGGGAAGGACACAAGGCTTCCGCGAGGGTGGAGGGCGCGCCCCCTGCCTCATGGGCACCTCGTGTGCCCTTCGGAGTCCGATTTCTTGCATGATACTTCTTTTGGTCGGTAAAAATTCACTATATAATCTCCCGAAGGTTTTGACCACCGTACCACGCAAATATCCTCTGTCTTTGTTTCGAGCTGTTTTTGCTGCAGTTAGAGCAAGATGTCATCTCAAGACTTTGACGGAGAGAGCTATGTCCCACATCTTATTGCGGACCCAAAGACCTATGGGGACCTATCTCCTTGTGGTCGAACTACGGATGATGATGAGGATGCTCATTTGAAGCTGATCAATGATTCAAGTTAGGAGGAGGAGGATGTTCCTTTACCTCAACATGGGGATATAAAAGCAAAGGGGATTTATGTGACAAAATCTTGAAGCTGGAATCGGAGGTCGATGATTTAAAGGAGGAGATCGCTCTTCTCAATTACAACACAAAAAAGCTGAAGGCACAATTGTCATCATCATCACCATCTCCTCCACCTCCGAAGAAAGAGACATAAATATACGGGTATGGGCACTCCCCTTGGCAACTGCCAAGCTTGGGGGAGTGCCCCGGTATCGTATCGCCATCACACTCCTATCTTTACCCTTTTTCTCAGTTCGACCCTTTTAGTGATATTTTGATCTAGTAGAATAAAGTTTTAGTATGATTTAGTTTTGAGTTTTCATTTATGATCCTTCTATGTAATCGAGTCCGTGAGCTATATATAATAAAGATTAGTTATGAGTCAAGGGCCTGATTATCTTGCCATGATCTTGAGGGAATAAAAATAAAAGATAAGAGAAAGAATAAAAAGAAATAAAGAGATCATATGGATCTTATGGAGAGTAATGATTTCACATATAAAGGAGTATGATGAATAAAAGTTGTTGAGAGTTGACAAACATAGTTTTGGTCATCATTGCAATTAATAGGAAGTAATAAAGAAAGAGAGGTTTTCACATATAAATATACTATCTTGGACATATTTTATGATTGTGAGCACTCATTAAAATATGACATGCTAAAAAGTTGATATTGCACAAGGAAGACAAAGTAATGGGTTATGTTTTCTTACATCCGAAATAAATTATATTGTCATGGATCATCCAACATGTTGAGCTTGCCTTTCCCTCTCATGCTAGCCAAATTCTTTGCACCAAGTAGAGATACTACTTGTGCTTCCAAATATCCTTAAACCCAGTTTTGCCATGAGAGTCCATCATATCTACCTATGGATTGAGTAAGATCCTTCAAGTAAGTTGTCATTATCGCAAGCAATAAAAAAATGCTCTCTAAATATATGATTTATTAGTGTGGAGAAAATAAGCTTTATACGATCTTGTGATGTGGAAGAAACAAAAGCGACAGACTACATAATAAAGATCCATATCACAAGTGGCAATATAAAGTAACGTTCTTTTGCATTAAGATTTCGTGCATCCAACCTTAAAAGCACATGACAACCTCGGCTTCCCTCTGCGACGGGCCTATCTTTTATCCTTGTCTTATACTTTATACAAGAGTCATGGTGATTTTCACCTTTCCTTTTTACATTTTATCCTTTGGCAAGCACTTTGTGTTGGAAAGATCCTGATATATATAGCTAATTGGATGTGAGTTTTCATGAACTATTATTGTTGACATTACCCTTGAGGTAAAAGGTTGGGAGGCAAAACTATAAGCCCCTATCTTTCTCTGTGTCCGACTAAAACTTCATACCCACAAATATTGCGTGAGTGTTAGCAATTGTGAAAGACTAAATGATAGTTGAGTATGTGGACTTGCTGAAAATCTCTTACATTGACTCTTTCTGATGTTATGATAAATTGCAATTGCTTCAATGACCGAGATTATAGTTTGTTAGTTTTCAATGAAGTTTCTGATTCATACTTGAAATTGTGAATGAATTGTTACTTTAGCATAAGAAATCATATGACTATATATATATGTTGCTGTTCTAAGAATGATCATGATGCCCTCATGTCCGTATTCTATTTTATCGACACCTCTATTTCTAAACATGTGGACATATTTTTCAATATCGGCTTCCGCTTGAGGACAAGCGAGGTCTAAGCTTGGGGGAGTT
The DNA here is from genome assembly GCF_018294505.1 of Triticum aestivum. NCBI lineage: Eukaryota > Viridiplantae > Streptophyta > Magnoliopsida > Poales > Poaceae > Triticum > Triticum aestivum. The sequence goes on from NC_057794.1 coordinate 504,176,071, forward strand.
GATACGTCCATTTTGCATCATGCTTTTATATCAATATTTATTGCATTATGGGCTGTTATTACACATTATGTCATAATACTTATGCCTATTCTCTCTTATTTTACAAGGTTTACATGAAGAGGGAGAATGCCGGCAGCTGGAATTCTGGGCTGGAAAAGGAGCAAATATTAGAGACCTATTCTGCACAACTCCAAAAGTCCTGAAACTTCACGGGAGCATGTTTTGGAATATATAAAAAATACCGGCGAAAGAATTAACCAAAGGGGGCCCACACCCTGGCCACGAGGGTGGGGGGCGCGCCCTACCCCCTGGGCGTGCCCCCCTGTCTCGTGGCCCCCCTGACAGGCCTCCGGTGCCCATCTTCTGCTATATGAAGTCTTTCGTCTGAGAAAAATCATAAGCAAGCTTACGGGATGAAACTCCGCTGCCACGAGGCGGAACCTTGGCGGAACCAATCTAGGGCTCCGGCGGAGCAGTTCTGCTGGGGAAACATCTGTCCGGGAGGGGGAAATCATCACCATCGTCATCACCATCGATCCTCTCAGCGAGAGGGGGTCAATCTCCATCAACATCTTCACCAGCACCATCTCATCTCAAACGTTCATCTCTTGTATGAGGGGTTAATCATAAGTGGGATGCTTGTCCAAGGAAGGGCAGCACCCAAGCACCGGTCCACCCACATATCAGACTATCAAAGTAACGAATGCAAATCATATGAACATGATGAAAACTAGCTTGATGATAATTCCCATGTGTCCTCAGGAGCGCTTTCCTTTATATAAGAGTTTGTCTAGGCTTGTCCTTCGCTACAAAAAGGATTGGGTCATCTTGCTGCACCTAATTTACTTTTATTAGTTGCTACCCGTTACAAATTACCTTATCACAAAACTATCTGTTACCGATAATTTCAGTGCTTGCAGAGAATACATTACTGAAAACTGCTTATCATTTCCTTCTGCTCCTCGTTGGGTTTGACACTCTTACTTATCGAAAGGACTACGATATATCCCCTATACTTGTGGGTCATCACACTACACGACAAATGATACTACAACAAAGGGTACGGGTTGGCAAGTTAGAAAAGGTAAGATTTGCTGATAGAATGTTGCCTCACATTTCATGGACGAGATCCTTCCAGTTGGAAGAGCACATACCCATGGTGCGCTCTCTGATGTCACAGATGGGCTGTTTCACCTTGGAAGAACCTTCGTGGGTGCTCTCCTCGTGGTCATGGTCGATGAGATCTGACTTGACAATTGAGGATCCCAAGCCGCCACCGTAGAACGTGTCCTTCAGAAATGACAAAATGGGCTCGATGGCGTATAAAGCTCACAAATCCTTGACCACTTGGCGGAGGAGATCAGCGGCATGGCCATTAAAGAGATCGACGGCGGTTGAACCAGAGGGATTGGGGATGGACCACTTAACCTGTGACATGGCCCGCGTGAAGCTGTTGCTGTGGACGAGCTTGATGCCGTAGCCAGCTTTCCCGAGATACAGTAATATGCTAGCCCGCTGACATGAAGCGTTCGGCATGGCAACATAGTCAACATGTTCACCGGCTCCCGCGGCGACGTGTTGCTCCGGGATCGACAGGTCGGGGCGAATGGTGGCTGATGTCTACTACACAACCTTATTCTTGTAGACGTTGTTGGACCTCCAAGTGCAGAGGTTTGTAGGACAGTAGCAAATTTCCCTCAAGTGGATGAACTAAGGTTTATCAATCCACGGGAGGCGTAGGATGAAGATGGTCTCTCTCAAACAATCCTGCAACCAAATAACAAAGAGTCTCTTGTGTCCCCAACACACCCAATACAATGGTAAATTGTATAGGTGCACTAGTTCGGCGAAGAGATGGTGCTACAAGTGCAACATGGATGATAGATATAGTTTTTTGTAATCTGAAAATATAAAAACAGCAAGGTAACTAATGATAAAAGTGAGCGTAAACGGTATTGCAATGAGTTGAAACAAGGACTAGGGTTCACACTTTAACTAGTAAAAGTTCTCTCAACAATAATAACATAATTGGATCATATAACTATCCCTCAACATGCAACAAAGAGTCACTCCAAAGTCACTAATAGCGGAGAACAAACGAAGAGATTATGGTAGGGTACGAAACCACCTCAAAGTTATCCTTTCTGATTGATCTATTCAACATTCCGTAGTAAAATAACACAAAGCCATTCTTTCCGTTCAATCTATCATAGAGTTCGTACTAGAATAACACCTTAAGACACAAATCAACCAAAACCCTAATGTCACCTAGATACTCCAATGTCACCTCAAGTATCCGTGGGTATGATTATACGATATGCATCACACAATCTCAGATTCATCTATTCAACCAACACAAAGAACTTCAAAGAGTGCCCCAAAGTTTCTACCGGAGAGTCAAGACGAAAACGTGTGCCAACCCCTATGCATAAGTTCACGAGGTCACAAAACTCTCAAGTTGATCACCAAAACATACATCAAGTGGATCACGTGATATCCCATTGTCACCACAGATAAGCACATGCAAGACATACATCAAGTGTTCTCAAATCCTTAAAGACTCAATCCGATAAGATAACTTCAAAGGGAAAACTCAATCCATCACAAGAGAGTAGGGGGGGGAGAAACATCATAAGATCCAACTATAATAGCAAAGCTCGTGATACATCAAGATCGTACCACCTCAAGAACATGAGAGAGAGAGATCAAACACATAGCTACTGGTACATACCCTCAGCCCCGAGGGTGAACTACTCCCTCCTCTTCATGGAGAGCGCCGGGATGATGAAGATAGCCATCGGAGAGGGATTCCCCCTCCGGCAGGGTGCCGGAACGGGTCTAGATTGGTTTTTGGTGGCTACGGAGGCTTCTGGCGGCGGAACTCCCGATCTATTCTGCTCCCCGATGCTTTTAGGGTATATTGATATATATATATATATATATATATATATATATATATATATATATATATATATATATATATATATATGGGCGAAAGAAGTCGGTTAGGGGGGCCACGAGGCAGGGAGGCGCGCCCAGGGGGTACGGCGTGCCCCCCACCCTCGTGGTGGCCTCGGGATGTTGGAAATATGCCCTAGAGGCAATAATAAAATGGTTATTATTATATTTCTTTGTTCATGATAATTGTCTATTGTTCATGCTATAATTGTGTTATCCGGAAATCATAATACATGTGTGAATACATAGACCACAACACGTCCCTAGTGAGCCTCTAGTTGACTAGCTCGTTGATCAAAGGATAGTCATGGTTTCCTGACTATGGACATTAGATGTCATTGATAACGGGATCACATCATTAGGAGAATGATGTGATGGACAAGACCCAATCCTAAGCATAGCTCAAAGATCGTGTAGTTCATTTGCTGTAGCTTTTCTGAATGTCAAGTATCATTTCCTTAGACCATGAGATTGTGTAACTCCCGGACACCGTAGGAGTGCCTTGGGTGTGCCAAACGTCACAACGTAACTGGGTGACTATAAAGGTACATTACAGGTATCTCCAAAAGTGTCTGTTGGGTTGGCACGAATCGAGACTGGGATTTGTCACTCCGTATGACGGAGAGGTATCTTTGGGCCCACTCGGTAATGCATCATCATAATGAGCTCAATGTGATCAAGTGGTTGATCATGGGATCACGCATTACGGTACGAGTAAAGTGACTTGCCGGTAACGAGACTGAATAAGGTATTGGGATACCGACGATCGAGTCTCGGGTAAGTAACGTACCGATTGACAAAGGGAATTGTATACGGATTGATTGAATCCTCGACATCGTGGTTCATCCGATGAGATCATCGTGGAGCATGTGGGAGCCAACATGGGTATCCAGATCCCGCTGTTGGTTATTGACCGGAGAGTCTTCTCGACCATGTCTACATGTCTCCCGAACCCGTAGGGTCTACACACTTAAGGTTCGGTGACACTAGGGTTGTTAGGAAGACTTGTATGTGATTACCGAATGTTGTTTGGAGTCCCGGATGAGATCCCGGACATCATGAGGAGTTCCGGAATGGTCCGGAGGTGAAGACTTATATGTAGGAAGTTGTCATACGGTCACCGGAACGGTTCGGGGGCATATCGGTATTGTACCGGGGCCACCGGAGGGGTTCCGGGGGTCCACCGGGAGGGGCCACCTCTCTTGGAGGGCCTAATGGGCTGTAGAGGAAAGGGGACCAGCCCTACATGGGCTGGCCGCATCCCCCCTTGGTCCCATGCGCCTAGGGTTGGGGGGGAAACCCTAAAGGGGGCGCCCCCCTTGCTTGGGGGGCAAGCCCCCTCCCCTTGGCCGCCGCCCCCCCTCTAGATCTCATCTAGAGGGGGCCGGCCCCCTTCCTCCTTCCCCTATAAATAGAGGGGCAAGGGGAGGGCTGCATACAACATCCAAGGCACAACCCCTCCCCTCCCCAACACCTCTCCTCCTCCATAAGAGCTTGGCGAAGCCCTGCCAGAGTACTGCAGCTTCATCACCACCACGTTGTCGTGCTGCTATTGGAGCCCTCTTCCTCAACCTCTCCCTCCTCCTTGCTGGATCAAGGCGCGGGAGACGTCCTCGCTCCGTACGTGTGTTGAACGCGGAGGTGCCATCCGTTAGGCGCTAGGATCTTCGGTGATTTGGATCACGACGAGTACGACTCCATCAACCCCGTTCTCTTGAACGCTTCCGCTCGTGATCTACAAGGGTATGTAGATGCACTCCTCTCTCCCTCGTTGCTAGATGAATCCATAGATTGATCTTGGTGATGCGTAGAAAATTTTAAAATTCTGCTACGTTCCCCAACACGAGACTCTTCTGGCCCACCTCCGGTACTCCGTGGGCTTCTTCTGGTCCAAAAATGATCTCCGTGAAGTTTCAAGTCAATTGGACTCCATTTGATTTTCCTTTTCTGCGATACTTAAAAACAAGGAAAAAACAGAAACTTGCACTAGGCTCTAAGTTAGTAGGTTAGTCCCAAAAATCATATAAAATAGCATATTAATTTATATAAAACATCCAAGGTTGATAATATAATAGCATGGAACAATCAAAAATTATAGATACGTTGGAGACGTATCAAGCATCCCCAAGCTTAATTCCTGCTCGTCCTCGAGTAGGTACATGATAAAAACAAATTTTTTGATGCGGAATGCTACCTAACATATTTATCAATGTAATCTTCTCTATTGTGGCAAGAATATTCAGATCCATAATATTCAAGACAAAAGTTTAATATTGACATAAAAATAATAATACTTCAAGCATACTAACAAAGTAATCATGTATTCTCAAAATAACATGGCCAAAGGCTATCCCTACAAAATCATATAGTCTGGCTAAGCTCTATCTTCATCACACAAAATAATTAAATCATGCACAACCCCAATGACAAGCCAAGCAATTGTTTCATACTTTTGATGTTCTCAAACTTTTTCAATCTTCACGCAATACATGAGCGTGAGCCATGGATATAGCACTATAGATGGAATAGAATGGTGGTTGTGGAGAAGACAAAAAGGAGAAGATAGTCTCACATCATCTAGGCGTATCAATGGGCTACGGAGATGCCCATCAATAGATATCAATGTGAGTGAGTAGGGATTGCCATGCAACGGATGCACTAGACCTATAAGTGTATGAAAGCTCAACAAAAGAAACTAAGTGGGGGTGCATCCAACTTGCTTGCTCACAAGACCTAGGGCAATTTGAGGAAGCCCATCATTGGAATATACAAACCAAGTTATATAATGAAAGATTCCCACTAGTATGTGAAAGTGACAACATATGAGACTCTCTATCATGAAGATCATAATGCTACTTTGAAGCACACGTGTGGTAAAAGGATAGTAGCATTGCCCCTTCTCTCTTTTTCTCTCATTTTTTTATTTGGGCATTTTCTCCTTTTTTTTGGCCTCTTTTTTCTCTCTCTTTTTTTAATTTATTTTTCGTCCAGAGTCTCATCCTGACTTGTGGGGGAATCATAGTCTCCATCATCCTTTCCTCACTGGGACAATGCTCTAATAATGATGATCATCACACTTCTTTTTACTTACAACTCAATAATTACAACTCGATACTTAGAACAAAATATGACTCTATATGAAGGCCTCCAACGGTGTACCGGGATGTGCAATGACTCATGAGTGACATGTATGAAAGAATTATGAACGGTGGCTTTGCCACAAATACAATGTCAACTACATGATCATGCAAAGCAATATGACAATGATGAAGCGTGTCATAATAAACGGAAGGGTGAAAAGTTGCATGGCAATATATCTCGGAATGGCTATGGAAATGCCATAATAGGTAGGTATGGTGGCTGTTTTTAGGAAGTTATGAGGTGGGTTTATGGTACCGGCAAAAGTTGCGCTATACTAGAGAGGCTAGAAATGGTGGAAGGGTGAGAGTGCATATAATCCATGGACTCAACATTAGTCATAAAGAACTCACATACTTATTGCAAAAATCTATTAGTTATCGAAACAAAGTATTACGAGCATGCTCCTAGGGGGATATATTGGTAGGAAAAGACCATCGCTCGTCCCCGACCGCCACTCATAAGGAAGACAATCAATAAATAAATCATGCTTCGACTTCATCACATAACGGTTCACCATACGTGCATGCTACGGGAATCACAAACTTTAACACAAGTATCTCTCAAATTCACAACTACTCAACTAGCATGACTCTAATATCAACATCTTCATATCTCAAAACATTCATCAAGTATCAAACTTCTCATAGTATTCAATGCACTTATATGAAAGTTTTTATTATGCCTAAAAGCAAATTACCATGTTGTTCTAAAGACTCTCAAAATGATATAAGTGAAGCATGAGAGTCCATCCATTTCTTCAAAATAAAACCACCGCCGTGCTCTAAAAAGATATAAGTGAAGCGCTAGAGCAAACGACAAACTACTCCAAAAGATATAAGTGAAGATCAATGAGTAGTCGAATAATTATGCAACTACGTGGAGTCTCTCTAACATTTAAGAATTTCAGATCTTGGCATTTTATTCAAACATCAAGCAAAACAAAATAAAATAAAATTACGCTCCAAGCAAAACACATATCATGTGGTGAATAAAAATATAGCTCCAAGTAAAGTTACCGATGAACGAAGACGAAAGAGGGGATGCCTTCTGGGGCATCCCCAAGCTTAGGCTCTTGGTTGTCCTTGAATATTACCTTGGGGTGCCTTGGGAATCCCCAATCTTAGGCTCTTGCCACTCCTTATTCCATAGTCCATTGAATCTTTACCCAAAACTTGAAAACTTCACAAAACAAAACTTGACATAAAACTCGTAAGCTCTGTTAGTATAAGAAAATAAATCACCACTTAGGTACTGTTGTGAACTTATTCTAAATTCATATTGGCATAATATCTACTGTATTCCAACTTATCTATGGTTCATACCCTCCGATAATACTCATAGATTCATCAAAATAAGCAAACAACACAATGAAAACAGAATCTGTCAAAAACAGAACAGTCTATAGTAATCTGTAACTCTTGAATACTTATGTAACTCCAAAAATCCTGAGAAATTAGGAAGTCCTAGGCAATTCGTTTATTAAGCTACTGCAAGTGGAATTAGTATTTTATCGCTCTCTGGTAAAAAAATGAAATTTATTCTCGTGAGTGCATACTTTCTGTTTTTTACAGCAAGATCAAATAACAATCACCCAAGAAGATCATAAACGCTTTACTTAGCACAAACACTAATTAAAACATAAAAATCACAATCATAACAGAGGATAGATTATTAATTTATTGCTAAACAGGAGCAAAAGGCAAGGAGCTAAAATAAAATTGGGTTGCCTCCTAACAAGCGCTATCATTTAACGCCCCTAGCTAGGCATGATGATTTCAATGATGCTCACATAAAAGATAAGAATTGTAACATAAAGAGAGCATCATGAATAATATGACTAGTACATTTAAGTCTAACCCACTTCCTATGCATAGGGATTTTGTGAGCAAACAACTTGTGGGAACAAGAATCAACTTGCATAGGAAAGTAAAACAAGCATAACTTCAAAATTTTAAACACATAGAGAGGGAACTTGATATTATTGCAATTACTACAAGCATATGTTCCTCCCTCATAATAATTTTTAGTAGCATCATGAATTAACTCAACAATATAACTATCACATAAAGCATTCTTTTCATGATCTACAACCATAGAAAATTTACTACTCTCCACATAAGCAAAATTCTTCTCAATCGGAATAGTGGGAGAAAACTCAACAAAATAACTATCATGTGAGGCATAATCCAATTGAAAGTTAAAATCATGATGACAAGTTTCATGGATATCATTATTCTTTATAGAATACAAGTCATCACAATAATCATCATAGATAGCAACTTTGTTCTCATAAACAATTGGAACCTCTTCCGAAATAGTGGATTCATCACTAAATAAAGTCATGACCTCTCCAAATACACTTTCATCAATATAATCATCATAAATAGGAGGCATGCTATCATCATAATAAATTTGCTCATCAAAACTTGGGAGACAAAAAAATATCATCTTCATCAAACATAGCATCCCCAAGCTAGTGGCTTTGCATATCATTAGCATCATAGATATTCAAGGAATTCATACTGACAACATTGCAATCATGCTCATCATTCAAATATTTACTGCCAAACATTTTATAGACTTCTTCTTCTAGCATTTGAGCATAATTTTCCTTTCCATCATTCTCACGAAAGATATTAAAAAGATGAAGCGTATGAGGCAAACTCAATTGCATTTTAAGTTTACTTTTATAAACTAAACTAGTGCTAAAACAAGAAACAAAAAGATTTGATTGCAAGATCTAAAGATATACCTTGAAGCGCTAACCTCCCCGGCAACGGCGCCAGAAAAGAGCTTGATGTCTACTACACAACCTTCTTCTTGTAGACGTTGTTGGGCCTCCAAGTGCAGAGGTTTGTAGGACAGTAGCAAATTTCCCTCAAGTGGATGACCTAAGGTTTATCAATCCATGGGAGGCGTAGGATGAAGATGGTCTCTCTCAAACAACCCTGCAACCAAATAACAAAGAGTCTCTTGTGTCCCCAACACACCCAATACAATGGTAAATTGTATAGGCGCACTAGTTCGATGAAGAGATGGTGATACAAGTGCAATATGGATGATAGATATAGGTTTTTGTAATCTGAAAATATAAAAACAGCAAGGTAACTAATGATAAAAGTGAGCATAAACGGTATTGCAATGAGTTGAAACAAGGCCTAGGGTTCATACCTTCACTAGTGCAAGTTCTATCAACAATAATAACATAATTGGATCATATAACTATCCCTCAACATGCAATAAAGAGTCACTCCAAAGTCACTAATAGCGGAGAACAAACGAAGAGATTATGGTAGGGTACGAAACCACCTCAAAGCTATCCTTTCTGATCGATCTATTCAAGAGTCCGTAGTAAAATTACACAAAGCTATTCTTTCCGTTCGATCTATCATAGAGTTTGTACTAGAATAACACCTTAAGACACAAATCAACCAAAACCCTAATGTCACCTAGATACTCCAATGTCACCTCAAGTATCCATGGGTATGATTATATGATATGCATCACACAATCTCAGATTCATCTATTCAACCAACACAAAGAACTTCAAAGAGTTCCCCAAAGTTTCTACCGGAGAGTCAAGACGAAAACGTGTGCCAACCCCTATGCATAAGTTCACGAGGTCACAAAACTCGCAAGTTGATCACCAAAACATACATCAAGTGGATCACGTGATATCCCATTGTCACCACAGATAAGCACATGCAAGACATACATCAAGTGTTCTCAAATCCTTAAATACTCAATCCGATAAGATAACTTCAAAGGGAAAACTCAATCCATCACAAGAGAGTAGAGGGGGAGAAACATCATAAGATCCAACTATAATAGCAAAGCTCACGATACATCAAGATCGTACCACCTCAAGAACACGAGAGAGAGAGAGAGAGAGATCAAACACATAGCTACTGGTACATACCCTTAGCCCCGAGGGTGAACTACTCCCTCCTTGTCATGGAGAGCACCGTGATGATGAAGATAGCCACCGGAGAGGGATTCCCCCCTCCGGTAGGGTGCCAGAATGGGTCTAGATTGGTTTTTGATGGCTACGGAGGCTTCTAGCGGCGAAACTCCCGATCTATTCTGCTCCTCGATGTTTTTAGGGTATATTGATATATATAGGCGAAAGAAGTCGGTCAGGGGGGCCACGAGGCGGCCACGAGGCAGGGGCGCGCCCAGGGGGGGTAGGGTGCGCCCCCACCCTCGTGGTGGCCTCGGGACTCTTCTGGCCCACCTCCGGTACTTCTGGGGCTTCTTCTGGGCGAAAAATGATCTCTGTGAAGTTTCAGGTCAATTGGACTCCGATTGATTTTCCTTTTCTGCGATACTTAAAAACAAGGAGAAAACAGAAACTGGCATTGGGCTCTAGGTTAATAGGTTAGTCCCAAAAATCATATAAAATAGCATATTAATGCATATAAAACATCCAAGGTTGATAATATAATAGCATGGAATAATAAAAAATTATAGATACGTTGGAGACGTATCAGCGGCCACCTCGCCAACGTCTGCCGGAGAGGCCATGATAAACCTCTTCTTGGCCGAACGCTCGTCGGGCTCCTCGGGATACGTGGCCGAGCTTAGGCTACAACATTCTGGAGCAGGGGATGTGGATCTGGCGGGGAGGGACACCGCATGACTCATCTAAAAACTCAGGGGAGTGGGGTGATGGCATGGGAATCGCTGGGTAATCTGAACTTTATTATCTAAGCTGGGAGGAACGGGCAGACATGTAGGGGTTGGCGGCGATGCCGGTGGTGGCCGCAAGCTAGGGTTCGAGGAGGGGAGGGGGCGGGTGGGGGACCGGGGAAGGGGGAGGGTGTTTGAGGATACACCGCAGCTACTGAAATTTTTAGTAATGGTGGGTGGAGATGGTGGTGGACTACTGCAATATTTTTTATAAGGTTGGTGTTGGAGGAGTGTGGGTGACGGTTGAAGTACGACGGCTACTAAAATTTGGGTAAAGGAATTGATGCGGGAAGGGAGTGCCCAAGATCATGCACGGCCCAATAACAATATGCGTGTATGATAATAAGGAAAAGTGACGCGGAACCGCCAATTTTTGCAACGCTTAAGGCGGGTAGTTTGTTTTTATATTGCTAGCTAGATGGTCTATCGCACACGGTTTGTCCTAATTTCCAAATAAACTTACCCGCCTTTAGCTTGCACATGTGGTGGTTTTACAGCGCACTTGCATCACACATGGTTAAGCCAGTACCTCCACCCTTTGCTCGTGCTTGCACAGTCGTGGTGATTTTACAACGCACTTGCATCACACGCGGTTGAGCCAGTACCTCCACCTTTGCTCGCGCTTGCGCAGGCGTGTTGATTCATAGCGCACTTGTATCACACACGGTTAAGATATTATACCCGTGTCCATTGAGCGTCATCGGAGTATTTGCAGCAAAAAATAACGTTAGAGAGGGTCAGAAGACAACCACACCAGCATGTGGCCCAAATATATATGAGTGAAAAGGGTGGTCTATGATGTTCAATATTCCAATGCACAACTTTGACCGCGCGGGCCCATGGTTGGGCGCATCGTCAAAGATCAATGAGAGGGGCAGAAGTCAAGAACCACCTGGAAGTGGCCAAATATATGTAGGAATATTGGGGATGTTTAAAACTTTAAATACACAATGCATAACTTTGGTGGCACGTGCCTGCAAACCCGAAAGCACCCTTGGATATGTGACACCCCAAAATTTTAACCTTGTTTTATTAATTAAAATTTTTCCAGGAAATTTAAACTTTTAATTTTCTGGATTTCTTTTGATTTCAGAGCCATCCTTTTCCTTATTATGGAGTTTTTACCTCAAGTGAAAAACTTTCCAAAAATATTATTGGACTTGTCTAACCTCTCAAGAAAACATTTCTATTATCAGTGGAATTGATTTGCACGATTATTTCTCTCTGAGCTTTATTCCCTAAAATGATTTTTTCCTTTAGTTTTGGAGCTCTTTTGAACTACAACCACTTGATAAATTTATTTAAAATTTTCACCAAAATTTGGAGATGTCATGAGATGTTTTTAAATCACTTTTATGCAAAAATATATTTCATTCATTTAATATTTTGAGCTCTACACCAAGTTTCCAAATTTGGTCCAGAGAGCAATTTTGCACTACAACCCCTTTAAATATTTCTTTCTAGATTCCACCAAAATTATGGGATGTTAATAGGAGTATATTATTCAACTTCATGCAAAAACCCATTGATGTTCTTTGAAAAATTTGAGTGAATCAACCTCTTTTTCATTCTGGCCCAGTTGGGTGTTTTCAACTGCATCCCTAATAAATTTTGCTCTAATGGCCATGAGCTTTCTCCTGCTTGTAGTACACCATACCAAGCCCTTAAGTCCAGGAGAATGGACCCATTGGAAGATTTTTGGCTCCTGAAACAATGCCTTTTTCCTTCTGCCCAGAACTGAAGTTTGGCAAAACTTACTCTAACAAGTTGGAGCTTTTGGCAAACTAACCTCACCACTCTCTTATTCATTCAAAGAGACTCTGATCTGGAGATTTGGGCCACCCCAAGAATTGCCTAGGTGCCATAGGCATTCTGTCAAACACCTGGTGTGCATGTCCAGTTTTGGCATGATTTTTGTTTTGCACTGTGATCTTGCCCCTCTGTACATACTGGCATGTCCGCTAATCTCCTAAGGGACCCTAGCCTAGACCTGCTAACCCCCAGCTTCACCCTCGCCGCCTAGCATGCTCTGGCATTTCGGCGAACGCTTGGCGTGCACGCTCTGGGCGCGCCCAGAGCGTGCGTTTTGCACGTGCGTGCACCGAGCCGCCGCGTCCCGTTGCCGACGCCCCACGCTCGCTCTGGCCCTTCCCCTCTCCCAGTCGACGCCCTGACCCCTCCCCTCACCGCAGAGCCACCCCTGGAGCTCCACAGCGCCGCCGTCAGGTCGGCAGCGGCGGCTAGCGGGCGGCCACAATGCGCCCTGCCATGGACAGTGCCGCCCAAGCCACCCCCGCATGCCAGCTGCCCTCTAGAGCAGTCCGAGCTCATCCACAAGCTTGTCCGCAAGCGCTCGTCGCCGCCACGTCCCCCTGTTGCAATAGAATGACAGTCGCCGACGTTCTTATCCACGACCATCATCGGAACCGACCCCGACCGCCTATTTAAGGAGCCCCGAGCCTCTCCGAAACCTCAAGCGACCTCAAGCCACCCCACCTAGCACCCCCGTAGCAGTCAATCGACCAGGGAAGGCCTTCTTCCCCATCTTCGGCCAGTACAGCCGCCGCCGCCCTCCGGTCCATTCAGTAGCAACCCAAGCCCCTCCCGCCCAACCAGTGCCACCATGCGATTCCCCTCGACCGTGCGGAGCTGCCCGACCCCTCAAACGCGATCAAAACCCACCGTAACCCAATTCCCCAATCATGCCCGAAGCTTCCTCCGCCGCGGAGCTCGCCACCGGCGACTCCTCCATCCCCGCCGGCCAGTCGACCACCGGTAGGACCGCCTAGGAGTGGAGGATCCATCCCTGCCCTCGGATGCCCTCGAGGGGCCGTCATTCGACGGCGAAGATCGCCGGAGCTCCGCCTTCGTTCGGCGAAAGGAGAGGGAAGGCGGGGGACGACTGGTCAAACCTGACCAGTGGGCCCAAGGGACCCACTGTCAGTGACCCAGCCCCGCCTCCACGTGTTTTAAGTGGAAGCGCAAAACCTAAAGTATGTTTTCTCTGCCCGAAAGCGTATGCGTATTCGAAACGTTTTCTTTTTCTGTTTTATTTTAAAAACAGAGTTTGATTGAAACTTTGACTGGCTATATCTTTTTAAATAAAACTCCAAATGAATTGATTCTTTTTCCTACCTCTCTCAAATTTCACCTAGTTTATTTTAAGATTTATTTCAAAAATAATTAGGACAACTTTTTGTACTGTTTTTGAAGTGTGTGGTATTTGAATATTTTTGAAAATAGGAATTTGGAAGGGAGATATAACTTTCAAAAGTTTTGGAGGGCACCTCACCTCTCCACACCTTGAAGGCAAGCATTCTGAACCCTGGCATAATATATTTTGGGGATTGTTTGATACGGTTATAACCCCACCTCAACATGAAGCATTAGTTATTTTTATGTGACGATATGATCATACGCTTTGAGTGCAAAAATGGTAATTTTTGCTGTTGGAAATGGACATACTTGTGATAGCAATCACCCTCATATGCCTCTCATGCCTACCGGGAAGGACCCGGGAAAGCCTCTGTCTTGTGTAGACACGAGCTTGTCCCTCGTCGAGACGGTTATGACCGGTAGGGCAGGGGGAGGTATGATGAGTGGTGGTTGTGCCTGATGGCTGTGAAATATAATTCTTGAGCTAACCATGCAGGAAATACTTAAGCCTCCTGAGTCGGCCGTAGATCGAGTCTTGTTCCAGTAACCCCCATACTTGTTTCATGCTGCCACTTGCCCCTGCCGTAGGTAGGGTACGGTTCAGTAAGTTGTCAACCCCTGTCCTAGCACACACCGTACAGAGAGGCCATGGTGGAAGATACCGGTTGTAGCTGGTAGGCATGCCACCTGGTCCGGGGGCATGTGTGTTTCCGGTTGGGACCGAGAGGGGAGGCCACCCCTTAGAGCGCGCGATAAAAATTTGATCCCATGCTACGCGAGGTTGTAGCCTCCCCACTTAGAGTTTTGCTTAACATGTGTCAAGGGTGATTCCAGACACTGGTGAGTTAGGCTGGTGTGTGCGGTCAGGTGTGTTTTCAATCAAAAGACCGTGGACGGAATTAGTCCCGATGGACTAAAGAAATCCGTTGCTAGTGGGTAAAGAGTACACCCTCTGCAGAGATATTGAACCTATTCGAATAGTCGTGTCCATGGTTAAGGACTACAGTCTGGGATGGGTCAAGCATCGGTCTTAGTGTCAGTCTTCGGAGGAGAAACTACTAAACCAGAATATTGATTATGACTTGTAATATATGATGGTTATGATTATTATCATTGTGGACTAACCGTTTGCATTGTTTGAAATAATGAATATCCCTGGGACGGTACTACCTCCTGGATATTCACTGTGAATATGTTTATATATAAGCCCTTTTTGTGGCGTCGCTCAGACGCCCGACTATGGCATGTTTGTTATTTCATTTACTTATAAGCCCTTTATGTGGTGTCGCACAGACGCCCGACTGTGGCATGTCCGTTATTTCATTTACTTATAAGCCCTTTATGTGGTGTCGCACCGACGCCCGACTGTGGCATGCTTGTTATTCCTTTTATATATAAGCCCTTTATGTGGTGTCGCTCAGACGCCCGACTGAGGCATGCTTCATAGTATTATCCTTTCGAGGCGTCGCTTCAGACACCCGATTGGTACTCTGCATTTCTACACCCTGATTGTTTACTCATGTTTTATTTAAATGATCTACTTGCGTGCATCATGAACCTTATTTCATAACTGACAAAGTGATCATAGAATATTTTAAAGCATGATTAACGGTGGCTATATTATACCTGCGTTCTTAATGTTTGCGAGTACATTCAAAGTACTCACTGGCTTGTCCCTGGCTATTGTCTTGGCCAGATTTCTTGCGTGGAGAGGAGCGTTGCGATGACAGCCCAGGAACCTACGCAATGGAGAGAGCAGCCTCGCGAAGATAGGAGTTGTCCTGGTCAGCTGTTCCCGTGGGAAATGGAGTCCCATAGACACTGATGATCCGCAAACCGCTGCCGCCTTCAGCCACTAGCAAACCATTTGTTGTACTCATAGGCCAGAATGGTCTTGTACTTCATATTTTGTATTTTGCTTGGAGTTTCTGTAACAAGTTGGTGCCTCATCAGCTAACAGTAATCCTGGGGCTGGTGAGCACAAGGGCCTCTTTTGGGAAATTAATATCCCGAAAATCCGGTCCTAACAGGATATATATATATATATATATATATATATATATATATATATATATATATATATATAATGACATAATGTCGTACCTAGCTAGGATGCTTGGCCTACCACCTCCCACTTCGTGTCAGCGGGGCGGATGCACATAATGATCGATACTTTGGTCATACATGCATGTCGCCATGACCTACCATAAGACAGACCAATGAATCTATTGTTTGCTCAAACGACAGCTGTTGTTGTCGATAAACCGCTTGGGCCAATAGATTGAACCATCATAAAAATCGCACGAGAGGGACCACAAAACCAGCACCTCTTGCATGTTGCCCAAAATGATGTACGTTGGGAAGGGGTGATGTGTCTTTTCAATATAGAATAATGTACAATTTAGATGTGTTTCCTACCTCTCGATACAGACAACAACCATGAAGGCAAGGTAGTTAAGGACGAGATACACATGGTATGATGTAGGTCAAACCCATCAATCCGAGCATTTGGGAGGGAATCCTAACAACGCATGAGCTCGAGTTTTGGTTGAGCGACATGTGACAGTGACCGGCCCTAACATGAACTAGGAGGAATCCATTCATGGCCAACACATACCCCTCATTATCGGTCAAAGGGATGATATATATACACTCTGGGAGCCCACAGATATGCGTGTCGTCACAAAAAACCGCACAAGGGAGATGTGGTCGATCGGAAGACCCCGTATACACTGCATGCGGCCCGAAAATATGTATGCTACATTGGTGTGTGATGTGTTTAAATCCCAAATGCACAACTTTGATGGGCCACCAACTACATTACAAACCGAACACCGTACCCGACTCCAAGCCTGGTTCAATACGTACGATGCCAGTTTCCCAACTTCGAGGCGACAGCGCGCGCACGGGGGGGGGGGGGGGGTCGTCCCATCCATGCGCTCAAACTTTATTTGGTCTAGCATGCGACACATCTATATCTATACCCCTATATAGTGTGCGAATAACTTTGAAAGTTGGTCATTGGATGAAGCCAATCCGACGATACAGAGATGGCAAATCCAAGCACTACTGGCCGTTGGATACCATCTACATTCCACCAGATTCTGCCACATGTACAATCTAGAAGACTCCATGGTTGAACTTAAGCATAATGCACAAACCTCAAAACACAAGCACTTCTCCTTTGTTTTCTAGAATCTTCCATATCTTCATTGCCCAAACTTTTTTTCTAAACGAATTGTCACTTTTGTATTTACTTTATGCTTTACAATGCACAATTCCATGAATCTTAAAATAGATTTTTTGTAAAACTAATTGATTTTGGATGAGATGAACTATAAGAATTAAATGAACATCTACATCATGCATATATGACTCAAAGCTTACATGCTATAGTGTGGTATTTATTCATAATTTGGTTACCAAATCTCATGCGTGCAATGCACGTGTACCTTACTAGTATCAATAGGAAACCATCATGGTCAAACCCTTCTCATTATTGGGTCAAAGGGATAGATTGTGTGGGCCCCCCTAATTGTCGGTAAAGGATAGTATATATACCTCGGGGAGCCCACATATATGTGCCACATCTATAAGCCTCACAAGGGAGACATGCTCGAGAAGAACACCCTGCCCCATATACCTTGCATGCAACCTGAAAAAGGTTTATATAATTGCCATGACAGGTTAAGTCAATCATTCTTTAATTTTTAGAGGAAAAATAACCCATAAAAACATAGTAGATTTATATAATCGCCATGACAAGTCAAGTCAATCATTCTTTAATTTTTTAGAGCAAAAGTAACCCATAAAACATAGTCTACAAATTAGCAAAACAAGGATCCCAAGGTTTATATAAATGCCATGATAGGTCACTATAGAGATATAATATATCTCTATAATGACCGTGTCATAGCATTTAAATGAAGCTTGAGATATGCAACTTCCCACTAGGTCACTATAGAGATATAATATATCTCTATAATGACTGTGTCATAGCATTTAAATGAAGCTTGAGATATGCAACTTCCCACCAGGTCACCCATCCTTGGACTACTCCAGCCCGAGCATGCTTAACTTATGTGTTCTATTCGACTAGGCTAGCGGATGGAAAGTCGGCCCTTGCGGATAAGAATTGCCTCCTTGCCATTAAGGCGTTTCACGCTGGTCACCCTATGGGACCTACTCCCTCCTATCACACACATTTGTGCTTTTTGAAACCGTGTGGGATATTTACATGGCCGGTGTGTTGCCGCTAGCCTTCAATGAGCACTGAAACTGGTAGCGGGAAAACGATGGGAGAAGAGGCAGGAAACCGATCAGAGGAGTGGCGAGAAACGGTAGCATGTTTAGAAAACCTAGTAGAGAAGGAGCGTGAGCTAGCACGACGCATGCGCACATTGCTTACTCATGTACTGCATGTGCTGTCGAAAGAGATCATGGATGCCGTTCGATCTGGAAGCATCCAACGGTGCACACGTACGATCCGTGGGGTTTGGGTTCTGGCCAATCAGAACACACGACTCAAATTGCACGCGCAACAGGGGGGCGGGGGGCATCGGACACGGTTTGGTAGGCACACGGCTTTCGTGAGTGAACCGTGTGCTATTTGAAAACATTTCGTGAGAACAATCTCGGTTTTTAAATCCCCGTAAATCCGAAACTAACCCGAAAATCGTGAAACCTGGCATGGTGTCACGACGTGGCACATATATGTTCGAGGAATTTTTTTCGTCCATTTTGGCGCAAGTTTTATTACAAGCCTCTTACAAACCAGAGCTTCTCTCAAAGAAGCCTCGTGGTTTCGATAAGGAAACGTGCCCCCCTTGTGGGTGAAACATAATCACTGCCTCTTTTCGCCTTGTATTTTCTTCTACGGGCAACATGGAACGACATGATATCCTTGCTGAAATTTACACTTATTCAGGGTTCGTTTGGCCTTTTTATACACTAATTGAGTTTCCTAGGCATTTAATGTCCATAATTCAAATCTGAACTTCAAATACATGCTCCGGTTCACCAAAATGGCTAGAAAAATTATACATGTGTCCTTGGGTGCATGTTTAGGTCCCATGTCAGGAATGGTAACGAATTACAACCGTACCGGTGTCCTGGCTCGTCCTCAAACATTTTGAATCTCGATTTTTAAATTCCCATAAATCCAAAACTCACCAGAAAGTCATCAAAGGTGGCATGGTGTCACGTCATCACACATATATGTCATGGTAAAAACATTGCCAATTTGGGCCAAGCTTTATTACAAAATCTCTTACAAACCGGAGCCTATCGCAAGAACCCTTGCGGTTTCGATAGGGAAACGTGTCCCCTTGTGGGCCAAACGATAATTGCTCCCTCTTCTAGCCTCGTAGTATTTTCTTCTACATGCGACACGGAACAACGGGAGATTCGCGCTGAACTTTGAAATTATTCAGGGTTCGTTTGACCTTTTTTATTCATTACTTGAGTTTTCTAGGCATTTAATGTCCATAATTCAAATCCGAACTATAAATGCATGCTCCAGTGCACCAAAATGGCTAGAGAAAACGTACATGTTTCCTTGTGGTGCATATTTAGGTCCCGTGGAACGAATGGGAATGAATTCAACTGTCTCGCCGTCCTGGCTTGGCCACAAACATTGTGAATCTCGGTTTTTAAATCTCTGTAAATCCAAAACTCACCAGGAAAACATGAAACTTGGCATGGTCTCACTACATGGTACATATAATTGTCCAATTTGGGCGAAGCTATATTACAAGCCTCTTATAAACCGGATTCTGTCGCTACCCTCGTGGTTCTGGTAGGGAAACATGCCCCTCTTGTGGGCGAAACGATAATCGCCGCCTCTTCTCTCTTTGAACTTTGTTTTCTACAGGAAACATAGAATAACAGGAGTGTCGGGCTGAAATTTGAAACTGTTCAGGGTTTGTTTGGCCATTGTATATATTACTAATTACTAAGTTTTCTACGCATTTAATGTAGTCCATAATTCAAATTTGAACTATAAGCGCGTGCTCCAGTGAAGCAAAATGGGTGGGAAATCGTACATGTGTCATTGGGTGCATGTTTAGGTCTTATTTAAGGAATGAGAATGAATTGCAAACTTGTCGTCATCCTGAAACATTGAGAATCCCGGTTTTTAAATACCAGTAAATCAAAAACTCACCCAAAAAACATGAAACTTGGCATGGTTTCATGACATGGCACATATATGTCATGGTAAAAAAACCGTCCAGTTTGAGAAGAGGCGCACACATTAGTAGCCAACAAAGTCCTTTTCGAAACAAAAAGCTGACACGTTAATATCGCAAATGGTTGTATTATATTAACCGCGTTGAAATTTAACCATACTCGGTGGCGTGCGTGAAGTTGTTTGATTAGACGGGACGAGCGCGAGAAGTCCGTCGTGCAGGCTGGACGAGACGCGTGTGATGTCTACTACACAACCTTCTTCTTGTAGACGTTGTTGGGCCTCCAAGTGCAGAGGTTTGTACGACAGTAGCAAATTTCCCTCAAGTGGATGACCTAAGGTTTATCAATTCATAGGAGGCGTAGGATGAAGATGGTCTCTCTCAAGCAACCCTGCAACCAAATAACAAAGAGTCTCTTGTGTCCCCAACACACCCAATACAATGGTAAATTGTATAGGTGCACTAGTTCGGCGAAGAGATGGTGATACAAGTGGTATATG
Organism: Triticum aestivum; assembly: GCF_018294505.1. Classification (NCBI taxonomy): domain Eukaryota; kingdom Viridiplantae; phylum Streptophyta; class Magnoliopsida; order Poales; family Poaceae; genus Triticum; species Triticum aestivum. Next base: position 504,196,703 of record NC_057794.1, read on the forward strand.
GATGGTAGATAAAGGTATTTGTAATCTGAAATTATAAAAACAGCAAGGTAACTAATGGTAAAAGTGAGCGTAAACGGTATTGCAATGATAGTAAACAAGGCCTAGGGTTCATACTTTCGCTAGTGCAAGTACTCTCAACAATAATAGCATAATTGGATCACATGACTATCCCTCAACATGCAACAAAGAGTCATTCCAAAGTCACTAATAGCGGAGAACAAACAAAGAGATTATGGTAGGGTATGAAACCACCTCAAAGTTATTCTTTCCAATCAATCCGTTGGGCTATTCCTATAAGTGTCACAAACAGCCCTAGAGTTCGTACTAGAATAACACCTTAAGACACAAATCAACCAAAACCCTAATGTCACCTAGATACTCCAATGTCACCTCAAGTATCCCTGGGTATGATTATACGATATGCATCACACAATATCAGATTCATCTATTCAACCAACACAAAGGACCTCAAAGAGTGCCCCAAAGTTTCTACCAGAGAATCACGACGAAAACGTGTGCCAACCCCTATGCATAGGTTCATGGGCGGAACCCGCAAGTTGATCACCAAAACATACATCAAGTGAATCACGTGATATCCCATTGTCACCACAGATATCCACGGCAAGACATACATCAAGTGTTCTCAAATCTTTAAAGACTCAATCCGATAAGATAACTTCAAAGGGGAAACTCAATTCATTACAAGAGAGTAGAGGGGGGAGAAAACATCATAGGATCCAACTATAATAGCAAAGCTCGCGATACATCAAGATCGTGCCAAATCAAGAACACGAGAGAGAGAGAGAGATCAAACACATAGCTACTGGTACATACCCTCAGCCCCGAGGGAGAACTACTCCCTCCTCGTCATGGAGAGCACCGGGATGATGAAGATGGCCACCCGAGAAGGATTGCCCCCTCCGGCAGGGTGCCTAAACGGGTCTAGATTGGTTTTAGGTGGCTACGGAGGCTTCTGGCGGCGGAACTCCCGATCTATTCTCTGTTCTGGAAGTTTTAGGATACGTGGGTATATATGGGTGCAGGGAGTACGTCAGGGGAGCCACGAGGGCCCCACGAGGCAGGGGGGCGCGCCCTAGGGGGGTGGGTGCGCCCCCACCCTCGTGGCTTCCTCGTTCCTTCCTTGACGTGGGGTCCAAGTCCATCAGGTGGCTTTCGTTCCAAAAATAACTTCTCTAGTTGATTTCGTTCCGTTTCGACTCCGTCTGATATTCCTTTTCTTCGAAACACTGAAATAAGCATAAAACAGCAAATCTGGGCTGGGCCTCCGGTTAATAGGTTAGTCCCAAAAATAATATAAAAGTGGATAATAAAGCCCAATATTGCCCAAAACAGTAGATACTATAGCATGGAGCAATCAAAAATTATAGATACGTTGGAGACGTATCAGCGTGCAAGCAGTCCGCCGCGCAGGCTCGACGGGACGTGTGCATCATGTCCACCTTGCACACTCGACAGGACACGTGAGAGTAGCAAGGCCGCCCATGTTCACCGGAAAGCGAGCACTTTAACCTCCATGCACCAGCCGCGCCAGCTTCGCTCACAACTTCTCCATTAATGGGTTAATTAAAACACTTGGACGGAGGGTGTTTGCTTGTAATCCCATGGCAGCATTTGCTTTGTTCGTGTTTTCAACTCGTATTCCGCCCTAATTTAAATTGCCACATAGGGCAACAAATAATACAAAGACAAATAAAATGGCAACGGATAATACAACGACAAAGTTATAATGGCGCAGATAATAATTGTCTTACATATTCCAGATAATTTAAAATGCCACATGCGGCAAAGCCCGGAAGACACGAGGGCAAGAGAAGAAGGAAATTGCAGACAGCGATCTGGGTCACTACTGTCTCTACTTGTCGATGGATCGCCGGGCGACGACATCCTCCAGCTCCTTCTTCATTTCCTCGCGACTTTGCTTGAAAGCAGTCACGGATTCCTCCACCTCCTGGTCGCGCTCGATCCGGAGCTTCCTCAAGTCACCCATCAGTTCCTCGACGACTGCTGTCAGCGTCATCCCCGAGGCACTACTATGCTCATGCAGCATCTTTCAGATGGCGGCCTCCTCCTCCTTCTCGGCGAGTGCCTTGAGGAGCTTCGCATTGTCACTGATGAGTTGCTTGACAAGGCCGGTCGCCTTGTCAACCGAGGCATCGCTGATCTTGAGAAGCTTCATCGAGCCGTCGACCAACTCCTACTGCGTAGTGACACCAGCGAGAATGTCATCGTCGCTGACGAAGGACTTCAGGAACGTCGGCTCGTTGCAATGACCGATGCCGCGAATGCGCTTGTGAGAGCCCTCGTGTGCCCCTGAGAGCTCGTTCGAGGGCTCCGCGACGCGTCGGGACATCTCTGTTGGGGCTATGGCTTCACGGCAGGACCTGTCTAGTGCTTTCATGACCTTGGTCTTTGCTGCCTGGTTATATGTCCACACTAAACTCCTCCTACCGGTCATGGCAGAACGACTTGACAGGAAAGACCAGTTTTGTGGGTGATGAGGAGAGGAACTGTGAAGTAATTTTCGAGTGGGTAGTTTTTATAGCCCGATGCTAAGTGTGAACACATATTAGTTTGATAGGTGTGAACAGATTTGTAATTACTTATTGTGTTGTAATCTACAATGTGACGAGAAACAAGGTCACAATTCATTGATGGCAAAAAGGTTGACCACATGGTTGCTCGTCGTTCAGGCGGCCGCGACGCGCTCTGCTCACGTCCGTCCGCGCATTTTGCTTGCCATTGAGGCGGCCACAACGTGCTCCGCTCTGGCGTCCCTGCGCGCGCTCTGCTTGCCATTGAGGCAAATTTACAATGGCAACAGTTGATAATTCTTAATAATTGTCTTACATATTCAGGATAATTTAAAATGCCACATGCGGCAAGGCTGAGAACACTCACAGCCTACATATGCATACAATTATAATAAAATATAAGCTAAAAGGTTATGCTGGCGGCCTTCCGCGATGGTCTTCTCAGACTCCATGATCAGCATAGAACCCTTGCGGTCGTTCACTCCAAGTGTCCCGACCCGCCTCCGCCTACGGAGCTGCTGGCGCTGGGAGGCTCTTGGGGCTGCTAGGCCTGTTCTAGAAGAGCTTGACAGCATGCAATCGCGTGCATGACAACTCCGCAGAACCGCTCCATTTCCATGTCTCTGGTCTGTTAGCAAATTCCGTCCATCACCTGCATCCTCAAGATATCACGGTGGCGATGTTTTACTTCGTCGGGGATGTCAACTCCGCCAACGATGTGCTCGAACCTGACCACCACATCATCGGGATCGAGGTTGACATGGCCACCGCGACCAATGATGAAGCCGTAGGCTGCCGGTGTCTTGACTGAATCATAGAGGTCCTCTGCCCATTCCTTGCGGGGCATCAGGCTCTCGATGAGCACTGGTGACGCGGCTCTTTGGGTGGGTCATCAATCATGCCACTGAGCAGCTCTGGATCTTTTGCACGGTGGATGGCAAACTGCTCATCACACCTCCTCTACAATATGTCGATTGTCCTCCCAAGGACTATCACGCCGATATCGCTGCCGATGGGCCATGGTGCCTGCACCGGCCGATGAAGCTCTTGCTCCGCGACCTGCTCCGACTCGTTCTCCTCGCCGAAGATGTAACGTAGGTAGGAGTCGACGTCGAAGTTTTGGTCATTGCCTGGCATGCTTGGAATAATGGTAGATGGGTGAGGACTAGATCTGCGCGGAGTGTCGCAGCGGTGCGTTGCCGCCTGGTTATATGCAGCAAGCCATTAGCTGGTGGCAGGAAACAGATGAGGGAAGAGGCACGGATTTTACAATTCACCCATGTGGAGCGCGGGAAGACTAAGTGGAGCACACACACAACCCGAATACCGTATCCGGTGCCACGTGTTATTTATCACACAAGTGTTATCATAAGGAAACATATGTCTACTTACTAATCATCGCACACAACTACTTGCAGACGCATCGTGTGCGATACTCCTAGCCACCGCAAGCAACTAGTTTGCATTTTCCAAAGTTTTTTATACACACAGAATCGCACATGAACTAACTGTATTAACCGTCTGTGTTGTAATTTCTCATCGCAAATAGTTCATCCGAGTCGACTGTTTGCCACGTATCACACACATCTTGTTAAGTTGAACCGTTTCTGTTGTGTTCGCTAATTGAAAACAGTTCATCCGAGTGAACCGTATGCCCTATATCACACACACCTTGATCTGGCTAACCGTTTCTGTTGCACTCCCTAATAGCAAACAGTTCATTGGAGCAAACGGTATGTCATATATCACACACACATTGATATGGCTGCCCATTTATGTTGTTCTGCCTCATCGCAAACAGTTCGAACGGGTTAACCATGTGTCCTGAATCGCACACGCAACTAAAATCGCCATCGCAAATGTTTTGCACCTTTTTTGACATTTTTTACATCCTCATTTGTGATTAATGCATTACACACAGTTTCATCAAAGGGTCTCGGATCATAGTGTCGCGTTAGCAGCATCCTGCAGTAGTGATAGATTCGATCATACCTAGTTCAATCTCGTTGCTGGCAAGTCTCTTTACTCGTTCCGTAATACATCACCTCGTGACTAACTCCTTAGTCGTTTGCTTGCAAGCTTATGATGTGTATTACCAAGAGGGCCTAGAGGTACCTCTCCGATACTCGGAGTGACAAATCCTAATCTTGATCTATGCCAACTCAACAAACACCTTCGAAGATACCTGTAGAGCATCTTTATAATCACCCAGTTACGTTGTGATGTTTGATAGCGCACAAGGCATTCCTCCGGTATCCGGGAGTTGCATAATCTCATAGTCGAAGGAATATGTATTTAACATGAAGAAAGCAATAGCAATAAAACTGAACGATCATTATTTTAAGCTAACGAATGGGTCTTGTCCATCACATAATTCTCCTAATGATGTGAAGCCCGTTATCAAATGACAACACATGTCTATGATTAGGAAACTTTAACCATCCTTGATCAACGAGGTAGTCTAGTAGAGGCTTACTAGGGACATGGTATTTGTTTATGTATTCACACATGTATTTAAGTTTCCGATCAATACAATTCTAGCGTGAATAATAAACCTTTATCATGAATAAGGAAATATAAAATAACAACTTTATTATTGCCTCTATGGCATATTTCCTTCAGTCTCCCACTTGCACTAGAGTTAATAATCTAGTTCACATCACCATGTGATTCAACACCCATAATTCACATCGCCATGTGACCAACACTCAAAGAGTTTACTAGAGTCAATAATCTAGTTCACATCGCCATGTGATTTAACACCCAATGAGTATTAATGAGTGATCATGTTTTGCTTGTGAGAGAAGTTTAGTCAACGGGTCTGTCACATTCAGATCCGTATGTATTTTTGCAAATTTCTATGTCTACAAAGCTCTGTATGGAGCTACTCTAGCTAATTGCTCCCCCTATCAATATGTATCCAGATTGAGACTTAGAGTCATCTGGATTGGTGTAAATGCTTGCATCAACGCAACCCTTTACGACGAACTCTTTGTTACCTCCTTAACCGACAAACATTTCCTTAGTCCTCTTTAAGGTACCTAAGGATAATTTTGACCGCTGTCCAGTGATCTACTCGTGGATCACCATTGTACCCCCTTGTCAAACTTATTGCTAGGCACACAGTAGGTCTGGTACACAACATGGCATACTTTATAGAACCTATGGTTGAGGCATAGGGAATGACTTTCATCTCTCTATCTTCTGCCGTGGTCGGGCTTTGAGTCTTACTCAACTTCACACCTTGCAACACAGACAAGAACCCTTTCTTTGACTAATCTATTTTGAACTTCTTCAAAATCTTGTCAAGGTATGTGCTTTGTGAAAGTCCTATTAAGCGTCTCGATCTATCCCTATAGATCTTGATGCCCAATATATAAGTAGCTTCACCGAGGTCTTTCATTGAAAAATCTTTATTCAAGTATCCTTTTATACTATCCAGAAATTCTATATTATTTCCAATCGATAATATGTCATCGACATATAATATCAGAAATGCTACATAGCTCCCACTCTCTTTCTTGTAAATACATGCTTCATCATAAGTCTGTATAAAACTATATGCTTTGATCACCTCATCAAAGCGTATATTCCAACTCTGAGATGCTTGCACCAGTCCATAGATGGATTGCTAGAGCTTGCACACTTTGTTAGCACCTTTAGGATCGACAAAACCTTCTGGTTGCATCATATACAACTCTTCTTTAAGAAATCCATTAAGGAATGAAGTTTTGACATCAATTTGCCAAATTTCATAATTATAACTTGCGGCAATTGCTAACATGATTCGGACTGACTTAAGTATCGCTACGGGTGAGAAGGTCTAATCATAGTCAACCCCTTGAACTTGTCAAAAACCTTTTATGACAAGTCTAGCTTTGTAGATGGTGACATTACCATCGGTGTCTGTCTACTTCTTAAGGATCCATTTATTCTCAATGGCTTGACGATCATCGGGCAAGTCCACTAAAGTCCACACTTTGTTCTCATACATGGATCCTATCTCAGATTTCATGGCCTAGATTCCGATAGATGGCTTGAGGCTATGGTCTAGTAATAGGATCACCATAGATTCTCATAGTTTGTAGGTCCATCATGGTCTAGTAACATGAGTTCCAGGACAGGATTACAGTACCACTCTGGCACGGAACGTGCTCTGTTCGACCTACGAGGTCCAGTAGCAACTTGATGTGAAGTTTCATGATCATCATCATTAGCTTCCTCTCTAGTTGGTGTAGGCATCACGGTGTAACACCCCGGTAATTATGCTATAGAGAATTCCTGACTAATGATGCCACATCATCCCATTTTGCTAAACTTAATCTCTCCTGGTTATCGTAAGTCAAATTCAAATTCATATTGCAAGTGAAATTATTATTACTTCTAACAGTAGAATAAAAATGTTTGTTATGTTGGAAATATTCAATAAGAAATGGTGATGACTACACCAATTTCATATGACTCACAAATAAAATTGCAGGAATTTAATAAATGGAACAACAACAATTAACTTGAACGTTTCTTTTTATAAACATGGTTAAACTTTCCAAATGCCCCCAAACTTTGTGTGCATCTTCAAAATGGTGCACCTTAAATATTTGCCAAGTTTCATTCTTCAAAAAAATTCAATTACTAACTAAACTAAAGACAAAGCAGTAGCTAAAATAAGTGCAGAGAAGAAAATAACAAAGCCTCATTATGCACTTTGGCCCATGTGGAGACAGAAAACGGCCTAGCCCACCTCCACCTTCATCTACCTACACTACAGAGAGGCAGGGATTGCGTGGAGGGCATCCATGGCGTCTGGGCCATGTGTCGGCCATCCCACGGCCTCGTGGAAGGATAAGAGCACCCCCAACCCCCAGGACAAACCCTGGACCTCACTTATCCCCTCGCTCGTCCAATCCTTCTCTGTTTCGCTCGCTCCCGAACTGTCGTTGACGCACCGTCGCCATCCCCGCGGCCACTGGCCTCCCCAGCGACCGGGAGGTTGTCCAGGGAGTTCCTCATTGTCGACTCCGTCACCCCCGTGCATCCGTTCGACCGGAGCTACATCGTTCGCTCGGGATCAAGCTAGTTTTCCGCCATGGTCGTCGCATCTCGCCGTCGAGCTTGACGCATCTGGTCGCCCCCGCGCTCTCTAATCACGTCCACGAGCTCCGTGGTGAGCTCCTCTGTCGATCCCCTCCTTTCCCCCTTCGGTTCGTCGTCGTTTGTCGTCATCCCCGAGCTCCTTCATATGTGTGCGTGCATGTTGCTGTTGCTTGCGCTGTTGCCGCTGCTCCTGGTCGTGCCCGCGCAGCCCTGTGCCTGCTACTGCCACCCTGCCTTCCACTCCTGCGTGCTGCTGCTGCTGATGCATTTGCTTCCTGCTGCTCTTGTCGTTGCCACTCCTCTTGCTTGTTGCGCCGCTGCTTCTTTGCTAGTGCTGCCTGCTGCCCCTAGCTACTGCTGCTACTAATGGCCATGGCCGAGAGTGTGTGTGGTGTGTGCGTCTAGTGTGTGCGTGTGTTGAGTGTGTGGCCGGCCTCGTTAGTTTAGGCTATTTAGCTAGGATTAGTTTAGGACTTTTGTGGACTAATTAGGGACTAATTTACTTTAATCTATGCTAAGTAGTCCCATGGGTTCAATTAGACTAGTTATTAAATTAGTTAGCCTATAATAGAAAATGACATGTTGGCCACCACTTCCTATTTGACTAGTCAAATTGAATTGGTCAACCCGAATTAAAATAAAACCAAAAACTTCAGAATGTATAAAATTTTTAGAAAATCATATAAAATAAACTGTACGTCGGATGAAAATAATTTATACATGAAAGTTGTTCAGAATGACGAGACGAATCCGAATATGTGGCCTACTCATCCGCCACACTTCTCTAGCATAGCGAACATGCTATAACCCCCCTCCGGTTCGTCTGTCCGAAAACGTCAAACACCGGGAATACTTTCCCGGATGTTTCCCCCCTTCACGGGCATCGCCTAGTACCGCGTTAGGGCATACCTAGCACCGCGTATTGCCTCATTATGTTTTGTGATGCTTTGTTTGCTCCATATTTACTGTTTCTTCCCCCTCCTCTCTCGTTAGACACCGAGACAGACGTCACTGCCACCCAGTATGACTACGGTGTTGACGACCCCTCCTTCTTGCCAAAGCAACCAGGCAAGCCCTCCCCTTGATCACCAGATATCACATATTCTTCTCTGTACTGCTTGCATTAGAGTAGTGTAGCATGTTACTGCTTTTCGTTTATCCTATCCTGATGCATAGCCTGTCCTTGCTGCTACTGTTGTTACCTTTACCTGCAATCCTAAAATGCTTAGTGTAGGATGCTAGTATTCCATTAGTGGCCCTACATTCTTGTCTGTCTGCCATGCTATACTATCGGGCCGTGATCACTTGGGAGGTGATCACGGGTATATACTTATATACATATACATGATACATGTGATGACTGACTAAAGACGGGCCGGCTCGTAGAGTACCCGCGAGTGATTCCGGTGTGGGGGCTGAAAGGATAGGTGGTTCCACCCCGGTAGTGGTGGGCCTGGGTTCCTGACGGCCCCCCACTGTTACTTTGTGGCGGAGCGACAGGGCAGGTTGAGACCACCTAGGAGAGAGGTGGGCCTGGCCTTGGTCGGTGTCCGCAGTTACTTTGAAATAACACGCTTAACGAGATCTTGGTATTTGATCTGAGTCTGGCCACTGGCCTATACGCACTAACCAACTACGCAGGAACAGTTATGGGCACTCGACGTCGTGGTATCAGCCGAAGCCTTCTTGACGTCAGCGACTGAGCGGCGCGCGCCGGGTTGGACCGCGTAACGCAACTTCCTTTGTAATGGAGGTTGCTAGGTCTGCTCACCGGCCGCTTACGCAACGTGCAGGTGTGCAATGGGCGATGGGCCCAGACCCCTGCACGCATAGGATTTAGACCGGCGTACTGACCTCTCTATTGTGCCTAGGTGGGGCTGCGACATGTTGATCTTTCGAGGCCGGGCATGACCCAGTATAGCGTGTCCGGCCAAAGGGGATCGAGCATGTTTGGAAATGTGGTGCACCCCTGCAGGGAAGTTTATCTATTCGAATATCCGTGTCCCTCGGTAGAAGGACGACCCGGAGTTGTACCTTGACCTTAGGATAACTAGAACCGAATACTTAATAAAACACACCCTTTCAAGTGCCAGATACAACCCGGTGATCACTCTCTCACAGGGCGACGAGGAGAGGATCGCCAGGTAGGATTATGCTATAAGATGCTACTTGGTGAACTTACCATCTACTCTATTCTACATGCTTCAAGATGGAGGTGCCAGAACCGTAGTCTTCGATAGGACTAGCCATCCCCCTCTTATTCTGGCATTCTGCAGTTCAGTCCACATATACTACCCTTTTCCATTTGGTACCAATGCATATATAGTGTAGATCCTTACTTGCAACTACTTTGCATGAGTACTCACGGTTGATTTGCTACTTCTTTTTCCCCCTTTCTCGGTTATTGCAATCATATGACGGAGTCCAGGAGCCAGAGGATCCCGAGGATGATTCTACATGGAGTTCGGCTTCGAGGAGTAGTTAAGAGGTCCCAGGCAGGAGGCCTTGCCTTTTCGATCATTGCTACTTTTGTGCTAGCCATCTTATGGCAACTTGTTTAACTTATGTCTGTACTCAGATATTGTTGCTTCCGCTGACTCGTCTATGACCGAGCTCTCATATTCGAGCCCTGGAGGCCTGATACGTCTCCAACGTATCTATAATTTTTGATTGCTCGATGCTATATTATCTACTATTTTGGATGTTTATGGGCTTTATTATACACTTTTATATCATTTTTGGGACTAACCTATTAACCCAGAGCCCAGTGCCAGTTTATGTTTTTACCTTGTTTTAGGGTTTTGAAGAAAAGGAAAATCAAATGGAGTCCAATTGGCCTGAAACTTCACGGAACTCATTTTTGGAAGGAAAGAAGCCCAGAAGACTTGAAGTGCACGTAAGGGAAGCTTCGAGGAGGTCACGAGGTAGGGGGGCGCGCCTTCCACCCTCATGGGCCCCTTGTGGCCCCCCTGACATACTTCTTCCGCCTATATATCTCCATATACCCTAAAAACATCGGGGAGCACAATAGATCGGCAGTTCCGCATCCAGAAGCCTCCGTAGCCACCGAAAACCAATCTAGACCCGTTCCGGCACCCTGCCGGAGGGGGCAATCCTGCTCCGGTGGCCATCTTCATCATCCCGGTGCTCTCCATGACGAGGTGGGAGTAGTTCTCCCTCGGGGCTGAGGGTATGTATCAGTAGCTATGTGTTTGATCTCTCTCTCTCTCTCTCTCTCTCTCTCTCTCTCGTGTTCTTGAGGTGATACGATCTTGATGTATCGCGAGCTTTGCTATTATATTTGGATCCTATGATGTTTTCTCCCCCCTCTACTCTCTTGTAATGGATTGAGTTTCCCCTTTGAAGTTATCTTATCAGATTGAGTCTTTATAGATTTGAGAACACTTGATGTATGTCTTGCCGTGCGTATCTGTGGTGACAATGGGATACCACGTGATTCACTTGATGTATGTTTTGGTGATCAACTTGCGGGTTCCTCCCATGAACCTATGCATAGGGGTTGGCACACGTTTTCGTCGTGATTCTCCGGTAGAAACTTTGGGGCACTATTTGAGGTTCTATGTGTTGGTTGAATAGATGAATCTGAGATTGTGTGATGCATATCGTATAATCATACCCACGGATACTTGAGGTGACATTGGAGTATCTAGGTGACATTAGGGTTTTGGTTGATTTGTATCTTAAGGTGTTATTCTAGTACGAACTCTAGGGCTGTTTGTGACACTTATAGGAATAGCCCAATGGATTGATTGGAAAGAATAACTTTGAGGTGGTTTCGTACCCTACCATAATCTCTTCGTTCGTTATCCGCTATTAGTGACTTTGGAGTGACTCTTTGTTGCATGTTGAGGGATAGTTATATGACACAATTATGTTATTATTGTTGAGAGGACTTGCACTAGCGAAAGTATGAACCCTAGGCTTTGTTTACTAGCATTGCAATACCATTTACGCTCACGTTTATCATTAGTTACCTTGCTGTTTTTATATTTTCAGATTACAAATACCTTTATCTACTATCCATATACCACTTGTATCACCATCTCTTCGCCGAACTGGTGCACCTATACAATTTACCATTGTATTGGGTGTGTTGGGGACACAAGAGACTCTTTGCTATTTGGTTGCAGGGTTTCTTGAGAGAGACCATCTTCATCCTACGCCTCCTACAGATTGATAAACCTTAGGTCTTCCACTTGAGGGAAATTTGCTACTGTCCTACAAACCTCTCCACTTGGAGGCCCTACAACGTCTACAAGAAGAAGGGTGTGTAGTAGACATCAAGCTCTTTTCTGGTGTCGTTGCCGGGGAGGTGAGTGCTTGAAGGTATATCTTTAGATCTTGCAATCGAGTCTTTTAGTTTCTTGTTTTATCACTAGTTTAGTTTATAAAAGAAAATTACAAAAAATGGAATTGAGTTTGTCTCATACGCTTCACCTTTTTAATATCTTTCGTGAGTATGATGGAAAGGACAATTGTGCTCAAGTACTAGAAGAAGAAATCTATAAAATGTTTGGCACTAAATATTTGAATGATGATCATGATTGCAATGTTGTTAGTACAAATTCTTTGAATATCCATGATGCTAATGATATGAAAAGCCATAAGCTTGGGGAAGCTATGTTTGAAGAAGATGATATTTTTTGTCCCCCAAGTTTTGATGTGCAAATTTATTATGATGAGAGCATGCCCGCTGTCTATGATGATTATTGTGATGACTTGTATGCTATAAATAATAATGATATCCATGAATCTTGTCATCATGATTTTAGTTTTCAATTGGATTATGCCTCACATGATAATTATTTTGTTGAGTTTGCTCCCACTATTATTCTTGAGAAGAATTTTGCTTGTGTGGAGAGTAGTAAATTTTCTATGCTTGTAGATCATGAAAAGATTGCTTTATGTGATAGTTATATTGTTGAATTAATTCATGATGCTACTGAAAATTATTATGAGGGAGGAATATATGCTTGTAGGAATTGCAATAATATCAAGTTTCCTCTCTATGTGCTTAAAGTTTTGAAGTCATGCTTGTTTTACCTTCCTATGCAAGTTGATTCTTGTTCCCACAAGTTGTTTGCTCACAAAATCCCTATGCATAGGAAGTATGTTAGACTTAAATGTGCTAGTAATATTCTTGAATATGCTCTCTTTATGTTTCGATTCTTATCTTTTATGTGAGCATCATTGAAATAATCATGCCTAGCTAGGGGCGTTAAACGATAGCGCTTGTTGGGAGGCAACCCAACTTTGTTTTTGTTCCTTGCATTTTGTTCCTGTTTAGTAATAAATAATTCATATAGGCTCTGTTTAGATGTGGTTCTATGCTTTTAATTAGTGTTTGTGCCAAGTAGAACCTTTGGGAAGACTTGGGGAAAGTCTTTGCGATCATGCTGTAAAAAACAGAAACTTTAGCGCTCACGAGAATTGCTGCCATTTTTTATTGGGGAGTGATATTTAGTTAATTATTTTTTCAGATGATTAATATATAAATTCCTCAGGTCCATCAATTTATTTGAGAATTTTATGAGTTTCAGAAGTATACGTTTGATCCAGATTACTACAGACTGTTCTGTTTTTGACAGATTGTGTTTTTCATGTGTTGTTTACTTATTTTGATGAATCTATGGCTAGTAAAATAGTTTATGAACCATAGAGAAGTTGGAATACAGTAGGTTTAACACCAATATAAATAAATAATGAGTTCATTACAGTACCTTGAAGTGGTGATTCAATTTCTTATACTAACTGAGCTTATGAGTTTTCTGTTAAGTTTTGTGTTGTGAAGCTTTCAAGATTTGGGTAAGGATTCGATGGACTATGGAATAAGGAGTGGAAATAGCCTAAGCTTGGGGATGCCCGAGGCACCCCAAGGTAATATTCAAGGATAGCCAAGAGCCTAAGCTTGGCGATGCCCCGGAAGGCATCCCCTTTTTCGTTCTCGTTCATCGGTAACTTTACTTGGAGCTATATTTTTATTTACCACATGATATGTGTTTTGCTTGGAGCGTCAATTTAATTTGTTAGAATTTGCTTGCTGTTATTTAGAACAATGTTTTGCATCTTTTATTTCAATAAAAGTGGCATTGATAGCCTTTACTATGCCTATTTTAGAAGTCCACATGTTGCTGTTTGAAAACAGAAAGTTTACCGCTGTTGCAATAATTCCCTAGAAAAGTCAGAACGTGATAAAATGTTGAAATATTTTTAATATTAAGATATGATAAATTTACTACAGTGGGAATTTTATTTCATAATTTTTGGAGCTAGGTAAGTATGTATATTGCTGCATTCTTTACAGACTATCCTGTTTAGGCAGATTGCTGTTATGTTTGCATTGTTTGCATATGTTTTCTTCTTTAATGATTCTATTTGAGGATAGGACTATTAAATATGCAGAGGCATTTAGTAGGCAATGTTGAATAATAATTTTAGTGATTTGCTACAGTAGAGTATGATAAGGTTTTGGCAATGGTTTATACTAAATTATCTCACGAGCCCTTGTTGAGTTTTGTGTGGATGAAGCTTTTGAGATTTAGGGAGACCGTGATATGAGAGGAATTAAGGAGACACAAAAGCTCAAGCTTGGGGATGCCCAAGGCATCCCGAGATAACATTTCAAGAAGTCTCAAGCGTCTAAGCTTGGGGATGCACCGGTTGGCATCCCACCTTTCTTCTTCAACAACTATCGGTTAGTATCGGTTGATCCTAAGTTTTGCTTCTTCACATGATGTTTGCTATTCTTAGAATGTCATTTTATTTTTCTTTGCTTGATGCTTGAATAAAATACCAAGATCTGAAATTCTTAAATGTTATAGAGCCTTCACATAGTTGCATAATTATTCGACTACTCATTGATCTTCACTTATATCTTTCGGAGTAGTTTGTCGTTTGCTCTGGTGCTTCACTTATATCTTTTAGAGCACAATGGTGATTTTATTTTGAAGAAATAGATTAACTCTCGTGCTTCACTTATATTATTTTTAGAGTCTTTAGAACAGCATGGTAATTTGCTTTGGTTATGAAACTAGTCCTAATATGATGGGCATCCAAGAGGGATATAATAAAAAAATTCATATAAAGTGCATTGAATACTATGAGAAGTTTGATACTTGATGATTGTTTTGAGATATGGAGATGGTGATATTAGAGTCATGCTAGTTGAGTAGTTGTGGATTTGAGAAATACCTGTGTTGAAGTTTGTGATTCCCATAGCATGCATGTATGGTGAACCGTTATGTGATGAAGTCAGAGCATGATTTATTTATTGATTGTCTTCCTTATGAGTGGCGGTCGGGGACGAGCGATGGTCTTTTACTACCAATCTATCCCCCTAGGAGCATGCCCGTAGTACTTTCCTTCGATAACTAATAGATTTTTGCAATAAGTATGTGAGTTCTTTATGACTAATGTTGAGTCCATGGATTATACGCACTCTCACCCTTCCACCATTGCTAGCCTCTCTAATACCGCGCACCTTTCGCCGGTATCATACACCCACCATATACCTTCCTCAAAACAGCCACCATAACTACCTATTATGGCATTTCCATAGCCATCCCGAGATATATTGCCATGCAACTTTCCACCGTTCCGTTTATTATGACACGCTCCATCATTGTCATATTGCTTAGCATGATCATGTAGTTGACATTGTATTTGTGGCAAAGCCACCGTTCATAATTCTTTCATACATGTCACTCATGCATCATTGCACATCCTGGTACACCACCAGAGGCATTCATATACAGTCATATCTTGTTCTAAGTATCGAGTTGTAAGTAAATAAAAGTGTGATGACCATCATTATTAGAGCATTGTCCCAGTGAGGAAAGGATGATGGAGACTATGATTCCCCCATAAGTCGGGATGAGACTCCGGACGAAAAATAAATAAAAGAGGCCAAAGAATCCCAAATAAAAAAAGAGAAAGAAAAGAGGCCATAAAAAAAGAGAAAAGGCCCAAATAAAAAAAATAAAAAATGAGAGAAAAAGAAAGAAGGGACAATGTTACTATCCTTTTACCACACTTGTGCTTCAAAGTAGCACCATGATCTTCATAGTAGAGAGTCTCTCATGTTATCACTTTCATATACTAGTGGGAATCTTACATTATAGAACTTGGCTTGTATATTCCAATGATGGGCTTCCTCAAATTGCCCTAGATCTTCATGAGCAAGCAAGTTGGATGCACACCCACTTAGTTTCTTTTTGAGCTTTCAGCTCTAGTGCATCCGTTGCATGGCAATCCCTACTCACTCACATTGATATCTATTGATGGGCATCTCCATAGCCCGTTGATACACCTAGTTGATGTGAGACTATCTTCTCCCTTTTTGTCTTCTCCACAACCACCATTTTATTCCACCTACAGTGCTATGTCCATGGCTCACGCTCATGTATTGCGTGAAGATTGAAAAAGTTTGAGAATATCAAAAGTATGAAACAATTGCTTGGCTTGTCATCGGGGTTGTGCATGATTTAAATATTTTGTGTGGTGAAGATGGAGCATAGCCAGACTATATGTTTTGTAGGGATAGCTTTCTTTGGCCATGTTATTTTGAGAAGACATAATTGCTTAGTTAGTATGCTTGAAGTATTATTATTTTTATGTCAATATGAACTTTTGTCTTGAATCTTTCGGATCTGAATATTCATGCCACAATTAAGAATAATTACATTGAAATTATGCCAAGAAGCACTCCGCATCAAAAATTCTGTTTTTATCATTTACCTACTCGAGGACGAGCAGGAATTAAGCTTGGGGATGCTGATACGTCTCCAACGTATCTATAATTTTTGATTGCTCGATGCTATATTATCTACTGTTTTGGATGTTTATGGGCTTTATTATACACTTTTATATCATTTTTGGGACTAACCTATCAACCCATAGCCTAGTGCCAGTTTCTGTTTTTACCTTGTTTTAGGGTTTCGAAGAAAAGGAAAATCAAACGGAGTCCAATTAACCTGAAACTTCACGGAACTCATTTTTGGAAGGAAAGAAGCCCAGAAGACTTGAAGTGCACGTAAGGGAAGCTTCGAGGAGGCCACGAGGTAGGGGGGCGCGCCCACCCCCTAGGGCATGCCCTCCACCCTCGTGGGCCTCTCGTGGCCCCCCTGACGTACTTCTTCCGCCTATATATCTCCATATACCCTAAAAACATCGGGGAGCACAATAGATCGGGAGTTCACCGCCAGAAGGCATCCGTAGCCACTGAAAACCAATCTAGACCCGTTCCGGCACCCTGCCGGAGGGGGCAATCCTTCTCCGGTGGCCATCTTCATCATCCCGGTGCTCTCCATGACGAGGAGGTAGTAGTTCTCCCTCGGGGCTGAGGGTATGTACCAGTAGCTATGTGTTTGATCTCTCTCTCTCTCATGTTCTTGAGGTGATACGATCTTGATGTATCGCGAGCTTTGCTATTATATTTGGATCCTATGATGTTTTCTCCCCCCTCTACTCTCTTGTAATGGATTGAGTTTCCCCTTTGAAATTATCTTATCGGATTGAGTCTTTATAGATTTGAGAACACTTGATGTATGTCTTGCCGTGCGTATCTGTGGTGACAATGGGATACCACGTGATTCACTTGATGTATGTTTTGGTGATCAACTTGCGGGTTCCGCCCATGAACCTATGCATAGGGATTGGCACACGTTTTCGTCGTGATTCTCCGGTAGAAACTTTGGGGCACTCTTTGAGGTTCTATGTGTTGGTTGAATAGATGAATCTGAGATTGTGTGATGCATATCGTATAATCATACCCACGGATACTTGAGGTGACATTGGAGTATCTAGGTGACATTAGGGTTTTGGTTGATTTGTGTTTTAAGGTGTTATTCTAGTATGAACTCTAGGGATGTTTGTGACACTTATAGGAATAGCCCAATGGATTGATTGGAAAGAATAACTTTGAGGTGGTTTTGTACCCTACCATAATCTCTTCGTTCGTTCTCCGCTATTAGTGACTTTGGAGTGACTCTTTGTTGCATGTTGAGGGATAGTTATGTGATCCAATTATGCTATTATTGTTGAGAGGACTTGAACTAGCGAAAGTATGAACCCTAGGCCTTGTTTACTATCATTGCAATACCGTTTACGCTCACTTTTACCATTAGTTACCTTGCTATTTTTATAATTTCAGATTACAAATACCTTTCTCTACCATCCATATACCACTTGTATCACCATCTCTTCGCCGAACTAGTGCACCTATACAATTTACCTTTGTATTGGGTGTGTTGGGGACACAAGAGACTCTTTGTTATTTGGTTGCAGGGTTGCTTGAGAGAGACCATCTTCATCCCACGCCTCCTACGGATTGATAAACCTTAGGTCATCCACTTGAGGGAAATTTGCTACTGTCCTACAAACCTCTGCACTTGGAGGCCCAACAACGTCTACGAGAAGAAGGTTGTGTAGTAGACATCAAGGCCCCTGGCTTGTAATATGATGCTGGTATGACTTATTTTATTTTTAGAGTTGTGTTGTGATATCTTCCCGTGAGTCCTTGATCTTGATCGTACACATTTGCGTGCATGATTAGTGTACGATTGAATCGGGGGCGTCACAAGTTGGTATCAGAGCCGACTGCCTGTAGGAACCCTCTTTCCACACCCCTTGTCCGAAGTCAAGTATAGACGTTGTAAAACTTTTATTAACATGGATGTGTGCCTTATGGGCCCACGTCGCCATTTGGGTGGTATTAGGATCTTTTACTCCTCCATCTATACTCTGGGACCCTGATCTCTCTACTATTCGGGTTATAACTTTTGGAAATATGTCCCAACCATCACATCTGACCCGGTAAGGTGATGTCATGCCTAGTGCACCTAGCCGAAGGACCTATTGTTATAGTTTCCCTTTAGCAAAGTTAGCCATTCTTCCATGAGGACATTGTAAGACTTATTCCATAGGTTGTTCCTGATGGACCCATTGTCTATCCAAAGTCTATCCTTTACATGAGACCATGTCAAAGCTATCTCAAAGCATGTCCGTGGCACTCCGTTCATCAACAAGAATATTGGAAGCGCAATGCAAAATTTTCTTTCTCAAATATCCAACACCGTTGTATGGGTAATTTCATGAAATTTCTCTCCCCTTACCTAAAAGCTTTTCTTCTTTATATCTCGTCATGGATATTTCTTCTCTGCTTGTCCTTGAGAAGGATATACCCCCGAAATATGTGTTTTAACACATTTTCCTTTCCATTGTTCTATTTAATCTGATAATCATATTTTTCTTTCCATTGTTTGGTTTAACCTTTCTTGTGGTCTATATGATGTAAGCAGTAATATTCTCCTGCTTATGTAAACACCTCGTTGTACAATTCTGTCAGCAAGACCCTGTTACTATTGTTGATGACATTCTGGTGACCACCAATGGACGAGAACTTTGCCTATTGGTCCGCCTCGTTCAACGAGCAGGAAAATGGTTCTCTTCGTCCCTCACCCTTGGTATCGATGTTGTTGTCGACATAATTGATAGGCTATCCTCTGACATGCCTTGCTTACATGATCGTGTAAGACGTCATCGCCTTCCTACTTTTAACCCACCTGGTGGGCCCATAAACCACAGTTCCACAGGATTGAAACCTGACTCTCCTGCACACCCTCCTGGTTTCCAAGGTTATTCCTTGCGCTTGACTCCATATGCATTCACGGGTCACCTTCCTAGAGATGACCTATTCTGGTATCAGACACAATACTTATTCCCGTTGCACTGAACCCCTTTCACGCCCTATTTTAGGGAATTAACGATTGCCTATCCGCTCGAAACTTCTTATTGCACCGCCTTAATTGCTCTCGATATTTTCTTAAGTTCCAAATTGAGAATTACTTCCCGCCACCTTCCTTGATGTTATCTACTCCCTCTGTTCCTAAATATTTGTCTTTCTAAAGATTTCAATAAGTGACTACATACGGAGCAAAATGAGTGAATGCAGACTAAAATATGTCTATAAACATCCGTATGTGGTAGTCTATTTGAGATCTCTTAAAAGAAAAATATTTAGGAACGGAGGGAGTATCAGATAAGCAACCTTGTAGACGTCCGTTCTTACAAAGTTACCTCTTATCCTTTTTCGTAAGTACGATGGAGTTTCTGAAGAAAGGATGACGACTTCATCATGATGATCTGAAGTAGAGAAATGAAGACATCCACTTAATGGATGGACCTCTTCCAGAAGGGCAACCAAGACCAAGAAGATCCGTTAGAATTTCATAACCAAGCTTTCCCCCTTACTCCGCCTCTTAAATCTCGAGACGAGATTTCTTGTAGTGGAGGAGATTTGTAACACACCGGTAATTATGCTATAGAGAATTCCTGACTAATGATGCCACATCATCCCATTTTGCTAAACTTAATATCTCCTCGTTATCCTAAGTCAAATTCAAATTTATATTGCAAGTGAAATTATTATTCCTTATAACAGTAGAATAAAAATGTTCGTTATGTTGCAAATATTCAATAAGAAATGGTGATGACTACACCAATTCCATATGACTCACAAATAAAATTTTAGGAATTTAATAAATGGAACAACAACAATTAACTTGACCGTTTCTTTTTATAAAAATGGTTAAACTTTCCAAAGGCCCCAAACTTTGTGTGCATCTTCAAAATGGTGCACCTTAAATATTTGCCAAGTTTCATTCTTCAAAAAAAATTCAATTACTAACTAAACTAATGACAAAGCAGTAGCTAAAATAAGTGCAGAGAAGAAAATAACAAAGCCTCATTTTGCACTTTGGCCCATGTGGAGACAGAAAACGGCCCAGCCCACCTCCAACTTCATCTACCTACAACTACAAGGAGGCAGGGAGTGCGTGGAGGGCATCCATGGCGTCTGGGCCTTGCGTCGGCCTCCCACGGCCTCGTGGAAGGATAAGAGCACCCCCAACCCCCAGGACAAACCCTAGCCCTCACTTATCCCCTCGCTCGTCCAATCCCTCTCTGTTTCGCTCGCTCCCGAACTGCCGTTGACGCACCATCACCATCCTCGCGGCCACTGGCCTCCCCAGCGACCGGGAGGTTGTCCAGGGAGTTCCTCGTCGTCGAATACGTCACCCACGTGCTTCCGTTCGACCGAAGCTACACCGTTTGCTCGGGATCGAGCAAATTTTCCGCCATGGCCGTCGCATCTCGCCGTCGAGCTTGACGCATCTGGTCACCCCCGCGCTCTCTAATCACGTCCTCGAGCTCCTGCATATGTGTGCGTGCGTGTTGCTATTGCTTGCGCTATTGCCGCTGCTCCTGGTCGTGCCCGGGCAGCCTCGTGCCTGCTACTGCCACCCTGCCTTCCACTCCTGCGTGCTGCTGCCGCTGCTGCTTTTGCTTCTTGCTGCTCTTGCCGTCGCCGCTGCTCCTGCACTGCTACTGCTCTTGCTTGTTGCGCCGCTGCTTCTTTGCTAGTGCTGCCTACTGCCCCTGGCTACTGCTGCTACTAATGGCCATGGCTAAGGCCATGGCCGAGAGTGTGTGTGGTGTGTGCATCTGGTGTGTGCGTGTGTTGAGTGTGTGGCCGACCTTGTTAGTTTAGGCTATTTAGCTAGGATTAGTTTAGGACTTTTGTGGACTAATTAGGGACTTATTTAATCTATGCTAAGTAGTCCCATGGGTTCAATTACACTAGTTATTAAATTACTTAGCCTAATAGAAAATGGCATGTGGGCCACCCCTTCCTATTTGACTAGTCAACTTGACTTGGTCAACCCGAATTAAAATAAAACCAAAAACTTCAGAATGTATAAAATCTTTAGAAAATCATATAAAATAAACCATACGTCAGATGAAAATAATTTATACATGAAAGTTGTTCAGAATGACAAGACGAATCTGAATACGCGGTCTACTCATCCGCCACACGTCCCTAGCATAGCGAACATGCTACAATCCCCTTCGGTTCGTCTGTCCGAAAACGTCGAACACCGGGAATACTCACCCGGATGTTCCCCCCTTCACCGGCATCACCTAGTACCGCGTTAGGGCATACCTAGCACCGCGTATTGCCTCATTATGTTTTGTGATGCTTTGTTTTCTCCATATTTACCGTTTCTACCCCCTCCTCTCTTGTTAGACACTGAGATAGACGTGGCTGCTACCCAGTACGACTACAGTGTTGACGACCCCTCCTTCTTGCCAGAGCAACCAGGCAAGCCCTCCCCTTGATCACCAGATATCACCTATTCTTCTCTCTACTACTTGCATTAGAGTAGTGTAGCATGTTACTGCTTTTCGTTTATCCTCCTGATGGATAGCCTATCCTTGTTGCTACTGTTGTTACCTTTACCTGCAATCCTAAAATGCTTAGTGTAGGATGCTAGTATTCCATTAGTGGCCCTACATTCTTGTCCGTCTGCCATGCTATACTATCGGGCCATGATCACTTGGGACGTGATCACGGGTATATACTTATATACATATACATGATACATGTGATGACTAAAGACGGGTCGGCTCGCAGAGTACCGGCGAGTGATTCCAGTGTGGGGGCTGAAAGGACAGGTGGTTCCATCTCGGTAGTGGTGGGCCTGGGTTCCCGACGGCCCCCGACTGCTACTTTGTGGCGGAGCGACAGGGCAGGTTGAGACCACCTAGGAGAGAGGTGATCCTGGCCTTGGTCGGTGTCCGCGGTTACTTCGAAATAACACGCTTAACGAGATCTTGGTATTTGATCTGAGTCTGGCCACTGGCCTATATGCACTAACCACCTATGCGGGAACAGTTATGGGCACTCGACGTCGTGGTATCAGCCGAAGCCTTCTTGACGTCAGCGACTGAGCGGCGCGCGTCGGGTTGGACCGCGTAACGCAACTTCCTTTGTAATGGAGGTTGCTAGGTCTGCTCACCGGCCGCGTACGCAACATGCAGGTGTGCAATGGGCGATGGGCCCAGATCCCTGTGCGCATAGGATTTAGACCGTTGAGCCTGTGCCTTCCATAATCTGTGTGAACTCAAAAGTTATGCGGGTTATACTCTACTGGCTTTTTGACAGATAAAATTTCAACGCTAAAACTTCACGGAAAGTGAGAAGTGGATGAAAGATTATGCATTGGAGAAGTGGGAGTCGACCTTGAATTTGTGTTCATGCCCATGGACACGATGTAGATCCTATCATGGAAGCTTCTTGTACTAATGATTATTTCCTTGATAAAATATCATCTGGTATTCGTGAATTGATCCTTTGCAATCGTGGTTCTGACCACATTTTCTCCTTGATTCCATTTCTCGGGCAAGTTAAGGTACTTGTCTTCTGAAGATCAATACATCTCCACAACCTCTATTTTGATCTTCCTTCGAGTATTACCCTCCAATATATCGAGAATATCAAAGAACTGTGTCGCTTCCTATGAGTCTACATCTAGTATTGCTTCTCACCGAGTTCAGATTTCCCCCAGGTTTTGAGTTATTAGTCAACCGAGAACACTGCATAGTGAATCAAATCAATACTGTGATTCAATACTCCTAGTACTTTGTTGGGAGGAAGTTTAATACTCCGTCATGTCATTCCTAGCCTGATTGGCTACATCATTATGGTGTTGATTTTAACTATGCTACTTCGTCCTTATCCCGGAGCACAACCTTCGACGATGAGCTAAGCTTATGTTGATTCCCTCGTCTTATCGTTCCACCTCAAACAATAAGCTTGGTTCTGAGTTGGTGTCGTATCGATGGATCCAATAATCTATCCCTACATCAGTCATTTTGCTTGATGCAGTGGCTGTTCGATTGCTTCTTCATGGAGCCTCTCGACAAAAAATTGTCGTAATCATCATCAACATATTGACTCCTTCCTAGATATCAATTGAATTCATGATGAGAAATACCATCCTTGCCCTCGATGATCTGTTTTATCATCGGCCATTTTATTGCCTTCCATTCAACACAAACTTGTTCGTGTTTTGTGTTATACCTTGAGTTCCTTGCTATCCAACATTTGTTCTTCTTTACCTTAGAGTATTACCATCTTATTTGTCAAGAATATCGTGGGAATTTCACCACCTCTTAAGAAATTCTTGTTGCAGTGATGCTTCTCGCCATCACCATTCCTTTCTTGGCCCCCGTGTTGAGTGACCTCTGTTGTGAGAATTTAATATCTCTAGCAACCCTGTTGTTTCGAAGTGAATGGCCGATAGTTTCGTTATCGAATCACCATTCTTACTTTGATCGTCCTACTTGGTCTATAATTCCAGGTGCATTTTTGTTCAATATTTAATTGTGGATGTTCTCATCGAACCTACCTCATTATATACTTCGGTGTGTCTGATGCTATCACCTCGTTCACTTAATTGTGGAAATCCATCTTTTTGGAAACCTCGATGAATTGCTACTAAGTCCATCAGCTACCCCTCATCCTCTCCTTGGTTTAAATGATGAACTCTTGTTTCGGAACTTGCTTCCATAGTTCATCTCCGAGAATCTTACAATATCATCTTGTCAATTTGTGTTGCACCTTTTCTTCTCAGGCATCCCGAGACTGAGGTACCATGGCACTAATCAGATCTGAATCTCAGTCAGATGTGATGGTTGGGACATATTTCCAAAAGTTATAACATTGGTCTTTATATGACCCGGTAAGGTGATGTCATGCCTACTGCACCTAGCCGAAGGACCTATTGTTATAGTTTCCTTTTAGCAGAGTTAGCCATTCTTCCATGAGGACATTGTAAGACTTATTCCATAGGTTGTTCCTGATGGACCCATTGTCTATCCAAAGTCTGTCCTTTACATGAGACCATGTCAAAGCTATCTCAAAGCATGCCTGTGGCACTCCGTTCATCAACAAGAATATTGGAAGCGCAATGCAAAATTTTCTTTCTCAAATATCCAAACACCGTTGTATGGGTAATTTCATGAAATTTATCTCCCCTTACCTAAAAGCTTTTCTTCTTTATATCTCATCATGGATATTTCTTCTCTGCTTGTCCTTGAGAAGGATATACCCCCAAAATATGTGTTTTAACACATTTTCCTTTCCATTGTTCTATTTAATCTGATAATCATATTTTTCTTTCCATTGTTTGGTTTAACCTTTCTTGTGGTCTATATGATCTAAGCAGTAATATTCTCCTGCTTATGTAAACACCTCGTTGTACAATCCTATCAGCAAGACCCTGTTACTATTCTTGATGACATTCCGATGACCACCAATGGACGAGAACTTTGCATATTGGTCTGCCTCATTCAACGAGCAGGAAAATGGTTCTCTTCGTCTCTCGCCCTTCGTATCGATGTTGCTGTCGACATAACTGATAGGCTATCCTCTGACATGCCTTGCTTACATGATCGTGTAAGACGTCATAGCCTTCCTACTTTTAACCCACCTGGTGGGCCCATAACCCACAGTTCCACAGGATCGAAACCTGACTCTCTTGCACACCCCCTGGTTTCCAAGGTTATTCCTCGCGCTTGACTCCATATGCATTCACGGGTCACCTTCGTAGAGATGACCTATTCTGGTACCAGACACAATACTTATTCCCGTTGCACTAAACCCCTTTCACGCCCTATTTCAGGCAATGAACGATTGCATATCCGCTCGAAACTTCTTATTGCACCGTCTTAATTGCTCTCGATATTTTCTTAAGTTCCAATTCGAGAGTTACTTCCCGCCACCTTCCATGATGTTATCTATCAGATAAGCAACCTTGTAGACGTCCGTTCTTCCAAAGTTACCCCTTATCCTTTTTCGTAAGTACGATGGAGTTTCTGAAGAAAGGATGACAACTTCATCATGATGACCTGAAGTAGAGAAATGAAGACATCCACTTAATGGATCGACCTCTTCCAGAAGGGCAACCAAGACCAAGAAGATCCATTAGAATTTCGTAACCAAACTTTCCCCCTTGCTCCACCTCTTAAATCTCGGGACGAGATTTCTTGTAGTGGAGGAGATTTGTAACAACCCGGTAGTTATGCTATAGAGAATTCCTGACTAATGATGCCACATCATCCCATTTTGCTAAACTTAATCTCTCCTGGTTATCCTAAGTCAAATTCAAATTTATATTGCAAGTGAAATTATTATTCCTTCTAACAGTAGAATAAAAATGTTCGTTATGTTGCAAATATTCAATAAGAAATGGTGATGACTACACCAATTTCATATGATTCACAAATAAAATTTTATGAATTTAATAAATGGAACAACAACAATTAACTTGACCGTTTCTTTTTATAAAAATGGTTAAACTTTACAAGTGCCCCCAAACTTTGTGTGCATCTTCAAAATGGTGCACCTAAATATTTGCCAAGTTTCATTCTTAAAAAAAATCAATTACTAACTAAACTAAAGACAAAGTAGTAGCTAAAATAAGTGAAGAGAAGAAAATAACAAAGCCTCATTATGCACTTTGGCCCATGTGGAGACAGAAAACGGCCCAGCCCACCTCCACCTTCATCTATCTACAGCTACAGGGAGGCAGGGAGTGTGTGGAGGGCATCCATGGCGTATGGGCCATGCATCGGCCATCCCACGGCCTCGTGGAAGGATAAGAGCACCCCTAACCCCCAGGACAAACCCTAGCCCTCACTTATCCCCTCGCTCGTCCAATCCCTCTCTGTTTCGCTCACTCCCGAACTACCGTTGACGGACCGTCCGCATCCTCGCGGCCACTGGCCTCCTCGGCGACCGGGAGGTTGTCCAGGGAGTTCCTCGTCGTCGACTCCGTCACCCCCGTTCATCCGTTCGACCAGAGCTACATCATTCGCTCGGGATCGAGCTAGTTTTCCGCCATGATCGTCGCATCTCACCGTCGAGCTTGACGCATCTGGTCACCCCCGCGCTCTCTAATCACGTCCACGAGCTCCGTGGTGAGCTCCTGTGTCGATCCCCTCCTTTTCCCCTTTGGTTCGTCGTTGTTTGTCGTCGTCCCCAAGCTCCTGCATATGTGTGTGTGTGTTGCTGTTGCTTGCGCTGTTGCCGCTGCTCCTGGTCGTGCCCGCGTAGCCCCGTGCCTGCTACTGCTCTTGCCGTTGTCGCTGCTGCTTTTGCTTCCTGCTGCTCTTGCCGTCACCGCTGCTCTTGCACTGCCACTGTAACGCCCTTGATGCGGCTATATTTCCTACGTGTCGAAGCACGACTTAGAGGCATAACCACATTGAAAGCAATGTCGCAAGTGAGGTAATCTTCGCAAACAACCCATGTACATAAATAAAGGGGAAAGGTACATAGTTGGCTTACACTCGCCACGTCACACAAATACATAAATAAATCATTACATTCATCCAATACACTCAGGGTCCGACTACGGTACCAAAATAAAGATCAACCCCAAATGCGACAAAGTCCCCGATCGCCCCAACTGGGCACCACTACTGATCATCTGGGAAAGACACATAGTAACAACGAGAGTCTTCATCAAACTCCCACTTGAGCTCGGTCATATCATCTGGAACGGTATCATCGGTCCCTGCATCTGGTTTTGGAAGTAAACTATGAGTCACGGGGACTCAGCAATCTCGCACCCTCCCGATCAAGACTATTTAATCTTATAGGAAAGGTAAAGGTATGATGTGGAGCTCCAGCAAGCGACTAGCATATATGGTGGCTAACATATTCGCAAAGCGAGAAGAGAAGGCAAAAGCACGGTCGAACAACTATGATCAAGAAGTGATCCTAGAACAACCTACGCCAAGCATTACTCCAACACCGTGTTCACTTCCCGGACTCCGCCGAGAAGAGACCATCACGGTAACACACGCGGTTGGTGCATTTTAATTAATTTAAGTTTCATGTTATCTACAACCGGACATTAACAAATTCCCATATGCCCATAACCGCGGGCATGGCTTTCGAAAGTTCAAATCCCTGCAGGGGAGTCGCAACTTAGCCCATCACAAGCTCTCACGGTCAACGAATGATATTCCTTTTCCCAAGACAATCCAATCAGACTCGGCATCCCGGTTACAGGACATCCTCGACAATGGTAAAACAAGTCCAGCAACACCGCCCGAATGTGCCGACAAATCCCGATAGGATCTGCACATATCTCATTCTCAGGGCACACTCAGATGAGACATCCTACGAGTAAAACCAAACCTCAAGTTGCCCCGAGGTGGCCCCGCAGTCTACTCGGTCGGACCAACACTCAGAGGAACACTGGCCCAGGGGGGTTTAAATAAAGATGACCCTCGGGCTCCGGAAACCCAAGGGAAAAAGAGGCTAGGTGGCAAATGGTAAAACCAAGGTTGGGCATTGCTGGAGGAGTTTCATTCAAGGCGAACTGTCAAGGGGTTCCCATGATAACCCAACCGTGTAAGGAACGCAAAATCCGGGAACATAACACCGATATGACGGAAACTAGGGCGGCAAGAGTGAAACAAAACACCAGGCATAAGGCCGCGCCTTCCACCCTTTACCAAGTATATAGGTGCATTAAGATAAACAAGATAATATTGTGATATCCCAACAATAAACAAGTTCCAACAAGGAACGATCTCCAAACTGCACCTGCAACTAGCAACGCTATAAGAGGTCCTGAGCAAAGCGGTAACATAGCCAAACAACGGTTTGCTAGGACATGGTGGGTTAGAGGTTTGACATGGAAATATGGGGGGCATGATAAGCAAGTGGTAGGTATCGTAGCATAGGCATAGCAAAAGAGCGAGCATCTAGGAAGCAAAGATAGAAGTGATTTCGAGGGTATGGTCATCTTGCCTGCAAAGTTTTCAGAGTTGCCTTGATCCTCGTAAGCGAACTCAACGGCTCCTCATTCACGAACTCGTCTCCCGGCTCTACCCAAACAAGAACAACAAGCAAAAGGAGCACAATCAACCACGTGCAATGCTCAAGCAACATGATGCAAACATGGTATGATATGCGGGATGCGATATGTGATACATATGCAAGATTTGCAAGGGAATGATTAAATCTAGCCTTAACTTGGAAATCCAAGAGTGCCACTCGAAAGGTGAGGTGATTTCGGTCGAAATCGATATAAAGATCACCGGAATCGGATGCACGGTTTGGAAATGGCAAGAAAAACAAATATGGCACCGGTCTGCGATAAAAAGCAAGTAGCCATCTAAATGCATCAAGTTAAATATGCTACAACACTCAAACATGACAACAAAATACATGGCAGGGATCCTCTCATGATGCTTGACAAAAGATGAACACTGAGCTACGGCTAATTCACTCATTAACAGGTTCAAACAGGCATGGCAAGAGTGCAAATGATAACAGGTTTCAGACTTAGTGAAATAACAACAAATCAGGAATTTATCATCAGGAAGCAATCTTTAGAGCATGAAAACTACATGCTACAGGAACACATCATGGCAAAGCAAGGCATAGCATGAAGCTACTCTAAGCATATAACAAAAGTCCCTTAGTGACCTTGAGCCAAAAGGGATCATAAAATACAATTTCAAGCATGTGAAAATAGCAAAAACATAAACAGATTCAGACAGTGAAAAACTTGAGCATGCAAATAGATTAACAAGTAGGCATGTTTACGAGCTCGATGCACTCACTACAGAGCATGGCATGACAAACTAAGCACACACCCATCAAGAATACATGGCATAGAAGCTATACATGGCAAGAACAACAACATAGCATGTACGGATCACTAGCAACAACCTCGGCAAAATCGCTAAACATGTTAACAATCTGCCAGGAACATTTTATAGCAAAAGTAGAGCTGGATTGACTCAAGCTAGGGTGATCCATAATTGCAAACAAAGACATGGATGGATAGAGCACCAGAACAATAACAAAACATCCTTAATGATCATCCTCAAAAGAGGCACGGATCACTAGGAAACAACATGAACATATGGCATAAAAACATTATCAGGACAAGGACTTAGTGAAATTCTAAGTCCCTGAAATCAGCATCATTGAGTAGGCTACTTTGCATGCTTGTGCTAGTCACCACAAAGATCACAAAAATACATGGCATACACCCCTATAAATATGGCATGTCAGTCATCAAAACACATGTAGAGCTCAGGATCATAGCATGCACACATTAATCATGGCAAAAATGACAAAAGGCCATTTGCTGAGACAGATCTGAAATATTCCTCACATAGCCCTCTTCCAACAGCATTTCGGGCATCAAGATGAGCTCAAATGAAAATGATGCAATGAGATGAAATGATGTACTCGTCGAGGCGAACATTTTGATATGCTACACGCACTAATCAGAGCTACGGATGCAGAGTCATGGCATGCGAAAAAATGCTAAAAAGTTAGGGTTCGGAGGGAAAAGTCAACCGGGGTGTTTTAGATCTGAGATCCAGATATGGCACGGATGACGAGGTTCGCCGGCCGGAGTTGTCGTCGGCGTCGAGGAGAGGGCCGGCCGGAGCTGGGGAAGGGGTCAGAGACGAGCGGCGGCGAGGTCGCCGCTCGCCGGCGTCGGGGAAGCGGCGGCGAGGTGCGGCGCGGTAGTGCGGCCGCGGCGAGGAGCGGTGTCGACGACGGCGGCCGGCGACGGCAAGAGGAGACGAGCGGCGCGGCGGTCGTGGATGGCGTGCGGCGATGTGGCGGAGGGGGCGGGTGGAGGGAAGAAGTGGGCGCGGGCGGCGGAGCTCCTTCGGGCCGCGGGGGCCCTCCTCGGGCCCGGGCGGGCCGCGGCGTGGGAGGTGGCCGGCGTGCCACATGGCGGCCCCCGGTTGGCTGGGCGCGGCGGCGCGGGGCGTGTCCGGCGGGAGCGGACATGTCCGGCGGCGGAGGAGATGAAATTTTAGGGTTAGGGGTGGTTTCATCCGCAATTTTTGGGAGAGGATCTATTTATAGAGGTAGAGGGAGCTAGGAAGCTCCAAATGAGGTGCGGTTTGCGGCCACGCGATCGTGATCGAACGCTCTAGATGTTGGAGGAGGTTTAGGTGGGTTTGGGACAGTTTGGAAGGGTGTCAGGCTGCAACACACACGAGGCCTTTTCGGTCCCTCGGTTAACCGTTGGAGTGTCAAACGAAGTCCAAATGGTACGAAACTTGACAGGCGGTCTACCGGTAGTAAACCAAGGCCGCATGACAAGTATCGGTCCAATTTGAAAACGTTTAACCCCCCCCCCCACACACACACACAAAAAGAGGTAGAAAGGGACATCGGAGGACATAGGAGCGCCGGAATGCAAAACGGACAACGGGGAAAATGCTCGGATGCACGAGACGAACACGTATGCAAATGCAATGCACATGATGACATGGTATGAGATACATGACAAAGACAAAACACACGGAGACAAAATGTAACGCCCTCGATGCGGCTATATCTCCCATGTGTCGAAGCACGACTTAGAGGCATAACCGCATTGAAAGCAATGTCGCAAGTGAGGTAATCTTCACACAACTCATGTAATACATAAGGGAATGGGATACAGAGTTGGCTTACAATCGCCACTTCACACAATACATGAATAAAGCATTACATCAACCAGATATAATCAAGGTCCGACTACGGAACCAAAATAAAAGAAGACTACCACAAATGCTACACAGATCCCCGATCGACCCCAACTGGGCTCCACTACTGATCAACTAGAACGAAACAACACAAGGGACAAGACCTTCATCGAGCTCCTCCTTGAGCTTGGTTGCGTCACCTGCTCGGTATCATCGGCACCTGCAAGCTGGTTTTGGAAGTATCTGTGAGTCACAGGGACTCAGCAATCTTACACCCTCGCGATCAAGACTATTTAAGCTTATGGGTAAGGTAAATGTATGAGGTGGAGCTGCAGCAAGCGACTAGCATATAGGGTGGCTAACATACGCAAATGAGAGCGAGAAGAGAAGGCAAAGCACATTCGAGAAATCTATGATCAAGAAGTGATCCTAAAACAACCTACGTCAAACATAACTCCAACACCGTGTTCACTTCCCGGACTCCACCGAGAAGAGACCATCACGGTTACCCACGCGGTTGATGTACTTTAATTAAGGTCAACTTCAGGTTTTCTACAATCGGACATTAACAAATTCCCATCTGCCCATAACCGCAGGCACGACTTTCGAAAGTTCAATCCCTGCAGGGGTGTCCCAACTTAGCCCATCACAAGCTCTCACGGTCAACGAAGGATATTCCTTCTCCCAAGACAATCCGATCAGGCTCGGCATCCAGGTTACAAGACATCCTCGACAATGGTAAAACAAGTCCAGCAACACCACCCGAATGTGCCGACAAATCCCGATAGGAGCTGCACATATCTCGTTCTCAGGGCACACTCAGATAGGTCAAGCTACGAGTAAAACCAACCCTCGAGTTGCCCCGAGGTGGCCCCGCAGGCTGCCCAGTTCGGACCAACACTCAGAGGAGCACTGGCCCGGGGGGGGGGGGGTTAAAATAAAGATGACCCGTGAGTCTGCAGAACCCAAGGGAAAAAGAGGCTAGGTGGCGAATGGTAAAACCAATGTTGGGCATTGCTGGAGGAGTTTTATTCAAGGCGAACTGTCAAGGGGTTCCCATTATAACCCAACCGCGTAAGGAACACAAAATCCGGGAACATAACACCGATATGACGGAAACTAGGGCGGCACGAGTGGAACAAAACACTAGGCATAAGACCGAGCCTTCCACCCTTTACCAAGTATATAGATGCATTTATTAAATAAGAGATATTGTGATATCCCAACAAAATATCCATGTTCCAACAAGGAACCAACTCCAATCTTCACCTACAACTAACAACACTATAAGAGGGGCTGAGCAAAGCGGTAACATAGCCAAACAACAGTTTGCTAGGACAAGGTGGGTTAGAGGCTTGGTTCAACAATATAGTAGGCATGATAAGCAAGTGGTAGGTACCGCAGCATAGGCATAGCAAAAGAGCGAGCAACTAGCAAGAAAAGATAGAAGTGATTTGGAGGTTATGGTCATCTTGCCTCAGATCCCGCAAGGAAGAAGAACGAGTCCACGAAGAAGACACACGGATGTAGTCGAACGGGTCCTCACAAACGTGCGTTATCGGAACCAACCCTAAGAAGCAACACCGGAAAGAAGCACACAACATAGTAAACAACCAACACATGAACATGGCATGGTATGCGGGATGCGGTATGCGGTGCATATGCATGATTTTGAAAGGAATGATTGAACCTGGCGTCAACTTAGAAATCCAAGAGTGCCAGTGGAAAGGTGAGGTGATTTCGGTTGAAATCGATATAAAGATCACCGGAATCGGATGCACGGTTTGTAAATGGCAACCAAAACAAATATGGCACTCGTCTGCGATAATCAACAAGTAGCCATCTAAATGCATCAAGATAAATAAGTTACTGCACTCAAACATGGCAGCAAAATACATGGCCGGGATCCACTCATGAAGCTTGACAAAATATGAACACTGAGCTACGGCTAAAACATCTACTAAGAGGTTCAAAACAAGCATGGCAAAAGTGGAAATGGTAACAGGTTTCAGACTTAGTGAAATTAACACAAGTCTGGAATTTATCATCAGGAAGCACACTTTAGAGCATGAAAACTACATGCTACAGGAACTTAACATGGAAAAGCAAGGCATGGCATGAAGCTAGTCAAGGCACTTAACAAAAGTCCCTTAGTGACCTTGAGCCAAAAGGGATCAGAAAATACAATTGCAAGCATGTGAACATGGCAAAAACATAAACAGATTCAGACTTGGTGAAAAACTAGAGCATGCAAAGCAGTTAACGAGTAGGCATGTTTACGAGCTCGATGCACTCACTACAGAGCATGACATGACAAATTAAGTATTCACTCATCAAAAAGACATGGCATAGGAGCTATACATGGCAAGAACAACATCATAGCATGCACGGATCAATAGCAACATCCTCGGCAAAATCGCTAAACATGTCAACAATCTGCCAGGATTCACTTTATAGCAAAAGTAGAACTCGATTGACTCAAGCTAGGATGCTCCATAATTGCAAACAAGGACATGGATGGATAGACCACCACAATGTTAACAAAACATCCTTACTGATCATCCTCAAAAGAGGCACGGATCACTAGGAAACAACATGAACATATGGCATAACAACAAAAACAGGACAAGGACTCAGTGAAATTCCAAGTCCCTGAAATCAGCATTAACGATTACGCTACTATGCAAGCTTGTGCTAGTCACCACATAGATCACAAAAATACATGGCAAGCACCCCTGTAAAAATGGCATGGCATATAGCAAAACACATATAGAGCTCAGGATCATAGCATGCACACATTAATCATGGCAAAAATGACAAGTAGCTATTTGCTGAAACACATCTGACAAATTCCTCACGTAGCCCTCTTCCAACAGCATTCCGGGCATCAAGATGAGCTCAAATGAAAATGATGCAATGAGATGAAATGATGTACTCGTCGAGGCGAACATTTTGATATGCTACACGCGGGAATTAGAGCCACGGTGAGGGAGTTATGACATGATGAAGATGGCATAAAATTACTGAGATCTGGGGACTTAGTCGTTTGAAGAGAAGAAAAAAAATAGACGCGCGCGAGATACTAAAAGACGCCTAGGCGAGGCTTAGGCGGGGAGGCTCACTAGTGGGCCGCTGGGCCGGAGAGGAAGGAGAAGCGGGCTGGGCGATGGACCAGCGAGGTCGGGCCAGCCCAGGTCGCGGTCAACGCCGGATCGGGCGTGCGGGCGAGGTCGTGCCCGATCCCGAGCAAGACGACGGCGGCTGAGCCCGGTGCCGCTCCGGCGAGCTCGGGGCATGGAGCGCTGGAGGGACGCCGGATCGGGCAGGCGCGGTGGAGCGGCGGCCCCGACGGAGAACGGCGGCGGCGAGGCAGGAACCGGGCGGCGAGGTGACCGGTGGAGATCCGGTGGTGGCGGCGGATTGCGGCGGCCGATGGCGAGGTCGACGCCGGTGACGAGACGGCAGCGGCGGAGGAGCGCAAGGGTCGGGCGGCGCTGCGGGATTGGCGGCGCGGCGGGATCCGGGAAGAGTCGGGCGGCGGCGCGCGGCGACCGGGCCGGGCGGGCCGGATCTGGGCGTCGCGGGCCCGCGCGGTGGAGGAAGGCGGCGGTGCCAAGTGGCAGCGCCTGAGTGGAGGAGAGGGGCGGCGGAGCTGACATGGCGCCTCTTGATTGGACGGAGTGAGGTGGCGGCAGGGTGGACGCGTCCGCCGGCGGGCGGACATGTCCGGTGGCGCGGAGAGAGGTGAGATCTAGGGTTTCGTCCGCGAATTTGGAAGGGTTGCACATATATATAGGTAGAGGGAGCTAGGAGAGTCCAAATGAGGTGCGGTTTTTGGCCACGCGATCGTGATCGAACGGCCGAGATGATGGAGGGGGTTTTGGTGGGTTTTGGGCCACTTTGAAAGGGTGTTGGGTTGCAACACACACGAGGCCTTTTTGGTCCCTCGGTTAACCGTTGGAGTATCAAACGAAGTCCAAATGGCACAAAACTTGACAGGCGGTCTACAGGTAGTAAACCAAGGCCGCATGACAAGTCTCGGTCCAATCTGAAAATGTTTAACGCCCGCACATGAAAAGAGGTAGAAAGGGCCACCGGGTGACATAGGAGCACCGGAATGCAAAACGGACAACGGGGAAAATGCTCGGATACATGAGACGAACATGTATGCAAATGAAATGCACATGATGACATGATATGAAATGCATGACATGCAAGCAATGACAAGGCAACAACAGCGAATAACTGGAGGACACCTGTCACATCGGTCTCGAGGCATTACAACACGCCACCACTATGAGAGGATCTCGTCCCGAGATCTAGAATGGCACCGGAGGGACAAACGGAAGAGAAAGAGAAGAGGTAAAACTAAGTTGCTTCTTTGACAAACGAGTGAAAACCAAAGAATCTTGAAAAGGTTAAGCCATTTCGAGAAAAGAATACAACGGAGATGACAAAGTTGAAAACACTCCGTTAGGAAAGAGGGATAAGAAAGAACCGATTCGGGTAGCACTTCGGTTGAAAAGAGATGAAGACTTGATAAAATGAAAGAGCTTGAGCAAAAGGGACATAACACTCCGGTTAAATGGATAAACCAAGAAAAGAACACGATCCAGACAAAACGAAAAAGATGGGCTGAAAAGAGCAACATCACAAAGCCTCCGGAACAAAAGTAAGAATGGAATGGGATGAACGAAGGGAAACAAGATCTCGATGGAGCACACTTACAACAAAAACTAGAATGGAATTGTTGGAAAACCAACAACGAAAAGAATAAGCTCGATATGGTCTTATGGAATACATCTCAAATTATGAGGTGACAATCTGCCACTCACAGCAAAAAGAATTGGATTGGTATGAACAAGGAGACGAGAAAGCTATTTCACCGGGAGGATAAATGAAGAACTTGGATCATTTATAAGCACCATAATAGCAACAAACCTTAGGGAAGGCTTTAGGTGGAATATAACCCAAGATAACTCAAATGACGATATTGATGGATTTAAAATATCTCATCCTTGACAATATGTGAATCATGAAACATGAACTCAAATTATCAAGAATGACATAATACCACCTCCAAAGATACGGTAGAAAGAAATTGCACTCCGGATTGCAAGATGAAGAATGCTTGAGCTCCTCTGAAAAGAATCTCGATGAACACTTCGAGAAGGAATTAAATCCTTGATGAACCATCATGTAGAACCTTCATGAAGAACTCCAGTAAACAAAGGAATGATCAAACGAAAGGAGAGAGAAGTTGGAAAACACAAGGTGAAACATTGTAATGATTTAGATGGATCTCCGTGATGATGTAATTGCATGAGCCTGGGACTCCGGGAAACAAAGATGAGCACTTGAAACCAAGAATTTAATCATCGTGAACAAACTCCAGAAGAAAAGATTAACATATGGATGAAACAAGAATAAGAATTTCATTATGCGTATCCTTCACCAATTAAATTGATGACAATCAACGGATTTGGCATATTACTTATTCTCGTAGAAAAGATTAAGAGAGATATAACATCAACTTGAGAATGTCTTCAACGAACCACCGGAAGGATAGAAACAACAAATAAATTGATATGATAACGTGTCGGAGTAATTGGCGACGGGTACCCCGAAGACGGCAAGACAATAATCAAGACATCGGGGCTAGCAAAAGCCCCTCAGTCTGACTACCTGGCCGCTCCTTTCGGCTCCCCATCCGACTGCTCTGCCCGGCCGGCTGCCGACAACCGGCTGCCGACTACGCCAACCAGCCGGCTGCCGACTATGCCAACCAGTCGGCTGCCGACTGCAGCCCGACCCGCCACCGACAAGACCCCGACGGGATGGCCATACCAAGGACGAGACAGCTGTACCGCGACGCCATCATCTACAGTGTACCTGTCCCCTTGGCACTATTCTATAAAGTGCCCAGGGGACATGCATGACATGCACCATGCCCCATACATGGCTTGTCTTGTAAGCTACCCAAGGTAGCTTACAACCAACGCCATGTCCCATGCCCACTACACACTATATATAGCTATCCATCCATCCATCCTCAGACACGTATGAGCACACACTCATTCGGCCACTAGAGCATGCTTGCTCATCCCGGCCACAGACACATACATGAGGTTAGTAGCATATAGAACTCATCTAGATACAGCTCCAGGAGCACTCTGTACTACAGATATACCACATATACTCAGACATGCAGGAGTAGGGGTGTTATCTCTCCGGAGAGCCCCGAACCTAGGTAAACTAGCGCGTGCTACTCGCAAACCCGTCCCTGTATATTCCGGCAGCAGTCTTGCCCTCACACGAAGCCACCTTGTGGCATATGTCGTCTCGCACCCCCCGTGAGAATACCACGACATAACGAATGGAGAGAACTCTTGAACGAACCACCGTAAGAATTAAAAATGAACAAAGAGAAGATAAAGAAACACCGGGAAGAATTAGCAAATGAATGAAGATGCTTGAGAGAATTTAGATACAAGTGAACGAAGGGATCATGAACTGATTAGAGAATATTGAATGATGCACCAAGAAGATTTAGAGAATGATAACTGAAAGCTGAGAATGAATAAACCTGAGTTGATGGACTCCAGATAGGTGAGAGGAATTCTCACAATCAAAACAATTATGAGAGGATGGCCTTGAACTAGAACCACGAATCTTGAAGAGAATGGAGCAAAATTGAGAGAAAATTCTTCTTCGGTCTTCAAAATATGAGAATTACGACGAGAAACACCACCAAATTGTTGAGGCACTCCGGAATGAATAATGGAAAAGTTGAGCCAACGATGAAAAGAATTTAACCGATCTTGGAGAAAGGCATTTGACTGATGATAACTCATTCTTACATCAAACTTCAAAAAGAATTTGAGGATAACTCCGGAAAAAATTAGAAGAGTCAGGTAAGATCCTGGAAAAAGACCTGTTGGTTAGGGCCCACTCAAAAGAAACACTGTTGAACGATTTAAAAGAGAGAAAGCACCGGTTGAATTAAATGGCTTGAATGAGATAACAACCTTGAAAGATCTTGAATGAATGTAGAGTGGAAAACACGAATCTTCAAGATATCTTGAGCACTCCGGAACAAATAATAGAGAGGTGAATGATTAAGAATTACACCGGCGTGAGAAGACATTTGAAACTTGACTTCAGTCCACCAGAGAAGAAAAGAGCAAATAATAATGAACTTGAGGCTCCGTTAGGATCATCATGAGAATCACCGGGTAAGAATATTGGCGGAACAGAATGGGGGGACTTCACAAGAATAAAAGGATACTTGATTAAGACATCTGGGTCCTTGAAGAAAAAGGGGTGGGTGGGTGGGAAAAACAAAGGCAACTTGGAGACGGATGAAACAAACACCTTGAGAAGAACTGATACTTGATCAAGAGGATGTTGAAAACGATCGGATCCACTTGAAAAGGAACACGCAGGTGAAAAGGATTGACATGACAGTCTCGATTATCATGAAGGTTTGGTATTCACATCGGAGTATGAGAACACTGTTTAGGAAAGGTATGGAATCAACATTTGACTTCGAAGCAACTCGAATACCACAACTCAAAAACAAAACAAAGGATTGGCTTGCAGAATAAGCCGGAACAAATATATGATAGAGATTTCGTCCGAAGTTTTCGTGGTGGGGCCTACACGGCTTCGATCATACAACACCATCATGTACAAGGCAGTGCACATGACATACGAAGCGTCCCCGAGTCGACATAGCCAAGGACTCTTTAAGACACAATGAGACCACTGTAAAACCAACTGTGAATAGGCGGACCACTAGACATCGAACCCCAATTTCATATCATACATCTGTCGGAAAGATATCCTAAGAGCTACTTGAATTCCCACTTATAAACTCCCGAAATTTTCTGGTTATGCAATCAGGTGTTGGGGATACAGGGGAAGCATAATATCTCACCCAAAACTACACAAATCCTACATCCAGTTGTATCCATCCTTCAACACATAACCAAGAAACCT
Organism: Triticum aestivum; assembly: GCF_018294505.1. Lineage (NCBI taxonomy): Eukaryota > Viridiplantae > Streptophyta > Magnoliopsida > Poales > Poaceae > Triticum > Triticum aestivum. The sequence goes on from NC_057794.1 coordinate 504,235,735, forward strand.
TCGGAAATCGTTTACCTCAACCTTCGAAAAGCATCCGTTATACGAGTTATGGCAATACTCCCGAACTCCCGCCCCAGTACTGGGTGGCGTTGAGGTTATCTCACCAACAACTGCATAAAAGAGATTTTCGATGTCGGCGAAACTCAGGTATTCCAGAATCTCAACGATAAAATTGTGACGACAACACCTCGGAGCTCAACTCCACGGGACACTGCCACAACCCCTAAATGACAGGAGGCACCAAGAACAATGTTCTCGTCACAAATCAATCGGAACGATTCCAAGATACCCGCGTGAACCTAAAAAAATTAGTGAAATTTGAGAAGAGAAGAGTCAAAACTCTACATCAGGATGCCTTACCAGAGCGATGAAGGGACTGGGGAGTAAAAAGAATTCCTAACTCTGCGATATATAATTCCTAAATGACTCAAAACATTTTTCTAGACTCAACAACGCCAACGATTCGATTAAGCAGGGGGCGCCTAAGGTCGGGGAAGGCTCTGATTACCAACTTGTAACGCCCTTGATGCGGCTATATCTCCCACGTGTCGAAGCACGACTTAGAGGCATAACCGCATTGAAAGCAATGTCGCAAGTGAGGTAATCTTCACACAACCCATGTAATACATAAGGGAACGGGATACATAGCTGGCTTACAATCGCCACTTCACACAATACATGAATAAAGCATTACATCAACCAGATACTATCAAGGTCCGACTATGGAACCAAAATAAAAGAAGACTACCCCAAATGCTACACAGATCCCCGATCGACCCCAACTGGGCTCCACTACTGATCAACTAGAACGAAACAACACAAGGGACAAGACCTTCATCGAGCTCCTCCTTGAGCTTGGTTGCGTCACCTGCTCGGTATCATCGGCACCTGCAAGCTGGTTTTGGAAGTATCTGTGAGTCACGGGGACTCAGCAATCTTACACCCTCGCGATCAAGACTATTTAAGCTTATGGGTAAGGTAAAGGTATGAGGTGGAGATGCAGCAAGTGACTAGCATATATGGTGGCTAACATACGCAAATGAGAGCGAGAAGTGAAGGCAAAGCACGTTCAAGAAATCTATGATCAAGAAGTGATCCTAAAACAGCCTACGTCAAACATAACTCCAACGCCGTGTTCACTTCCCGGACTCCACCGAGAAGAGACCATCACGGTTACCCACGCGGTTGATGTACTTTAATTAAGGTCAACTTCAGGTTTTCTACAACCGGACATTAACAAATTCCCATCTGCCCATAACCGCGGGCACGACTTTCGAAAGTTCAATCCCTGCAGGGGTGTCCCAACTTAGCCCATCACAAGCTCTCACGATCAACGAAGGATATTCCTTCTCCCAAGACAATCCGATCAGGCTCGGCATCCAGGTTACAAGACATCCTCGACAATGGTAAAACAAGTCCAGCAACACCGCCCGAATGTGCCGACAAATCCCGATAGGAGCTGCACATATCTCGTTCTCAGGGCACACTCAGATAGGTCAAGCTACGAGTAAAACCAACCCTCGAGTTGCCCCGAGGTAGCCCCGCAGGCTGCCCAGTTCGGACCAACACTCAGAGGAGCACTGGCCCGGGGTGGTTTAAAATAAAGATGACCCTTGAGTCTGCTGAACCCAAGGGAAAAGAGGCTAGGTGGCGAATTGTAAAACCAATGTTGGGCATTGCCGGAGGAGTTTTATTCAAGGCGAACTGTCAAGGGGTTCCCATTATAACCCAACCGCGTAACGAAAGCAAAATCCGGGCATAACACCGATATGACAGAAACTAGGGCGGGACGAATGGAACAAAACACCAGGCATAAGGCCGAGCCTTCCACCCTTTACCAACTATATAGATGCATTAATTAAATAAGAGATATTGTGATATCCCAACAAAATATCCATGTTCCAACAAGGAACCAACTCCAATCTTCACCTACAACTAACAACACTATAAGAGGGGTTGAGCAAAGCGGTAACATAGCCAAACAACGGTTTGCTAGGATAAGGTGGGTTAGAGCCTTGGTTCAACAATATAGGAGGCATGATAAGCAAGTGGTTGGTATCGTAGCATAGGCATAGAAAAAGAGCGAGCAACTAGCAAGCAAAGATAGAAGTGATTTCGAGGGTATGGTCATCTTGTCTGAGATCCCGCAAGGAAGAAGAACGAGTCCACGAAGAAGACACACGGACGTAGTCGAACGGGTCCTCACAAACACGACATTATCGGAACCAACCCGAAGAAGCAACACCGGAAAGAAGCACACAACATAGTAAAAACCAACACATGAACATGGCATGATATGCGGGATGCGGTATGCGGTGCATATGCATGATTTGAAAAGGAATGATTGAACCTGGACTCAACTTGGAAATCCAAGAGTGCCACTGGAAAGGTGGGGTGATTTCAGTCGAAATCGATATAAAGATCACCGGAATCTGATGCACGGTTTGGAAATGGCAAGCAAAACAAATATGGCACCGGTCTGCGATAATCAGCAAGTAGCCATCTAAATGCATCAAGATAAATAAGCTACTGCACTCAAACATGGCAACAAAATACATGGAAGGGATCCATTCATGAAGCTTTACAAAAGATCAACACTAAGCTATGGCTAAAACATCCATTAACAGGTTCAAAACAAGCATGGCAAAAGTGCAAATGGTAACAGGTTTCAGACTTGGTGAAATTAACACAAGTCTGGAATTTATCATCAGGAAGCACACTTTAGAGTATGAAAACTACATGCTACAGGAACTTAACATGGCAATTCAAGGCATGGCATGAAGCTACTCAAAGCACTTAACAAAAGTCCCGTAGTGACCTTGAGCCAAAAGGGATCAGAAAATACAATTGCAAGCATGTGAACATGACAAAAACATAAACAGATTCAGACTTAGTGAAAAACTGGAGCATGCAAAATAGTTAACGAGTAGGCATGTTTACGAGCTCGATGCACTCATTACAGAGCATGGCATGACAAACTAAGCATACACTCATCAAGAAGACATGGCATAGGAGCTATACATGGCAAGAACAACATCATAGCATGCACGGATCAATAGCAACATCCTCGGCAAAATCGCTAAACATGTGAACAATCTGCCAGGATTCACTTTATAGCAAAAGTAGAGCTCGATTGACTCAAGCTAGGGTTCTCCATAATTGCAAACAAGTACATGGATGGATATATCACCACAATGTTAACAAAACATCCTTACTGGTCATCCTCAAAAGAGGCACGGGTCACTAGGAAACAACATGAACATATGGCATAACAACAAAAACAGGACAATGACTTAGTGAAATTCTAAGTCCCTGAAATCAGCATTAACGATTACGCTACTTTGCAAGCTTGTGCTAGTCACCACATAGATCACAAAAATACATGGCAAGCACCCCTGTAAAGATGGCATGACATATAACAAAACACATGCAGAGCTCAGGATCATAGCATGCACACGTTAATCATGGCAAAAATGACAAGTAGCTATTCGCTGAAACAGATCTGACAAATTCCTCACATAGCCCTCTTCCAACAGCATTTCGGGCATCAAGTTGAGCTCAAATGAAAACAATGCAATGAGATGAAATGATGTACTCATCGAGACGAACATTTTGATATGCTACACGCGCGAATCGGAGCCATGGTGAGGGAGTTATGACATGATGAAGATGGCATAAAATTACTGAGATCTGGGGACTTAGTCGTTTGAAGAGAAGAACAAAAAATAGACGCGCGAGAGATACTAAAAGACGCCTAGGCGAGGCTTAGGCGGGGAGGCTCACCAGTGGGCCGCTGGGCCGGAGAGGAAGGAGAAGCGGGCTGGGCAATGGGCCAGCGAGGTCAGGCCGGCCCAGGTCGCGGTCTACGCCGGATCGGGCGTGCGGGCGAGGTCATGCCCGATCCCGAGAAAGACGACGGCGGCTGAGCCCGATGCCGCTCCGGCGAGCTCAGGGCATGGAGCACTGGAGGGACGCCGGATCGGGCGGGCGCGGTGGAGCGGCGGCCCCGGCGGAGAACAGCGGCGGCGAGGCAGGAACCGGGCGGCGAGGTGACCGGTGGAGATCCGATGGTGGCGGCGGATTGCGGCGGCCGGTGGCGAGGTCGACGCCGGCGACGTGATGACGGCGGCGGAGGAGCGCAAGGGTCGGGCGGCGCTGCGGGATCGGCGGCGCGGCGGGATCCAGGAAGAGTCGGGCGGCGGCGCGCGGCGACCGGGCCGGGCGGGCCGGATCTGGGCGCTGCGGGCCCGCGCGATGGTGGAAGGCGGCGGTGCCAAGTGGCAGCGCCTGAGTGAAGGAGAGGGGCGGCAGAGCTGACGTGGCGCCTCTTGATTGGACGGAGTGAGGTGGCGGCGGGGTGGACACGTCCGCCGGCGGGCGGACACGTTCGGTGGTGCGGAAAGAGGTGAGATCTAGGGTTTCGTCCGCGAATTTGGAAGGGTTGCGCATATATATAGGTAGAGGGAGCTAGGAGAGTCCAAATGAGGTGTGGTTTTCGGCCACACGATCGTGATCGAACGACCGAGATGATGGAGGGGGTTTAGGTGGGTTTTGGGCCACTTTGGAAGGGTGTTGGGCTGCAACACACATGAGGCCTTTTCGGTCCCTCGGTTAACCGTTGGAGTATCAAACGAAGTCCAAATGGCACGAAATTTGACAGGCAGTCTACCGGTAGTAAACCAAGGCCGGATGACAAGTCTCGGTCCAATCCGAAAACGTTTAACACCCGCACACGAAAAGGGGTAGAAAGGGGCACCGGGTGACATAGGAGCGCCGGATTGCAAAACGGACAACGGGGAAAATGCTCGGATGCATGCGCCGAACATGTATGCAAATGAAATGCACATGATGACATGATATGAAATGCATGACACGCAAGCAATGACAAGGCAATAACAGCGAATAACTGGAGGACACCTGTCACATCGGTCTCGGGGCGTTACACAAAAACCCGACAACGAGGAAATAAAATAACTTAGTGCCGGAAACGGCAAGAGTTGGGATACATATGAGGTAAATTACATCCGGGGTGTTATAGCCACTGCTCTTGCTTGTTGCGCCGCTGCTTCCTTGCTAGTGCTGCCTGCTCCTGCGTGCTGCTGCCGCTGCTGCTTCTGCTTCCTGCTGCTCTTGCCGTCGTCGCTGCTCCTGCACAGCCATTGCTCTTGCTTGTTGCGCCGCTGCTTCTTTGCTAGTGCTGCCTGCTGCCCCTAGCTACTGCTGCTACTAATGGCCATGGCTAAGGCCATGGCCGAGAGTGTGTGTGGTGTGTGCGTCTAGTGTGTGCGTGTGTTGAGTGTGTGGCCGGCCTCGTTAGTTTAGGCTATTTAGCTAGGATTAGTTTAGGACTTTTGTGGACTAATTAGGGACTAATTTAATCTATGCTAAGTAGTCCCATGGGTTCAATTAGACTAGTTATCAAATTAGTTAGCCTAATAGAAAATAACATGTTGGCCACCACTTCCTATTTGACTAGGTCAACCCGAATTAAAATAAAACCGAAAACTTCAGAATGTATAAAATCTTTAGAAAATCATATAAAATAAACCGTACGTCGGATGAAAATAATTTATACATGAAAGTTGTTCAGAACGACGAGACGAATCCGAATACGCGGTCTACTCATCCGCCACACGTCCCTAGCATAGCGAACATGCTACAATCCCCCTTCGGTTCGTCTGTCCAAAAACGTCAAACACCGGGAATACTTTCCCGGATGTTCCCCCCCTTCACCGGCATCACCTAGTACCGCGTTAGGGAATACCTAGCACCGCGTATTGCCTCATTATGTTTTGTGATGCTTTGTTTGCTCCATATTTACTGTTTCTTCCCCCTCCTCTCTCGTTAGACACCGGGACAGACGCCGCTGCTACCCAGTGCGACTACGGTGTTGACGACCCCTCCTTGCCAGAGCAACCAGGCAAGCCCTCCCCTTGATCACCAGATATCACCTATTCTTCTCTCTACTGCTTGCATTAGAGTAGTGTAGCATGTTACTGCTTTTCATTTATCCTATCCTGATGCATAGCATGTCCTTGCTGCTACTGTTGTTACCTTTACCTGCAATCCTAAAATGCTTAGTGTAGGATGCTAGTATTCCATCAGTGGCCCTACATTCTTGTCCGTCTGCCATGCTATACTATTGGGCCGTGATCACTTGGGAGGTGATCACGGGTATATACTTATATACATATACATGATACATGTGATGACTAAAGACGGGTCGGCTCGTAGAGTACCCGTGAGTGATTCCGGTGTGGGGGCTGAAAGGACAGGTGGTTCCATCCCGGTAGTGGTGGACCTGGGTTCCCGACGGCCCCCGACTGTTACTTTGTGGCGGAGCGACAGGGTAGGTTGAGACCACCTAGGAGAGAGGTGGGTCTGGCCTTGGTCGGCGTCCGCGGTTACTTCGAAATAACATGCTTAATGAGATCTTGGTATTTGATCTGAGTCTGGCCACTGGCCTATACGTACTAACCAACTACGCGGGAACATTTATGGGCACTCGATGTCGTGGTATCAGCCGAAGCCTTCTTGACGTCAGCGACTGAGCGGCGCGCGCCGGGTTGGACTGCGTAACACAACTTTGTTGGTAATGGAGGTTGCTGGGTCTGCTCACCGGCCGCATACGCAACGTGCAGGTGTGCAATGGGCGATGGGCCCAGACCCTACACGCATAGGATTTACACCGGCGTGTTGAACTCTCTGTTGTGCCTAGCTGGGGCTGCAACGTGTTGATCTTTCGAGGCTGAGCATGACCCAGTAAAGTGTGTCCGGCCAAAGGGGATCGAGCGTGTTGGGAAATGTGGTGCACCCCTGCAGGGAAGTTTATCTATTCGAATAGCCGTGTCCCTCGGTAAAAGGACGACCTGGAGTTGTACCTTGACCTTATGACAACTAGAACCTGATACTTAATAAAACACACCCTTTCAAGTGCCAGATATAACCCGGTGATCGCTCTCTCATAGGGCTGCGAGCAGAGGATCACCGGGTAGGATTATGCTATACGATGCTACTTGGTGGACTTACCATCTACTCTCTTCTACATGCTTCAAGATGGAGGCTGCCAGAAGCGTAGTCTTTGGTAGGACTAGCCATCCCCCTCTTATTCTGGCATTCTGCAGTTCAGTCCACATATACTACCCTTTTTCATTTGGTACCAATGCATATGTAGTGTAGATTCTTGCTTGCGAGTACTTTGGATGAGTACTCACGGTTGCTTTGCTACTTCTTTTTCCCCCTTTCCCGGTTATTGTGATCATATGATGGAGTCCAGGAGCCAGAGGATCCCGAGAATGATTCTACATGGAGTTCGGCTTCGAGGAGTAGTTAAGAGGTCCCAGGCAGGAGGCCTTGCCTTTTCCATCATTGCTACTTTTGTGCTAGCCATCTTATGGCAACTTGTTTAACTTATGTCTGTACTCAGATATTGTTGCTTCCGCTGACTCGTCTATGATCGAGCTCTCGTATTCGAGCCCTCGAGGCCCCTGGCTTGTAATATGATGCTTGTATGACTTATTTTATTTTAGAGTTGTGTTGTGATATCTTCCCGTGAGTCCTTGATCTTGATCTTGATCGTACACATTTGCGTGCATGATTAGTGTAGGATTGAATCGGGGGCGTCACACACGGGAACGGATTTCTCTGATGTGCTACTTTCCAAATTGAGAGAAGGTACAACTACCTCATCAAGTTCTACTTTCCTCCCACTCACTTCTTTCAAGAGAAACTCCTTCTCTAGAAAGGATACATTTTTGGCAACAAAGATCTTGCCTTTCGGATTGTGGTAGAAGGTGTACCGATTTGTTTCCTTAGGGTATCCTATAAAGACGCAAGTATCAAATGATTCATAATCAAGTGATTCCAAAAGTCCATCTACATGGAGTTTCTTTATGCGCTTTACACCAATACGACCTAAACGGAAGTGACACAAGTATGTTGCACTATCATTATCAACTTTGCATCTTTTGGCATCAATATTATGAATATGTGTATCACTATGACCGAGATTCAATAAACCATTTACATATCATATTCATGCTCAACGCAAACACCAAATAACATTTATTTAGGTTCAACACTAATCCCGAAGGTAGATGGAGTGTGCGATGGTGATCATATCAACCTTGAAATCATTTCCAACACACATCATCACCTTGCTTTTAACTAGTCTCTGCAACTCCTATTTCGAGTTACTAATCATAGCAACTAAACCAGTATCAAATACCTATGGGTTACTATGAACACTAGTAAAATACACATCAATAACATGTATATCAAATATATACTTTTGTTCACTTTTCCATCCTTTCTTATCCGCCAAGTATTTGGGGAAGTTCCACTTCCAGTGACCATTTCCTTTGTAGTAGAAGCACTCAGTTTCAGGCTTTGGTCCAGCTTTGGGCTTCTTCACGGGAGTGGCAACTTGCTTGCCATTCTTCTTCAAGTTCCCTTTCTTTCCCTCACCCTTTTTCTTGAAACTAGTGGTCTTATTAACCATCAACACTTGATGCTCTTTTCTTGATTCTTCCTTCACCGATTTTAGTATCGTGAAGAGCTTGGGAATCGTTTTTGTCATCCCTTGCATATTATAGTTTATCACGAAGTTCTAGTAGCTTGGTGATGGTGACTAGAGAACTCTGTCAATCACTATCTTATCTGGAAGATTAACTCCCACTTTATTCAAGCAATTGTAGTACCTAGACATTCTGAGCACATGCTCACTGATTAAGCTATTCTCTCCTCCATCTTGTTGGCAAAGTATTTGTCAGAGGTCTCATACCTCTTGACACGGGCATGAGTCTGAAATACCAATTTCATCTCTTGGAACATCTCATATGCTCCATGGTGTTCAAAACATTTTTGAAGTCCTGGTTCTAAGCCGTAAAGCATGGCACGCTAAACTATCAAGTAGTCATCATATCAAGTTTGCAAAACGTTCATAACGTTTGCATCTGCTCCTGTAATAGGTTTGTCACCTAGAGGTGTGTCAAGAAAATAATTCTTCTGTGCAGCAATGAGGATAATCCTCAGATCACGGACCTAGTCCGCATCATTGCTACTATCATCTTTCAACTTAGTTTTCTCTAGGAACATATCAAAAATATATAGGAGCTATATCACGAGCTATTGATCTACAACATAGATATGCAAAACTATCAAGACTAAGTTCATGATAAATTAAGTTCAATTAATCATATTACTAAAGAACTCCCACTTAAATAGACATCCCTCAAGTCATCTAAGTGATGCGTGATCCAAATCAACTAACCCATGTCCGATCATCACATGAGACGGTGTAGTCATCAATGGTGAACATCTCTATGTTGATCATATCTACTACTCCCTCCGTTCCGAATTACTTGTCACAAGTATGGATGTATCTAGATGTATTTTAGTTCTAGATACATCCATCTCTGCGACGAGTAATTTGGAACGGAGGGAGTATATGATTCACGTTCGACCTTTTGGTCTCCAGTGTTCCAAGGCCATATTTGTACATGCTAGGCTCTTCAAGTTTAACCCAAGTATTCCACATGTGCAAACTGTCTTGCACCCATTTTATGTGAACGTAGAGTCTTTCGCACCCGATCATCACGTGGTGTATCAACACGACGAATTGTAGCAACGGTGCATAATTAGGGAGAACACTTTTACCTTGAAATTTAGTGAAGGGATCATCTTATAATGCTACCGCCGTACTAAGCAAAATAAGATGCATAAAAAGATAAACATCACATGCAATCAAAATATGTGACATGATATGGCCACCATCATCTTGTGCTTTTGATCTCCATCTCCAAAGCATCGTCATGATCTCCATTGTCACTGCTACCTCTTGAGCATGCGTTGGTTTTCCCTTGAAGAGGAAAGGGTGATGCAGCAAAGTAGCGTAAGTATTTCCCTCAGTTTTTGAGAACCAAGGCATCAATCCAGTAGGAGACAACGCACAAGTCACCTAGTACCTGCACAAACAATCAAGAACCTTGCAACCAACGCGATAAACGGGTTGTCAATCCCTTCACGGTCACTTGCAAAAGTGAGATCTGATAAAGATAGTAAAGTAAGTATTTTTGGTATTTTTGTTTTATAGATTGGAAAGTAAAGATTGCAAAATAGTAAACGAGATGCGATGTAAATAAAAGAGATGCAATATAATAAGAAAGAGACCCGGGGGCCATAGGTTTCACTAGTGGCTTCTCTCAAGATAGCATGTATTACGGTGGGTGAACAAATTACTGCCGAGCAATTGATAGAAAAGTGCATAGTTATGAGAATATCTAGGCAATGATTATGAATATAGGCATCACGTCCGTGTCAAGTAGATCAAAACGGTTCTGCATCTACTACTATTACTCCACACATCGACCGCTATCCAGCATGCATCTAGAGTATTAAGTTCATAAGAACAGAGTAACGCTTTAAGCAAGATGACATGATGTAGAGCGATAAACTCAAGCAATATGATATAAACCCCATATTTTTATCCTCGATGGCAACAATACAATACGTGCCTTTCTGCCCCTACTATCACTAGGAAAGGACACCGCAAGATTGAACCCAAAGCTAAGCACTTCTCCCATTGCAAGAAAGATCAATCTAGTAGGCCAAACTAAACCGATAATTCGAAGAGACTTGCAAAGATATCAAATCATGCATATAAGAATTCAGAGAAGAACCAAATAATATTCATAGATAATCTTGTTCATAAACCCACAATTCATCAGATCTCGGCAAACACACCGCAAAAGAGTATTACATCGAATAGATCTCCAAGAACATCGATGAGAACTTTTTATTGAGAATCAAAGAAAGAGAAGAAGCCATCTAGCTAACAACTATGGACCCAAAGGTCTGTGGTAAACTACCCATGCTTCATCGGAGAGGCTATGGTGTTGATGTAGAAGCCCTCCATGATCGATTCCCCGTCCGGCAGATCACCGGAAAAGGCCCCAAGATGGGATCTCACGGGTACAGAAGGTTGCGGCGGTGGAATAGTGGTTTTGTGGCTCTGTACGATCGATCTAGGGTATAAGAGTATATATAGGCGAAAGAAGTACGTCAGTGGAGCTATGTGGGGCCCACGAGGGTGGGGGCGCGCCTACCCCCTGGGCGCGCCCTCCTGCCTCGTGGTTACCTCACAGAGTTCCAGACTTCAACTCCAAGTCTTCTAGTTTGCTTTTGGTCCAATAAAGATCATCGCGAAGGTTTCATTCCATTTGGATTCCGTTTGGTATTCCTTTTCTGCGAAACTCTAAAATAGGAAAAAAAATAGAAGCTGGCACTGGTCCTCCGGTTAATAGGTTAGTCCCAAAAATAATATAAAAGAGCATATTAAAGCCCATTAAAGATCCAAAACAGATAATATAATAGCATGGAACCATCAAAAATTATAGATATGTTGGAGACGTATCAAGCATCTCCAAGCTTAATTCTTGCTCGTCCTCGAGTAGGTAAATGATAAAAACAGAATTGTTGATGTGGAATGCTACCTAGCATAATTATATATGTAATTTTCTTTATTGTGGCATGAATGTTCAGATCCGAAAGATTCAAAATAAAAGTTTAATATTGACATAAAAATAATAATACTTCAAGCATACTAACAAAGTAATCATGTCTTCTCAAAATAACATGGCCAAAGAAAGCTATCCCTACAAAATCATATAGTCTGGCTATGCTCTATCTTCATCACACAAAATATTTAAATCATGCACGTCCCCGATGACAAGCCAAGCAATTGTTTCATACTTTTAATGTTCTCAACCTTTTTCAATATTCACGCAATACATGAGCGTGAGCCATGGACATAGCATTATAGGTGGAATAGAATGGTGGTTGTGGAGAAGAAAAAAAGGAGAAGATAGTCTCACATCAACTAGGCGTATCAACGGGCTATGGAGATGCCCATCAGAAGATATCAATGTGAGTGAGTAGGGATTGCCATGCAACGGATGCACTAGAGCTATAAGTGTATGAAAGCTCAAAAAGAAACTAAGTGGGTGTGCATCCAACTTGCTTGCTCACGAAGACCTAGGGCATTTTGAGGAAGCCAATCATTGGAATATACAAGCCAAGTTCTATAATGAAAGATTCCCACTAGTATATGAAAGTGACAAAATAGGAGAGTCTCTATCATGAAAATCATGATGCTACTTTGAAGCACAAGTGTGGAAAAGGGATAGTAGCATTGCCCCTTTTCTCTTTTTCTCTCATTTTTTTATTTGGGCCTTTTCTCTTTTTTATGGCCTATTTTTTTGTCTGGAGTCTCATCCCAACTTGTGGGGGAATCATAGTCTCCATCATCCTTTCCTCACTGGGACAATGCTCTAATAATGATGATCATCACACTTTTATTTACTTACAACTCAAGAATTAGAACAAAATATGACTCTATGTGAATGTCTCGGGCGGTGTACCAGGATGTGCAATGAATCAAGAGTGACATGTATGAAAAATTATGAACGGTGACTTTGCCACAAATACGATGTCAACTACATGATCATGCAAAGCAATATGACAATGATGAAGCGTGCCATAATAAACGGAATGGTGGAAAGTTGCATGGCAATATATCTCGGAATGGATATGGAAATGCCATAATAGGTAGGTATGGTGGCTATTTTGAGGAAGGTAAATGGTGGGTTTGTGGTACCGGCGAAAGTTGCGCGGTACTAGAGAGGCTAGCAATGGTGGAAGGGTGAGAGTGCGTATAATCCATGGACTCAACATTAGTCATAAAGAACTCACATACTTATTGCAAAAATCTATTAGTTATCGAAATGAAGTACTATGCGCATGCTCGTAGGGGGATAGATTCGTATGAAAATACCATCGCTCATCCCCGACCGCCACTCATAAGGAAGACAATCAAAAAATAAATCATGCTCCGACTTCATCACATAACGATTCACCATACGTGCATGCTACATGAATCACAAACTTTAACACAAGTATCTCTCAAATTCACAACTACTCAACTAGCATTACTCTAATATCACCATCTTCATGTCTCAAAACAATCATAAGGAATCAAACTTCTCATAGTATTCAATGCACTTTATATGAAAGTTTTTATTATACCCATCTTGGATGCCCATCATATTAGGACTAATTTTATAGCCAAAGCAAAATACCATGCTGTTCCAAAATACTCTCAAAATAATATAAGTGAAGCATGAGAGATCAATAATTTCTATAAAATAAAACCACCACCGTGCTCTAAAAAGATATAAGTGAAGCACATAGAGTATTCTAATAAATTCTGATTCATGCGTGTCTCTCCCAAAAGGTTTGTACAGCAAGGATGATTGTGGTAAACTAAAAAGCAAAGACTCAAATCATACAAGACGCTCCAAGCAAAACACATATCATGTGGTGAATAAAAATATAGCTTCAAGTAAAGTTACCGATAGACAAAGACAAAAGAGGGGATGCCTTCCGGGGCATCCCCAAGCTTAGGCTTTTGGTTGTCCTTTAATTTTACCTTGGGTGCCTTGGGAATCCCCAACCTTAGTCTTGCCACTCCTTATTCCAAAATCTATCAAATCTTTACCCAAAAACTTGAAAACTTCACAACACAAAACTCAACAGAAAATCTCATGAGCTCCGTTAGTATAAGAAAATAAACCACCACTTTAAGGTACTGTAATGAACTCATTCTTTATTTATATTGGTGTTAAACCTACTGTATTCCAACTTCTCTATGGTTCATACCCCTCGATACTAGCCATAGATTCATCAAAATAAGCAAACAACACGTGAAAAACAGAATCTTTTAAAAACAGAACAGTCTGTAGCAATCTGTAGGTTTCGAATACTTCTGTAACTCCAAAAATTCTAAAAATTTAGGAAGACTAGGAAAATTTGTGTATTTATCTACTTCAGTTGGAATTGGTATTTTATCGCTCTCTGGTAAAAATGCAAATTATTTTCGTGAGCGCATAATTTCTGTTTTTATCAGCAAGATCAAACAACAATCACCCAAGAAGATCCTAAAGGCTTTACTTGCCAAGAACACTAATTAAAACATCAAAAAACACAATCATAACAGAGGCTAGATGAATTATTTATTACTAAACAGGAACAAAAAGTAAAGAACAAAAATAAAATTGGGTTGCCTCCCAACAAGCGCTATCGTTTAACGCCCCTAGCTAGGCATAAAAACAAGAATAGATCTAGGTATTGCCATAATAATGATAAGGAAAATCACGAAAACTCATCTCATACTCCCTATGTTCAGTAACAAGTTTTCTTTGTGGCAGGAAAAAGTAATCAAAAGGGCTAAATTTAATGGGACAAAAGTCCCCAAGATCAAGCTCGGCAGCTATTGGTTCCTCCTTTGGCCCCTCATATCGCACAACCAATTCATCATTATAAGCATTCTTTTGGAAAAAAGTCATGAGCCTTTGTTCAAGAGAAAAACCTAACCCATTGTTCTGAATAGCAAAATTATCATCAAGTTCAGAAATCCCATCAACTAGAACATCGGTAGGAACCTTTTTCTAAGGTTTTCATTATAAGCAACATAATCTAAATATCGTAAATATGTCTTCTTGATTAAAAAGGATTGCTTCTATGGGAGGACAGCCAGCATCCACCCTATAATGTGCAAAGATTTCATTGGCCTCTTTTATTATAAATCTGAACTCATGTGCTAAATAGATGGTAGCCGCTCGCTTAACAGAGGAATGCTCAATATTGGAAAATTCTATAAAAATCTTTTGTATGCAAGGATGCATGTGGATAAAATGTCTTTCAAGTTCAACTACGAGCAAAGATATAGCATCCGCAAGACTACTAGTTTTATGCAGAATAGGCCCACTCATAGTGGGCAAAGCACCGGCACAAGTAAAGAAATCTTGAATAACTCATTTTCCAATAATATTACCACTACCAATCCGGAACTTTTTAGTGTGTAAGATAGTAGGTTCTTCATGAGGATAATCAAAAGCATCAAAGTTTCCCCCGTCGTTACTACTATCTTTTTCAATGATAACCTCCCCAGTTTAAGACATGATGGCAACAAACCGCACTAGGAACGAACACACAAGATGCAAGCGGAAAGAGGCGAACGAAAGAGGGGCGAGGAAAAGGCAAAGGTTTTCGAAAATCATTTTAGAAGTGGGGGAGAGGAAAATGAGAGGCGAATGGCAAATAATGTAATGCGAGGGAGAAGAGTTTATGATGGGTACTTGGTATGTCTTGACTTGGCATAGATCACCCCGGCAACGACACCAGAAATCCTTCTTGCTACCTCTTGAGCATGCGTTGGTTTTCCCTTGAAGAGGAAAGGGTGATGCAGCAAAGTAGCGTAAGTATTTCCCTCAGTTTTTGAGAACCAAGGCATCAATCCAGTAGGAGACAACGCACAAGTCACCTAGTACCTACACAAACAATCAAGAACCTTGCAACCAACGTGATAAAGGGGTTGTCAATCCCTTCACGGTCACTCGCAAAAGTGAGATTTGATAAAGATAGTAAAGTAAATATTTTTGGTATTTTTGTTTTATAGATTGGAAAGTAAAGATTGCAAAATAGTAAACGAGATGCGATGTAAATAAAAGAGATGCAATATAATAAGAAAGAGACCCGAGGGCCATAGGTTTCACTAGTGGCTTCTCTCAAGATAGCATGTATTATGGTGGGTGAACAAATTACTGTCGAGCAATTGATAGAAAAGTGCATAGTTATAAGAATATCTAGGCAATGATTATGAATATAGGCATCACGTCTGTGTCAAGTAGATCGAAACGATTCTGCATCTACTACTATTACTCCACACATCGACCGCTATCCAGCATGCATATAGAGTATTAAGTTCATAAGAACAGAGTAACGCTTTAAGCAAGATGACATGATGTAGAGGGATAAACTCAAACAATATGATATAAACCCCATCTTTTTATCCTCGATGGCACCAATACAATACGTTCCTTGCTGCCCCTACTGTCACTGTGAAAGGACACCACAAGATTGAACCCAAAGCTAAGAACTTCTCCCTTTGCAAGAAAGATAAATCTAGTAGTACAAACTAAACTGATAATTCGAAGAGACTTGCAAAGATATCAAATCATGCATATAAGAATTTAGAGAAGAACCAAATAATATTCATAGATAATCTTGCTCATAAACCCACAATTCATCGGATCTCGGCAAACACACCGCAAAAGAGTATTACATCGAATAGATCTCCAAGAACATCGAGGAGAACTTTGTATTGAGAATCAAAGAGAGAGAAGAAGCCATCTAGCTAATAACTATGGGCCCAAAGGTCTGTGGTAAACTACTCACGCTTCATCGGACAGGCTATGGTGTTGATGTAGAAGCCCTCCGTGATCGATTCCCCCTCCAACAGATCGCCGGAAAAGGCCCCAAGACGGGATCTCATGGGTACAAAAGGTTGCGGCGGTGGAAAAGTGGTCTCGTGGCTCTCTGCAATCGATCTAGGGTACAAGAGTATATATAGGCGAAAGAAGTACGTTAGTGGAGCTACATGGGGCCCACGAGGGTGGGGGACGCCATCCTGCCTCGTGGTTGCCTCACGGAGTTCCAGACTTCAACTCTAAGTCTTCTGGTTTGCTTTCGGTCCAAGAAAGATCATCGCAAAGGTTTAATTCCGTTTGGTATTCCTTTTTTGCGAAACTCTAAAATAGGCAAAAAAACAGAAACTGGCACTGGGCCTTCGGTTAATAGGTTAGTCCCAAAAATAATATAAAAGAGTATATTAAAGCCCATTAAACATCCAAAACAGATAATATAATAGCATGGAACCATAAAAAAATTATAGATACGTTGGAGATGTATCAGTCACCGGCTTGACACTTTGATCTCCATCGTAGCGTCGTGGTCGTCTCGCCAACTATTGCTTCTACAACTATCGCTAACGCATAGTGATAAAATAAATCAATTACATGGCGTTTGCATTTCATATAATAAAGAGACAACCATAAGGCTCCTGCCGGTTGCCAGATATCTTACAAAACATGATCATCTGATACAATAACGTTTATCACGTCATGTCTTGACTATATCGCATCACAACATGCCCTGCAAAAACAAGTTAGACGTCCTCTACTTTGTTGTTGCAAGTTTTACGTGGCTGCTATGGGATTCTAGCAAGAACCATTCTTACCTACGCATAAAACCACAACGGTGTTTCGTCAAGTTTGCTATTTTAACCTTCTTCAAGGACCGGCCGCAGTCAAATTCGATTCAACTAAAGTAGGAGTAGCAGACACCCGCCAGCCACCTTTATGCAAAACTAGTTGCATGTATGTCGGTGGAACCGGTCTCATGTGCGTGGACATGTAAGGTTGGTCTGGGCCGCTTCATCCCACACCGTCGAATCAAAATAAGACGTTGGTGGTAAGCAGTATGACTATCACTGCCACAACTCTTTGTGTTCTACTCATGCATATCATCTACGCATAGACCTAGCTCATGATGCCACTGTTGAGGATCATTGCATGGTAAACAAAAAAAAATCTATGCACACGCAATGATCTATCCATGGAGATGCATAGTAACAAGGGGGAGAGTGTGTCTACATACCCTCGTAGACCGTAAGCGGAAGCGTTTCACTACGTGGTTGATGTAGTCGAACTTCTTCGTGCTTCAACCGATCAAGTACCGAACGCACGGCACCTCCGTGTTCTGCACACGTTCAGCTCGGTGACATTCCTCGTCTTCTTGATCCAGCAAGACATCGAGGTAGTAGATGAGTTCCGTTAGCACGACGACATGGTGACGGTGATGGTGAAGTGATCCTCGCAGGGCTTCGCCTAACCACTACGAAAATATGACCCGCGGTGTAAACGGTGAAGGGGGGCGCCACACACGGCTAAACAATTGTCTGGGGTGTGCTAGGCGCCCCCCTCCTCATATATATATATATATATATTATATATATATATATATATATATATATATATATATATATATATATATATATATGCTATTCATCACCCAGGGTGTACAATAAGTTATTCTTCACCCGAGGTAATCTTACGATCATTTCATAATTGAATTACGTTTCAAATTCAAATAGTTACATTCCTATTGATTCACTACGTAAAATTTGACATAAAAAATAAAAATACAGATCATAAGACAAGAAAATTTTCAGTTTACGTATATTTTATACTATGTTTTTACGTTTGTAATTTTACATAATATAAAATATTTTTTACGGCGATTATATATTTTCTTACGGTCCCATTTTCCGTCGGAAATAAGACAAAACTTACGGAACGTAAAATTACGATGCATTGATGATAAAATAGAGGGGGGTGAAGAATAATTATTCCTTACCCAGCGTGACGAATAGCGCGACCCTATATATAATATATATATATAGGTGGGAGGGAGAGAGGAGAGACCAAGGGGCGCCCCAAGTAGGTCTGAATCCTACTTGGGCTCCTGCCCTTGGCCGCGCCGCCCTCCCATGTTTGTTGGAGGGGGAAGGAAAGAGGGGGGAGAGGGAAGGAAGGGGGAATCCTGTTTGAAAGGGCGTGTAGCCCCTAAGTGTGGTTTTGGTAATTAAATGAAAATCTCTATGGACTAATGTTTTTCAATGAGATATATTTGAAGGTTTTGTCCATAGATGGTGCCTCAAGGATATTGGATGGAATCAAGGATGAAGTCCATATATATGAAGATATGCTTGCTGTATGCTTTGGAGTTAAATGACAATTCCTATGAAGCATCAAGTGCATTGAATCTTATATGAAGATATGTTCCATAGTGATGCTTGAAGTGCACTGGGTTGTTTTGTGAAGTCTTCCATCAAAGCATCTGAAGAAGTCCTCATGGTATCCTTCTCTGGATACCCCTTGCACACGGGCTAGTACCATGCGCATGGGGTCGAGTGTCAACTCTCTGGATACCCCGTGATCACGAGGCCTGGGTGTTGGCTCTCGAGATCCCATATCCAGTGAGGTTTCAAGTTGGTCTTCGAGTACTTCTATTGAATCCATCAAGATTGATTTCTATGCCTAATCTAATTATGTTCATGGTGGAGTTCATTGGAGGATCTCTAAGACTGACATATTTGGGCTTTTAAGGATCAAGGGCTTGAGAGAATAATCAAATAGAAGAATTCAAGTTATGGTTTCAAGACAAGATCATGGTGAGCTCATGTGTTGGGTTTAGGTTGATCAAGTCTTGAAGCAAGCAACTAGAGTGAATAATTCATTGTGCCTCTCAAGATATTATGATGGAGGACTTTTAAGGATCAAGGGTTTGAGAGAATAATCAAAGAGAAGAATTTAAGTTATGATTCAAGACAAGATCATGGTGAGCTCACGTGTTGGGTTTCAGTTGATCAAGTCTTAAAGCAAGCAACTAGAGTGAAGAATTCACTATGCCTCTCAAGAGATTGTGATGGAGTTTTTTAGAAGGGAAAGTGGTGATCAAGATGATATTCATAGTGGAACTTGATATGGTCATGAAAGAGTCTATGGTGATATTGTCTTGAAGCAATGAAGGGAAATGAAGAGTTCGTTGTGGTTTTCAAGAAACCAAGCTGGAGCTTGGAGTAAAGATGTTGGTTGACCAAGATGAAGCTCGAATATTATATCTAGATGGTCAACTCTCAAAGCGCAAACATTGTACCACATGGGATCAAGTGATCTAGTGGTATCGTAAGTAATTGTGAATTGTGCTTTGTCACCTAACCCATGCTATGTGTTTGTTATGTCTATGTGGGTTAGGTGTTTCTCATGGGCTTGCATCAAAAGGAAAAATCTCAAGTAGCCCATGTGTGGATGACATCAAGTAGTGATGGTCATCGAGTTCGAGGAGTCCAACTACAAGATGAGAAGTCGGAGGTTATATGCTTTGAAGCTTGCGGTCCACATCATGGTAATGCTCATGTGAAGATGTGCTTAAGTTAAGGCTTCCCTCATTGCAATATGAGGAAGCAATTCAAGCATCTTCACCAAGTGGTTGTGCACAAGAAAGGGATTCCAACTTGAGACAAGCATTGGAGTCATCACCAAGCTCAAGTTGAATATGCAAGGCAAAGGTATACCTTATCTAGGTTTTCCTAGTTTTGCCGGTCTCATGGTGCTTGGAGGGAGACCGGATTATAGGTTTGATAGCCGTACTATCAAGAGGGACTCTCGGGCAAGTAGCTCGATCATGTCGCATGTAGAGAGCTCAAACCTTTGCATTACTTGCATAATTATTTCTTGTTGATCTTGGGTGGTTCTCTATGTGAGGACCTTGGGCTTTTCCATAGCTTCAAAACAAGCCCAAGATCATCGAATTCGGAGTCCGTATGCCAAAGTTATCACTGTTTTAATGGGCTGCTGCAGGCTGTTCCGGGTACCCCGTGGACACGGGTTTTTGACCCTCGTGGGCACGGGGCCCCGTGCACACGGGCTTGTACCGTGTGCACTGATACATCCATTTTGCATCATGCTTTTATATCGATATTTATTGCATTATGGACGGTTATTTCACATTATGTCACAATACTTATGGCTATTCTCTCTTATTTTACAAGGTTTACATAAGGAGGGAGAATGCCGGCAGCTAGAATTCTGGGCTGGAAAGGAGGAAATATTAGAGACCTATTCTGCACAACTCCAAAAGTCCCGAAACTCCATGGAATGCCTTATAATAAATAATGAAAAATCCTCGCCAAAGATGAAGACCAGGGGGCCCACACCCACGAGGGTGGGGGGCGCCCCCCCCCCTAGGGCGCGCCCCCCTACCTCGTGGGCCCCTGGTGGCTCTCCGATGACCTTCTTATCCTATATGAAGTCTTTCGTCGAGAAAAAAAATTAGAAGCGACCTTTCGGGACGAAACTCCGCCGCCACGAGGCGGAACCTTGGCGGATCCAATCTAGAGCTCCGGCAGAGCTGTTCTGCCGGGGAAACTTCCCTCCCGGAGGGGGAAATCATCGCCATCGTCATCACCAACACTCCTCTCATCAGGAGAGGGCAATCTCCATCAACATCTTCATCAGCACCATCTCATCTCAAAACCCTAGTTCATCTCTTGTATCCAATTCTTGTCTCCAAGTCCGGGATTGGTGCTAGTAGGTTGCTAGTAGTGTTAATTACTCCTTGTAGTTGATGCTAGTTGGTTTAATTGGTGGAAGATCATATGTTCAGATCCTTTATGCATATTATTACCCCTCTGATTATGAACATGAATATGCTTTGTGAGTAGTTACGTTTGTTCCTGAGGACAAGGGAGAAGTCTTGCTATTAGTAGTCATGTGAATTTGGTATTCGTTCGATATTTTGATGAGATGTATGTTGTCTAGCCTCTAGTGGTGTTATGTGAACGTCGACTACATAACACTTCACCATTATTTGGGCCTAGAGGAAGGCATTGGGAAGTAATAAGTAGATGATGGGTTGCTAGAGTGACAGAAGCTTAAACCCTAGTTTATGCGTTGCTTCGTAAGGGGCTGATTTGGATCCATATGTTTCATGCTATGGTTAGGTTTACCTTAATACTTTTGTTGTAGTTGCGGATGCTTGCAATAGAGGTTAATCATAAGTGGGATGCTTGTTCAAGTAAGAACAGCACCCAAGCACCGGTCCACCCACATGTCAAATTATCAAAGTACCGAACGCGAATCATATGAACGTGATGAAAACTAGCTTGACGATATTCCCATGTGTCCTCGGGAGCGCTTTTCCTTATATAAGAGTTTGTCCAGGCTTGTCCTTTGCTACAAAAAGGATTGGGCCACCTTGCTGCACTTTATTTACTTTTGTTACTTGTTGCTCGTTACAAATTATCTTATCACAAAACTATCTGTTACCACTTATTTCAGTACTTGCAGAGAATACCTTGCTGAAAACCGCTTATCATTTCCTTCTGCTCCTCGTTGGGTTCGACACTCTTACTTATCGAAAGGACTACGATAGATCCCCTATACTTGTGGGTCATCAAGACTCTTTTCTGGCGCCGTTGCCGGGGAGTGAAGCGCCTTTGGTAGGTGGAATTTGGTAAGGAAAATTTATATAGTGTGCTGAAATTTACTGTCACTTGTTACTATGGAAAGTAATCCTCTGAGGGGCTTGTTCGGGGTATCTTCACCCCGACCAGTAGAGCAAAGAGTTGCTCCTCAACCTACTGAACCTATTGAAAATGAAATTCCTTATGAGTATCCTTCGGGTATGATAGAAAAACTGCTAGCTAATCCTTTTACAGGAGATGGAACAAAGCATCCTGATGAACACCTAATATATGTGGATGAAGTTTGTGGATTATTTAAGCTTGCAGGTATACACGATGATGTTGCTAAGAAGAAGGTCTTCCCTTTATCATTGAAGGGAGACGCATTGATATGGTATAGGCTATGTGATGATACGAGATCATGGAACTATAGAAGATTGAAATTGGAATTTCATCAAAAGTATTACCCTATGCATCTTGTTCATCGTGATCGCAATTATATATATAATTTTTGGCCTCGTGAAGGAGAAAGCATCGCTCAAGCTTGGGGGAGGCTTAAATCAATGTTATATTCATGCCCCAATCATGAGCTCTCAAGAGAAATGATTATTCAAAAATTTTATGCTCGGCTTTCTGATAACAATCGCACCATGCTCGATACTTCTTGTGCTGGCTCTTTTATGATGAAGACTATTGGATTTAGATGGGATTTATTGGATAGAATTAAACGCAACTCTGAAGATTGGGATCTCGACAAATGTAAGGAGTCAGGTATGACACATAAGTTTGATTGTGTTAAATCTTTTATGGATACCGATATTTTCTGTAAGTTTAGCACTAAATATGGACTTGATTCTGAGATAGTAGCTTCTTTCTGTGAATCTTTTCCTACTTATGTTGATCTCCCTAAGGATAAGTGGTTTAAATATCATCCTCCCATAGAAGTAAAAGTTGCTGCACCTATTAAAGTTGAAGAAAAGACTGTCACTTATAATGATCCTATTGTTCCTACTTGTTATGTTGAGAAACCACCTTTCCCTGTTAGGATAAAGGATCATGCTAAAGCTTCAACTGTGGTTCGTAAAAGCAATATTAAAACATATACACCTCCTGAGCAAGTTAAAGTAGAACCTAATATTGCTATTGTTAAAGATCTCTTGTCTGATAATATAGATGGGCATGTTATTTACTTCTGTAATGAAACTGCTAGAATTGCTAAACCCCGTGATACAGATAAACCTAGACTTGTGGTAGGCATGCCTGTTATTTCTGTTAAAATAGGAGATCATTGTTATCATGGCTTATGTGATATGGGTGCTAGTGCTAGTGCAATACCTATTGACTTATACAAAGAAATTATGCATGACATTGCACCTGTTGAGTTAGAAGAAATTGATGTTACTATTAAACTTGCTAATAGAGATACTATTTCACCAATGGGAATTGTTAGAGATGTTGAAGTCTTGTGTGGGAAAACTAAATATCCTGCTGATTTTCTTGTTCTTGGTTCCCCACAAGATAGCTTTTGTCCCATTATATTTGGTAGACCCTTCTTAAATATTGTTAATGCTACCATAGATTGCACAAGGGATGTTGTTACTGTCGGCTTAGATGATATGACTCATGAGTTTAATTTCTCTAAATTTAGTAAACAACACCGTGAAGAAGAATTGCCTAGTAAGGATGAAATTATTGGTCTTGCTTCTATTGCCGTACCTCCTAGTGATCCTTTAGAACAATATTTGCTAGACCATGAGAATGATATGTTTATGAATGAAAGAAGGGAAATAGATGAAGTATTCTTTAAACAGGAACCTATTCTGAAACACAATTTGCCTGTTGAAATCCTAGGGGATCCCCTCCACCTAAGGGTGATCCCGTGTTTGAGCTTAAACCGTTGCCTGATAATCTTAAATATGCTTATCTTGATGAAAAGAAGATATATCCTGTTATTATTAGTGCTAACCTTTCAGAGCATGAAGAAGAAAGATTATTGAAAACTCTGAAGAAGCACCGTGCTGCTATTGGATATACTCTTGATGATCTTAAGGGCATTAGTCCCACTCTATGTCAACATAAAATAAATTTGGAAGCAGATGCCAAACCAGTTCGTGATCCTCAACGACGTCTGAATCCTAAAATGAAAGAAGTGGTAAGAAAAGAAATACTAAAGCTTCTGGAGGCAGGTATAATTTATCCCGTTACTGATAGTCAGTGGGTAAGTCATGTTCATTGTGTCCCTAAGAAGGGAGGTATTACTGTTGTTCCTAATGATAAATATGAATTGATTCCACAAATAATTATTACAAGTTATAGGATGGTAATTGATTTCCGCAAATTAAATAAGGCTACTAAGAAAGATCATTACCCCTTACCTTTTATCGATCAAATGCTAGAAAGATTATGCAAACATACACATTACTGCTTTCTAGATGGTTATTCTGGTTTCTCTCAAATACCTGTGTCGGCTAAAGATCAATCAAAGACTACTTTTACATGCCCTTTTGGTACTTTTGCTTATAGACGTATGCCTTTTGGTTTATGTAATGCACCCGCTACCTTTCAAAGATGCATGATGGCTATATTCTCTGACTTTTGTGAAAAGATTTGTGAGGTTTTCATGGACGACTTTTCCGTCTATGGATCTTCTTTTGATGATTGCTTGAGCAATCTTGATCGAGTTTTGCAGAGATGTGAAGAAACTAATCTTGTCTTGAATTGGGAAAAGTGCCACTTTATGGTTAATGAAGGTATTGTCTTGGGGCATAAAGTTTCTGAAAGAGGTATTGAAGTTGATAAAGCCAAGGTTGATGCTATTGAAAAGATGCCATGTCCCAAGGACATCAAAGGTATAAGAAGTTTCCTTGGTCACGCCGGATTTTATAGGAGGTTCATTAAGGACTTCTCAAAAATTTCTCGGCCTCTGACTAATTTATTACAAAAAGATATACCATTTGTCTTTGATGATGATTGTGTAGAAGCATTTGAAATACTTAAGAAAGCATTAGTCTCTGCACCTATTGTTCAGCCACCTGATTGGAATTTACCCTTTGAAATTATGTGTGATGCTAGCGATTATGCTGTAGGTGCTGTTCTAGGGCAAAGAGTTGATAAGAAATTAAATGTTATCCATTATGCTAGTAAGACTCTAGACAATGCTCAAAGAAATTATGCTACTACTGAAAAAGAACTTTTAGCAGTTGTATTTGCTTGTGATAAGTTTAGACCTTATATTGTTGATTCTAAAGTAACTATCCACACTGATCATGCTGCTATTAAATATCTTATGGAGAAGAAAGATGCTAAACCTAGACTTATTAGATGGGTTCTCTTGCTACAAGAATTTGATTTGCATATTGTTGATAGAAAAGGAGCTGAGAACCCCGTTGCAGACAACTTATCTAGGTTAGAGAATGTTCTTGATGACCCACTACCTATTGATGATAGCTTTCCTGATGAACAATTAAATGTCATAAGTACTTCTCGTAGTACCCCTTGGTATGCTGATTATGCTAATTACATAGTTGCTAAATTTATACCACCTAGCTTCACATACCAACAAAAGAAAAAGTTCTTCTATGATTTGAGACATTACTTTTGGGATGACCCACATCTTTATAAAGAAGGAGTAGATGGTGTTATTAGACGTTGTGTACCTGAGCATGAACAGGAACAGATCCTACGCAAGTGCCACTCCGAAACTTATGGAGGACACCACGCGGGAGATAGAACTGCACATAAGGTATTGCAATCCGGTTTTTATTGGCCTACTCTCTTCAAGGATGCCCGTAAGTTTGTCCTATCTTGTGATGAATGTCAAAGAATTGGTAATATTAGTAGACGTCAAGAAATGCCTATGAATTATTCACTTGTTATTGAACCGTTTGATGTTTGGGGCTTTGATTATATGGGACCTTTTCCTGCCTCTAATGGATATACACATATTTTAGTTGCTGTTGATTACGTTACTAAGTGGGTAGAAGCTATTCCAACTAGTAGTGCTGATCATAACACTTCTATTAAAATGCTTAAAGAAGTTATTTTTCCGAGGTTTGGAGTCCCTAGATATTTAATGACTGATGGTGGTTCACATTTTATTCATGGTGATTTCCGTAAAATGCTTGCTAAATATGACGTCAATCATAGAATTGCATCTCCGTATCACCCACAGTCTAGTGGTCAAGTAGAATTGAGTAATAGAGAACTCAAATTAATTTTGCAAAAGACTGTCAATAGGTCTAGAAAGAATTGGTCCAAGAAACTTGATGATGCATTATGGGCCTATAGAACTGCATATAAAAATCCTATGGGTATGTCTCCGTATAAAATGGTATATGGAAAAGCATGTCACTTACCTCTCGAACTAGAACATAAGGCATATTGGGCTATTAAAGAGCTCAACTATGATTTCAAACTTGCCGGTGAAAAGAGGTTATTTGATATTAGCTCACTTGATGAATGGAGAACCCAAGCTTATGAAAATGCTAAGTTGTTTAAAGAAAAGGTTAAAAGATGGCATGACAAAAGGATACAAAAGCATGAGTTTAATGTAGGTGATTATGTATTGCTATACAACTCTTGTTTAAGATTTTTTGCAGGAAAACTTCTCTCTAAATGGGAAGGACCCTATGTTATCGAGGAGGTCTATCGTTTCGGTGCCATAAAAATCAACAACTTCGAAGGCACAAATCCGAAGGTGGTAAACGGTCAGAGAATTAAACATTATATCTCAGTAATCCCATAAATGTTGAAACCAATATTATTGAAACCGTAACCCCGGAGGAATACATAAGGGACATTTTCCAGAATGTTTCAGACTTCGAAAAGGAATAGGTATGTGGTACAGTAAGTAAACCGATTCCAAAATAGTTTTTAAGGCAATATTTCTCCATTTTGGAATATTTAGAAAAATAGAAAATTAAGTAGCAGTCCAGGAAGGACACAACGGCCCCACGAGGGTGGAGGGCGTGCCCTACCCCCCTGGGCGCGCCCCCCTACCTCGTGAGCTCCTCGTGTGCCTTCCGGACTCTGTTTTCTTGCACGATACATATTTTGGTCGGTAAAAATTCATTATATATTTTCCCGAAGGTTTTGACTCCCGTATCACGCAATTATCCTCTGTTTTTGTTTCGAGCTGTCCCGCTGCAGATTAGATCAACGTGTCTTCCCAAGATTCGGAAGGAGAAAGCTATGTGGATGATTACTTAGCTAATCCTAAGGTCTATGGAGATGTGGAGCACGATTGTTGGACCACGGAGGAAGAAGAGGACTATGAACCCAATGGGAAGGAGGAGACGAGCTCAGATGAAGATGAAGCCCCATTACCTCAACCTGGGGATATGCACGTGGAGTTCAAAAAGTCAAGTCTCCCTGATAGGGTAAAGAAACCAAAATTCGAGTTTATCCCTTTTCGTCTCTTGCAGGAAAATAAGCAGGACCTATGCAAAAAGATATTAACCCTGGAGTGGGAGATTGATGATCTGAGGGATCAAAATGCCGTCCTCAAGCGTAAATTAAGGGAGAAGTCTATGCCATCAACTAAGTCAACAACACCTCCACCTTCTTCACCAACCAAGGAGATATAGTCACATGGGTATGGGCACTCCCCTTGGCAACTGCCAAGCTTGGGGGAGGTGCCCCGGTATCGTATCACAATCACAACTCCTATCTTTACCATTTTCCTTAGTTCGATCATGTTAGTAGTATTTTGATCTAGTAGAATAAAGTTTATGGCATGATCTAGTTTTAAGTTTTGCTTTATGATCTCTCTATGTAATCGAGTCCATGAGCTATATAATAAAGATTAGTGTTGAGTCAAGGGCTTGATTTTCTTGCTATGATCTTGGGTGAATAAAAGAAAAGAGAAAAATAATAAGAAGAAACAAAAGTTCATATTGATCTTATTGATAGTAATGACTTCACATAGAAAGAGTGTGATGATTAAAAGTTGTTGGGAGTTGGCAGACATAGCTTTGGTCATCGTTGCAATTAATAGGAAGTAATAAGGAAAGAGAGGTTTCACATATAAATATACTATTATTGACATCTTTTATGATTGGGAGCACTCATCAAAATATGACATGCTAAAGAGTTGATGTTGGACAAGGAAGACAACGTAATGGGTTATGTTTTCTTATATCTGAGATAAAGTATGTTGTCATGGAGAATCCAACATGTTGAGTTTGCTTTCCCCCTCATGCTAGCCAAATTCTCAGCACCAAGTAGAGATACTACTTGTGCTTCCAAATACCCTTAAACCAGTTTTGCCATGAGAGTCCACCATATCTACCTATGGATTGAGTAAGATCCTTCAAGTAAGTTGTCATCGGTGCAAAGCAATAAAAATTGCTCTAAATATGTATGATTAGTGTGGGAGAAATAAGCTTTATACGATCTTGTGATGTGGAAGTAATAAAAGCGACGGACTGCATAATAAAGGTTCATATCATAAGGGGCAATATAAAGTGACGTTCTTTCGCATTAAGATTTTGTGCATCCAACCATAAAAGTGCATGGCAACCTCTGCTTCCCTCTGTGAAGGGCCTATCTTTTATTATTATCTTCTACCTTATGCAAGTGTCATGGTGATCTTCACCTCTCCCTTTTTCATTTTATCCTTTGGCAAGCCCAGCATGTTGGAAAGAACCTGATATACATATCTAATGGATGTATGGGGGCATGAGTTATTATTGTTGACATTACCCTTGAGGTAAAAGGTTGTGGGGCGAAACTATAAGCCCCAGTCTTTCTCTGTGTCCCATTAAAACTCCGTAACCACAAGTATTGCGCGAGTGTTAGCAATTATGAAGGACTAGATGATAGTTGAGTATGTGGGCTTGCTTTTTAGCTCTGACATAGACTCTTTTTGATGTTATGATAAATTGCAATTGCTTCAATGACTGAGGTTATAGTTTGTTGGTTCTCAATAAGGTTTCTGATTCATACTTTTGCATTGTGAATAGATCATCACTTGAACATAAGTAATCATATGACAATATCTATGTATGTTGTTGTTATGAGAATAATCATGATGCCCTCATATCCGTATTTTATTTTTATTGATGCCTCTACCTCTAAACATGGGGACATATTTATTATTATCGGCTTTCGCTTGAGGACAAGCGAGGTCTAAGCTTGGGGGAGTTGATACGTCCATTTTGCATCATGCTTTTATATCGACATTTATTGCATTATGGGCTGTTATTTCACATTATGTCACAATACTTATGGCTATTCTCTCTTATTTTACAAGGTTTACATAAGGAGGGAGAATGCCGGCAGCTGGAATTCTGGGCTGGAAAAGGAGCAAATATTAGAGACCTATTCTGCACAACTCCAAAAGTCCTGAAACTCCACGGAATGCCTTATAATAAATAATGAAAAATCCTCGACAAAGATGAAGACCAGGGGGGGCACACCCTTTCCACGAGGGTGGGGGGGCGCCCCCTACCTCGTGGGCCCCCTGGTGGCTCTCCGATGACCATCTTGTCCTATATGAAGTCTTTTGTCGAGAAAAAAAAGAAGAAGCAACCTTTCGGGACGAAACTCCGCCGCCACGAGGCGGAACCTTGGCGGATCCAACCTAGAGCTCCGACAGAGCTGTTCTGCTGGGGAAACTTCCCTCCAGGAGGGGGAAATCATCACCATCGTCATCACCAACGCTCCTCTCATCGGGAGAGGGCAATCTTCATCAGCACCATCTCATATCAAAACCCTAGTTCATCTCTTGTATCCAATTCTTGTCTCCAAGTCCGGGATTGGTGCTAGTAGGTTGCTAGTAGTGTTAATTACTCCTTGTAGTTGATGCTAGTTGGTTTAATTGGTGGAAAATCATATGTTCAGATCCTTTATGCATATTATTACCCCTCTGATTATGAACATGAATATGCTTTGTGAGTAGTTACGTTTGTTCCTGAGGACAAGGGAGAAGTCCTGCTATTAGTTGTCATGTGAATTTGGCATTCGTTCGATATTTTGATGAGATGTATGTTGTCTAGCCTCTAGTGGTGTTATGTGAACATCGACTACATAACACTTCACCATTATTTGGGCCTAGAGGAAGGCATTGGGAAGTAATAAGTAGATTATGGGTTGCTAGAGTGACAAAAGCTTAAACCCTAGTTTATGCGTTGCTTCGTAAGGGGCTGATTTGGATTCATAAGTTTCATGCTATGGTTAGGTTTACCTTAATACTTTTGTTGTAGTTGTGGATGCTTGCAATAGAGGTTAATCATAAGTGGGATGCTTGTTCAAGTAAGAACAGCACCCAAGCACCGGTCCACCCACATGTCAAATTATCAAAGTACCGAACGCGAATCATATGAACGTGATGAAAACTAGCTTGACGATATTCCCGTGTGTCCTCGGGAGCACTTTTCCTTATATAAGAGTTTGTCCAGGCTTGTCCTTTGCTAAAAAAAGGATTGGGCCACCTTGCTGCACTTTATTTACTTTTGTTACTTGTTGCTCGTTACAAATTATCTTATCAAAAACTATCTGTTACCACTTATTTCAGTACTTGCAGAGAATACCTTGCTGAAAACCGCTTATCATTTCCTTCTGCTCCTCGTTGGGTTCAACACTCTTACTTATCGAAAGGACTACGATAGATCCCCAATACTTGTGGGTCATCACGCACGGGACCCTGTGGGCATGGGGTCTAAACCCCCGTGGGCACGGGGTGTCCAGGAAGTGTCCGTTGGAGCCCCAACGACTAGTTTTGGAAGTTGGCTATAAAAGAGCCCTTCCTCGCCACCGGTTTGGGGGTTGTTTTATTCACATTCTAAATATCATTTTGAGCCTCTTACCACCTCTCCCAAACCCCTATCTCCCCTCTAAGTGAAAGGGTGTTTGTGGATCGATCTTGGAGTCATTTGTTGATTTCCTCCATTGCATCCCCTCTCTTCAATCCCCTACTTTCTTGAGTTGCATCTTGCGAGATTGAGAGAGTGAGTTGAGCATTTGTTGCTTGACCTTGCATTGCATTTGTTGCCTTGGTTTGAGCTCCCCGCATCGATTCGTTCGAGTGAGAGCCCGTGAGTTTATTACTCTTGGAGGCTTCGCCTCCTAGACGGTTTGGTGATACATTGAGAAGATTGTGAAGAGGCCTATGTGGCCAAGGTTCCCCCGGAAGATTCCTTTTGTGGTGTGCTCCAGGGAAGGGTGTTGAAGTGGCCTAGGTGGTCAAGTTCCTCCGGAAGCTTCCGGTTGTGGTGTGCTCCGGAGAAGTTTGTAAAGGTGTGGTGGTCTCATTCAAGACCAACCCCGAGTAAACCGAGGCTCATCCGTTGGGGGTGACTCGGAAGGGAGAATATGGTGAGTCACTTGGTGATGCCCTGGAGCTTTGGCTTTGGCACTGCTCTAACGGAGATTAGCACTCTCACGAGTGTGAACTTCGGGATAAATCCGCGTCTCCGACTCACTTGTGGTAATCTCATACCCGCACCCTTTACTTTCTACAATTCATACTTGCTCATATTGATATATCTTGTGCTAGTTGAATTGCTTAGTAGTTCCTACATTTCCTTATCTTGTGATATAGTTTGTGCTTTCTAGTTTCCTTTAGTGCCTATCTTGTTTATCATAGGTTGTTGGTGCACTTAGTTGAGCCTAGCATATTTAGGATTTGTGCATGAAAAGTATCCGTTAGTTTAATTCCGCATTAGGATAAAGCCAAATCCATAAAAGTTTTAAAACGCCTATTCACCACCCCTCTAATCGTCATCTAGATCTTTTCAATTGGTATCAGAGCTTTGGTCTCTCCTTGGTAGGCTTCACCGCCTAGAGAGTAAAGATGTCGACTAGTGGTATAGTGCACGATGACACCTTTTGTTTTAGTGGCACAAACTATCACTTGTGGAAAATTCGCATGCTTTGTCATTTCCGGACCATGGGTCCAAATTTTGTGTGAATTGTTCTTGTGGGGGCTTCTCCGTGGAAGGATGAACATTTTCCAACTAATGAGGAAAATGATGATATGCTTTGTGGGTATGGTGCTAAGAATGCCATAATCCGGTTTATATCCCTCGAAGTGTTTGAGTCAATCATGACATGTGTGACAGCTCATGATATGTGGACCAAACTTTAAGAAATATATGGTGGGTCCAATCTTGTTGATATTCATCATATGTCAGAGGATTCAATTGAGGAGTTCTCCAGATCTTCAAATCATGAAGAACTCCATATTGCTTCTTCATCCATGTGCTTGGACATTTCTACTTCTTCCACCTCACCATCATATGGTATGTCTCAAGGTAATGACATGGTGAGTGGAAATATTATTTGTGATGATGATGTTGTGCTAAACATTGATTATCTTTCATGTATACATTCTAGTGTTGTAGATTCTATGGACTTGAGCATATCTAGCAAAAATGACTTACATTAATGTGTTGATAGTCCATGCATATCATTTGGAGATTCCTTGAATACCTTTTGTGATGATATGCTTGATACTCCTTGTTTCCATGATCTCTATGCTTCTATTTCCTCTAGTTGTTGTTTGACTAACCATGTAGAGGAAACAATAGAAAATAGTGCACACACCATTATTGAGGAAATTGCTAGAGGAGCAAAGAAGGACATCACCTCGTTGGAGAGGAAATGCTATGAGTGTCAAGAGGATGGACACGGACATCCTACTCCTGATGATAAAGAAACTCCCTCTCCAAAAGAATCATCATAAACCTCCGATTTTCACATGTGCCTCATGGCAAGAGGTAATACCGAGGTATCATCTACTCATATAATGATAATGATGAGAGTGATGATGAATGTGATAGGGATATGAGTCAAGAAATATATGAAATTGGTAATTCTCTCCGTGGGGTAAATAAGAACACTTATGAGATATTTAAAGATCTTATTACTCATTTTGGAAAGTGTAATGATTTACTTCACGAAGAGCAAGAACAAAATGAAAAACTTGATAGTAACCTTCTTGATGCTCTAGAAACTCTTAGAGACTTAGAATCTTCCAAAGAAGAGATTGAAGTTGCTCATGATCAACTTAAAGAGGATTTTGTGCACCTTGACCTTGGCTACAAGAATGTCAAAGGAGAGCTCACCAAACTCTCTAAGTCTTATGAGGAACTTCAAGCTAGTCATGTGAAGTCTCTGGTCTCTACTAGCTCCTCTCATATTGGCAATGATGCTTGTGGTACTAACTCTACTTCTTGTGAAGCATCTATCTTGAAGGAGAATGTTGAGCTAAGGGCTCAACTTGTTTTGCTAACTAGCAATTATGGGAAATTAGAAGAAAGTCATGAAAAGCTCTCGGGCTCTCATGATGACCTTCTAATCTCCCATGAAAGGCTAACGTTAGCTCATGAGGCTTTTGTGGCTAAGGTAACATCTTGTGAGCCTCGTGCGGACATTGGCACTAATTCTACTCAAAATTCTTTATTGTCATGTGCTAGTCCTTATGATTTATCTAGACATATTGTTACCACATCTTGTGATGAATTGCTCTCCTTGCCTTGTTGCTCTAATAATGAAGTTTCTACTTCCTCTAGTACTTTTGTTGATACTAACCTTGTAGAGGAAAACAAAGAGCTCATGGCTCAAGTCACTAATTTTAAGAAAGACTTGGAAATGTGTCGTGAAGGAAATTCCACTATCAACAATATTTTGAGTGGTCAAAAATCCCCTCATGACAAGGGTGGACTTGGTTTCATCTCCAACAACAAGAAGTCCAAGAAAAAGAATAAGGGACAAGACCAAGTCAAGAATCCGGCAAACATTACATGCTTCAAGTGCAAGAATGTTGGAAACCATGTGAGATATTGCCCATTGAGGAAGAAGGCTTCAAATGTGAAGCGACAAGGGAAGCGGCCTCAAGTTCAATCTCAAGGGTAACCTCAAGTTCAATCTCAAGGTCAACCTCAAGCTGAAGAAAGGCCACTATCAATAATGAACCAAGGAAATTCTCCCCAAGTTGAGAAAGTAAAGAAGAAGAAAAGGGGGATCACATGTTGCTATATTTGTCGTGAGAAGGGACACATATCTTCATCTTGTCCCAATGGTAACATCCCTAAGCCTCCTCTAGCCAATGATCATTATTCGCATAGGAAGGATGTTGTTGGCAATTTGTTTGCCAAGTTTGTTGGCGCCCAAAGTGGTTTGGAAATGGAAAAGGCCATTTGGGTTGCCAAGCCTATTGTGAATAACTTCTTAGGACCCAACTTGGTTGGGGACCATCAAGCTCAACCTTGATCAATAGGTGTGTGGAGGACATTGTAGATTTGGCTAGTTCATGAAGAAAACAATATTCACCATTTATTTGTTCGTGCCAAGTCATGTGGATTATCTTCATATTATCTATCCAATGTTCCTCCTTGCGGTAACTTGTATTTTTATTGCTTACATTGAAAGTTACTCGCCCCTTGCATGCTTAGGTTTTGTATCTAGCATGTGCATTTATATGTTGTGCTTCCTAGTATGCTTGATTTGCGTTATCTAGCATGTGTAGGTTGCATTGCACATCATATAGTGTTGCTTGTTGTCTTGAGCCTTATTTGTATGTTGTTTGGCTCTTGCGAGATATTAGTGGACCATCACATTATGGGGGAGTGTCATGTTTTGTGCACATCACAAACCCAAAATGTGAATATGAGAAATACCACATAGTATTGATACTCAATATTATCTAGTCACTATGTGGTATGTTAAGCTCATTTGAAATTTAGATTCTCAGAGTATCCATTAATTATCTCTTTTAGGTGGTTATTTGCCTCTGTTGTGTGCTTGTTGTGGTATCCAGAAAGTTGCACCATAAAAGTTCTGAATACCCCGTGCGCACGGGGTCTTTTGACCCCCGTGCGCATGGGGTGTTGCGTAACTCTCTGGGTACCCCGTGCGCACGGGGCCCCCGTGCGCATGGGGTACTGCGTAACTCCCTTGATACCCCATGTGCATGGGGTCTTCTGACCCCCGTGCGCACGAGGTGGTTGTTGATTATGATCTTGTGCTTCTTCGGATTCTACCACCGAGTGTTAATTCCAAATACCAATTGGTATTTCTTCTTGTGGTAGAATTTTCTGATCATCTTCTTCTTGGCTTGTGCTTCAACCTGCCTTATCTCATTGCTTGTACTATCTATTATATACTTGAGTGAGATAAGCCTTTGAGCATGTGCGTAATGTATATCCTATATGCTCTTTGGTTTTTGCTTAGTTCATATGTTGTACTTTTTGTGCGGTCCTGTGTGGATTCGTCACTGATATAATTTGGACAACTTGAATGCTTCATGTTATTTTTGGAGTATTCTTCGTTTAAGTGTTCTTTTGTCCAAATTGTATCTCTTTGGATCTTGGTAGGCATGTGCATGCATAGTTATTTATATAACTTTTCATGCCTTCATTTCTCTACTTGACCCTCTATATAGGGTAAACTCCATCAAATCATTAATTATTAAAATTGTGCATGAACTTCAAGTTCATATCCTTTTGCACATATTTAATATGGAGTTTTTCCTATGTATTGTGGTTGGACTAACTACTTCGGACCCAATAAGTTTGGGGACCAAATTGTACCTTAATGTGTTTTAGGTACGTTGGAGAAGCATTGGATGCTTGGCTTATTCATGAGGAAGGTGGAGACACCATGGAAAATTATTAGAGCCAAGCTTGGTTGATTCTTTGATTTGAGAGAGAAGATAAATGAAAACCCGGTTCCATGTAAGTGTTGCATTCTCACCATGTAAACCCGGTATACACAATTTGGGTCTTTTTGTTGGATATGCATCAAAGTCGCACACTTACTATATTCTCAATAAATCCATGGTATGTATTGAGGAAACGGTGAATGTGGAGTGTGATGAGAATAACGGCTTCCATGTGAAGCAATTTGTTTTAAGTGTTGTAGGTGATGAGGCTCCTTCCCAAGCTACAAGTACAATGGGGATTGGTCATATTCTTCCACAAGAAACACCCCTTGTCCATGTAGAAGAAACAGGAGTAAGAGCCCCTCTTGTGGACCGACCACAAGGGAAGTCATCACCCCCAACACAAGAGCAAGATGCTATGGGGGATCATGTACCTATCCAAGAACAAGATCAAGTCCCTCAAGTTCGCGTAAGAGATCAAGGGCCCCTTGAACCAATGCTTTCTCTCCCGGTAACAAGTACTTACTTCATGCATTTATTTAAGTTAGAGTCAACATTGTGTATGTTGCATCATGGCATGATTAGTACTTGTTGAGTGAGTGCTTGTATGTATTTCTTATACCTTTGCACTCATGGGTTTTTTGATATATTTTTGGACCCATGCTTAGCATGATTATCATATTGGATATCTCCATTATCCCTTGTCCAAAATATGTTCTTTTGATCCTTTGGATGTTTGATTCTCATGACATATCTTTTTGGTGCATTCTATGGATCCTCAACATAGTGTGAATTTCTTCGTTTGTTCGTAACTGGATATGTGCACTTGATTCCACTCACAATATGAGGAATGCACAAATTAAGGAGGAACCCATACTATATTGGCTGTCTAGATTTTTCTTCCATTTTGGCACTTGTTGCCAATGGGGGAGAAGTTTAGAGGGTTTAGGAGAAGTGGGTTGGTTCCTGTCATTCATGCATATATACATTTGTTGTGCTTGCTCGTTGCATCGATGTGTATATAGAGAAAACTCCACCGAGTTCTTTCACATGCATATATTGTGAGGGAGTTTGCTCTATATATTGTGGTTCTACTAGCATCACATTCTTGTGTAATATTTCGATGCTAGTATAATCAGTTTTGACAACATCAACTATCTTTGTGATAGTTGAGGCTATCAAAACCACCTCAAGTATACAATTTATTCTCGGATAGATTGCATACTTGTTTTAAATTCATTATATAAACCCTCTTGTTGAGATTGCCATCAATTACCAAAATGGGGAGATTGAAAGGGCATGTAGCCCCTAAGTGTGGTTTTGGTAATTAAATGACAATCTCTATGGACTAATATTTCTCAATGAGATATATTTGAAGGTTTTGTCCATAGATGGTGCCTCAAGGATATTGGATGGAATCAAGGATGAAGTCCATATATATGAAGATATGTTTGTTGTATGCTTTGGAGTTAAATGGCAATTCCTATGGAGCATCAAGTGCATTGAATCTTATATGAAGATATTTTCCATAGTGATGCTTGAAGTGCATTGGGTTGTTTTGTGAAGTCTTCCATCAAAGCATCTGAAGAAGTCCTCATGGTATCCTTCTCTGGATACCCCTTGCACAGAGGCTTGTACCATGCGCATGGGGTCGAGTGTCAACTCTCTGGATACCACGTGATCACGAGGCCTAGGTGTTGGCTCTCGAGATCCCATATCCAGTGAGGTTTCAAGTTGGTCTT
This sequence comes from Triticum aestivum, assembly GCF_018294505.1. Lineage (NCBI taxonomy): Eukaryota > Viridiplantae > Streptophyta > Magnoliopsida > Poales > Poaceae > Triticum > Triticum aestivum. The sequence continues at coordinate 504,273,002 of NC_057794.1, forward strand.
CGAGTACTTCTATTGAATCCATCAAGATTGATTTTTATGCCTAATCTGATTATGTTCATGGTGGAGTTCATTGGAGGATCTCTAAGACTGACATATTTGGGCTTTTAAGGATCAAGGGCTTGAGAGAATAATCAAAGAGAAGAATTCAAGTTATGGTTTCAAGACAAGATCATGGTGAGCTCATGTGTTGGGTTTAGGTTGATCAAGTCTTGAAGCAAGCAACTAGAGTGGAGAATTCATTATGCCTCTCAAGATATTATGATGGAGGACTTTTAAGGATCAAGGGTTTGAGAGAATAATCAAAGAGAAGAATTCAATTTATGATTCAACAAAAGATCATGGCGAGCTCATGTGTTGGGTTTTAGTTGATCAAGTCTTAAAGCAAGCAACTAGAGCGAAGAATTCATTATGCCTCTCAAGAGATTGTGATGGAGTTTTTTAGAAGGGAAAGTGGTGATCAAGATGATATTCATAGTGGAACTTGATATGGTCATGAAAGAGTCTTTGGTGATATTGTCTTGAAGCAATGAAGGGAAATTAAGAGTTCATTGTGGTTTTCAAGAAACCAAGATGGAGCTTGGAGTAAAGATGTTGGTTGACCAAGATGAAGCTCGAATATTATATCTAGATGGTCAACTCTCAAAGCGCAAACATTGTACCACGTGGGATCAAGTGATCTAGTGGTATGGTAAGTAATTTTGAATTGTGCTTTGTTACCTAACCCATGCTGTGTGTTTGTTATGTCTATGTGGGTTAGGTGTTTCTCATGGGCTTGCATCAAAAGGAAAGATCTCAAGTAGCCTATGTGTGGATGACATCAAGTAGTGATGGTCATCGAGTTTGAGGAGTCCAAGTACAAGATGAGAAGCCGGAGGTTATATGCTTTGAAGCTTGCGGTCCACATCATGATAATGCTCATGTGAATATGAACTTAAGTTAAGGCTTCCTCATTGCAATATGAGGAAGCAATTCAAGCATCTTCACCAAGTGGTTGTGGACAAGAAAGGGATTCCAACTTGAGACAAGCATTGGAGTCATCACCAAGCGCAAGTTGAATATGCAAGGCAAAGGTATACCTTAGATAGGTTTTCCTGGTTTTGCCGGTCTCATGGTGCTTGGAGGGAGACCGGATTATAGGTTTGATAGCCGTACTATCAAGAGGGACTCTCGGGCAAGTAGCTTGATCATGTCGCATGTAGAGAGATCAAACCTTTGCATTACTTGCATCATTATTTCTTGTTGATATTGGGTGGTTCTCTATGTGAGGACCTTGGACTTTTCCATAGCTTCAAAACAAGCCCAAGATCATCGAATTCGGAGTCTGTATGCCAAAGTTATCATTGTTTTAGTGGGCCGCTACAGGCTGTTCTGGGTACCCCGTGAATACGGGGTTTTTGACCCTCGTGGGCACGGGGCCCTGTGCACACGGGCTTGTACCATGCGCACGGGACCCCGTGGGCACGGGGTCTAAACCCCCGTGGGCACGGGGTGTCCAGGAAGTGTCCGTTGGAGCCCGAACGGCTAGTTTTGGAAGTTGGCTATAAAAGAGCCCTTCCTCCCCACCGGTTTGGGGGTTGTTTTATTCACATTCTAAATATCATTTTGAGCCTCTTACCACCTCTCCCAAACCCCTATCTCCCCTCTAAGTGAAGGGGGGGGGGTTGTGGATGGATCTTGGAGTCATTTGTTGATTTCCTCCATTGCATCCCCTCTCTTCAATCCCCTACTTTCTTGAGTTGCATCTTGCGAGATTGAGAGAGTGAGTTGAGCATTTGTTGCTTGACCTTGCATTGCATTTGTTGCCTTGGTTTTAGCTCCCCGCATCGATTCGTTCGAGTGAGAGCCCGTGAGTTTATTACTCTTGGAGGCTTCGCCTCCTAGATGGTTTGGTGATACATTGAGAAGATTGTGAAGAGGCCTATGTGGCCAAGGTTCCCCCAAAAGCTTCCTTTTGTGGTGTGCTCCGGGGAAGGGTGTTGAAGTGGCCTAGGTGGTCAAGTTCCTCCAGAAGCTTCCGTGGTTGTGGTGTGCTCCGGAGAAGTTTGTAAAGGTGTGGTGGTCTCCTTCAAGACCAACCCCGAGTAAACCGAGGCTCATCCGTTGGGGGTGACTCGGAAGGGAGAATACGGTGAGTCACTTGGTGACACCACGGAGCTTTGGCTTTGGCACCGCTCTAACGGAGATTAGCACTCTCACGAGTGTGAACTTCGGGATAAATCCGCGTCTCCAACTCACTTGTGGTTATCTCATACCCACACCCTTTACTTTCTGCAATTCATACTTGCTCGTATTGATATATCTTGTGCTAGTTGAATTGCTTAGTAGTTCCTACATTTCCTTATCTTGTGATATAGTTTGTGCTTTCTAGTTTCCTTTAGTGCCTATCTTGTTTAGCATAGGTTGTTGGTGCACTTAGTTGAGCCTAGCATATTTAGGATTTGTGCATGAAAAGTATCCGTTAGTTTAATTCCACATTAGGATAAAGCCAAATCCGTAAAAGTTTTAAAACGCCTATTCACCCCCCCCCTCTAGTCGTCATCTAGATCTTTTCACCATTCCTCTCTTTCCTTTTCCTTCCCCTCTTTTCTTTTCCTCCTAGGCTGGCCCATATGGGGGACACACCAGCCCCTTGTGGTTGGTGTGTTTCCCCTCTTGGCCCATAAGGCCCATATCTTTTGCCGGGGGTGCCCGGAACCCCTTCCGGTGACCCGATAAGTACCCGGTACCCCCAGAAATACTTCTGGTGTCCGAATACCATCGTCCTATATATCAATATTTACCTCTATACCATTTCGAGACTCCTTGTCATGTCCGTGATCTCATCAGGGACTCCGAACAACATTTGGTCACCAAATGACATAACTCATATAATACTATATCGTCATCGAACGTTAAGCGTGCGGAACCTACGGGTTCGAGAACTATGTAGACATGACCAAGACACCTCTCCGGTCAATAACCAATAGCGGAACCTGGATGCCCATATTGGCTCCTACATATTCTACGAAGATCTTTATCGGTCGAACCGTTATGACAACATACGTAATTCTCTTTGTCTATCGGTATGTTACTTGCCCGAGATTCGATCGTCGGTATCTTCATACCTAGTTCAATCTCGTTGCCGGCAAGTCTCTTTACTCATTCCGTAATACATCACCTCATGACTAACTCCTTAGTCTTTTGCTTGCAAGCTTATAATGTATATTACCGAGAGGGCCCAAAGATACCTCTCCGATACTCGGAGTGACAAATCCTAGTCTTGGTCTATGACAACTCAACAAACACCTTCAGAGATACCCGTAGAGCATCTTTATAATCACACAGTTACGTTGTGACGTTTGATAGCACACAAGGCATTCCTCCGGTTTCCGGGAGTTGCATAATCTCATAATCGAAGGAATATGTATTTGACATGAAGAAAGCAATAGCAATAAAACTCAACGATCATTATGCTAAGCTAACGGATGGGTCTTGTCGATCACATCATTCTCCTAATGATGTGATCCCATTATCAAATGACAACACATGTCTATGGTTAGAAAACTTTAACCATCTTTGATCAACGAGCTGGTCTAGTAGAGGCTTACTAGGGACATGGTATTTGTTTATGTATTCACACATGTATTTAAGTTTCCGAACAATATAATTCTAGCATGAATAATAAACCTTTATCATGAATAAGGAAATATAAAATAACAACTTTATTATTGCCTCCAGGGCATATTTCCTTCATATATATCTTCCTCAATTGTGTGCAGCTTGGTGTTGTAAACTTGTAATTAAATCCGAATGGCATCTATGGCAGGCTTTCCTACTATATATTTGTAACTTTTAGTTGTAAGGGTGTACAAAGGTGTGTGTGTGTGTGTGTGTGTGTGTGTGAGAGAGAGAGAGAGAGAGAGAGAGAGAGAGAGAGATCCGGACGCGGCGGAGCTCAAGCCGGACGGCCGTCTCCTCCTCGGGGCCGCGTGGGATGAGCTTGGGGTCGACGGATCTGGAGGTGAAGGATTCGGATCCGCTGTTCGCCATGCCGGAGACGTCCAGAAGGGGCTAGAGATGAGTTTGGGTGGCAGAGGGAAGGGGAGTGAAATGGTTAGGGTTTGGTTCGGCGAGCGAATGGGAATGATTTTATGTGCGAAATTGCTCCATACACGACACAAGTGGCCGATCTATGCATGGCACGTAAATCCAGCGGCCGACACCCTTCTCAATCAACGTTTGTCCGGCCAGATTTAATCCATCGTCTGTGCATCGTCCAATTTCATCGTGTGTGTAGCAAGACTCTTTTATGTGGGGTCGGATGGACCAGCGTGCGCCGGGTCCAACGTGACGGGCGTGGCCGTGCGCGCTCTGGCGCCACCATATTCGGCTCATATTTGAGCTGGATATAGTGGGTGCTGGTCAGCCCAGGCGTTTGAGGGCCATTTGATGGGCCGCCTGGGTTAAAAAATCATGACCGAACACTAACCGGGCGGCCCGCCCGCACGTACGGCGGATTTAAGAGGTCCGGCTGTAGATGTTTTAAGTGTCTCAACCTTGTACACTTATTTTGTTATAGAGGGAGTACATTTCAAAAACAAAATTCTTCGGAAATTCTGGCCGGGAAACTGGCGGTGTTCTCCGGCAACCACAAATTCCACCACATCTGGTAAGTTTTCAATCCGACAGCCAAAAAGCTTAGAAGCGACTAGAATATTCTAGCACGTGCAGCAGCACTATGCAAATTGCAAAGAAAGCAAACCGGCCGGCCAACACACGGACGCAACGCCGCAACTGGATGTCGCGCGTGCCATTGCCACCCTCCACGCGAGAGTGCGAAATACACATATGATATTGGGACGTGGGGGGAGGCGGTCAGCCCAGCCATATTGGGTGGGCTACGTTACGTAGTGGCCGTCGTGGCAGCGACGGCAGTGCCTCTCCACCTTTTACGACTGACTGACTCCGGCCGCCCCGCCACCGCATGCGTGCGTGCGCCCGCCCGCCGACCCGGCCGTCCACCCCATTCTCTTCCATTCCACCCCGCGCGTGATGCGTCATGTGTCACGCCGCAACGCGAGCATGCCCGGCGATCTGCTTGCCGGCCGGCGCGATCGGGCGTGCGGGGTGCAATTGGCTCGAGAACAGGCCAGGCACCGAGCTCTCCATCACTCGCGGCTCGATCGATTCCGATTTCCGAGCCATGTTGCATGTGCATGGGTGCCGATCGCGCCGGTGCGGGTGCACTGTGAGTGGCGCTCCGAGATTGCCTGCGCCTCGGGGTTCCGCTTTACCTTCTCCTCCTTCCTTGGGTAGGATTATGCCTGGCTAGCCCTATCCTGTCTGCGTGATGCGTCCACCCAACGTCGATCGGACGACCATCATGTACAGGCTGATGATCATGTATGTGGGATCGAGTAGCAATTACAGGGTAGCACCGTACTACTTTGCGTGCCAACATGCACCGGCCAGCTCCCTCTCCATCGATCGACCTCCCTTTGCATATAGGTCATCACGCGCCCACAAGAACACTAATCAAATGACTTTACGACCTTCCTTTTGCTGCAACCCAACATGCGAATTGGGCCGACACTTCTTGGTTGGTTAGGCCTTACATAGCTAGGTGCTTGTTTTCACTCCTAAAAAAATATAGGAAAAGGCCCGCAATAACAAGATAACAAGTGCGAACCAACATATGATTGTATAGTTAGAAGGACAGTGGTATGCCCAGCCCATCAGGGTTCAAGTTCTGGTGCTCGCATTTATCCTGAATTTATTTCAGGATTTTCAGCAATGCGCGTTCAGTGGTAGGAGACGTTCTCGTAGACTATGAGGCTCCTACGGCGACTTCGTAAAATCTCAATATGATATGCCGGCTCAGTCTCTCGAAGGTGCTCATATGATAGGGTGTGCGTGTGCGCGTTCATATGGGTGACCGTATGCACGTATATATGAGCGCTTGTGTCTGGATTGTGTTTTAAAAAATAAGATAGCAAGTGTTTTTCTCGCAAAAAATATATAGAAAGTGTTGTAAATACAGTTACTATTAGTTTGCTTTTGAGGGGGCATACTAGCTTGTTAAGTCGTCTAGAGTCGTCGCACGCCTTTCTCTCGCTCTGTTATGTGGGTGGCGTTATCAGGACACAAAGTTATTAGGCATGCGTTGCGAGGCCCCGGATTGCTTTTGTTTAATTCTTGCCGCACATTCGGTGATACCTTTATTGTGCCTTTTGCTAGGCCATGTAGTATCTATTATTGTACCTTGAATCCTTGATAATGTTTGAGATCCACAGTGCTCCCTTTGTCAATTTGGGTTTTATAAGTTGTGGCCGTGCGGGAAGGGGTCTGTGGACGGGGAGCTAACGGAAAACAAAGTTTGTCATCAGCAAGTAGTCTATGAATACATTGTTGACAGAGATGCGCGGAACTATGCTAGATCCTGCGGAAAATGTGCCACCGAGCTTGATCATGGTTCTGATGATTCCAGAGCTTAAAGAAGGGTCTAATCCTTTTTTCTGAGGAAATTTTCAATCCATTCATTATTCCATGGCAGTACAAAGAACACATAAATAATAAAAATTATGTTCATGTCCATAGACCATCTTTCAGGGCCACAACACGGAATTATAGATTTCATAAAGCCATAAGGGTACTTGTTCACAGACTTCACAAAAATATTTTTCGTTAGAAAACTCTAGATGGAATTCCGAGCTGATTCATGTGCTAGTAGAAAAAATTGATGAGGTATATCCAAAAATAAATAAATTAAGAAACACATTACAGACGCGATGCTCGCAAACACATACATACACTCATGCCTATGAATACACGGCGCCACTTCTCTTCATCTGTGGCGGTTGCTGTTCTGGTGTGCTGATCCTTAGCATGACGACTCTCGAGTGTCTACTACAACTAATTTTCTTGGCTTCGGTGAGAGGGAGACAATGACGGCGGTGCGCCTTCTTCTTGCCCGGTGGTCTACGAACCTGTATATAATTTTTCTTGTGTCCTTGTACTGCCATTGCGAATGTTGAATAATGGAAGTTTCTCTAAAAAAAGTTATTATAGAGTTTATTTTCTTGAAAAATATTACATACACTATAAGTTGACAAGAAAGAAGTAATATATGGTAACAAAAGTTACAGAACATTCTGCTGTATATTCTGGTAACTGTCACGCAAATCATCTCATACTGTTACATTTTCATCTTTCTATATACAATATATAGGTAATTTATACTACACACGACCATGCTTTAACTAAGTTTTTTGTCTGGCCTAATATATTTTCTCTGGTTTTAATTACTTCCTCATCTATAAGGGGCGTGCGACGGCTTGACGTCGCTCATCAGTAACACTTCAAGCTGCTAGCTTCATCCACGTTCCTGGGCACGCCCTCTATGAGGCACGCCACCGGCGGCACAATGGGCGTGGTGGTGTTGCCGTAGACGTTCCAGCAGAAGGGGCTGTCGACGGTGTCGCCGGAGGCGGGCAGCAGCTCGACGCCGGAGAGGGTGATGTTGGTGCAGGGCACGGCGTCGCTGCAGCCGAAGTGGATGGGCGGGCCGCGCACGTCGTAGGTGCCCCGGATGCCGGCGTAGGTGATGTCGGAGACGAAGACGGCGGTGGTGGCGTTCTCGCAGCTCTTGGTGAGGCAGTAGTACTGGTCGATGATGATGGGGTTGCGCACGGCGTCCATGCGCACGTTCTCGAAGGTCACCGCCGACACCGACCCGGAGCCGCCCTGCCACGTCTTGATCCTCACGCCGTTGTCCGAGTGCCGGATCACCGCGTTCCGCACCGTGATGTTGGCCACGCACGCCCGCGACCCCTGCTTTCCCAGGCTCCCGATGCTGCAACGAGAGCGAGCACCCAATGTCAGGCAATGCCACCGGAGTGGAGTATATATAACATCCGAAGAAAAGCTACGACGAGGAATGAAGTGGATGCGAACCTGATGCCGTGGCCGGGGCCGCAGGTGACGTTCTCGATGTGGACGTTGAGGGTGCCGGCGCCGATGGAGACACAGTCGTCGCCGTTGGAGACGACGGTGTTGGTGATGAGCACGTCCTGGGTGTTCTCGACGTGGATGCCGTCGGTGTTGGGGCTCAGCGCCGGGGAGCTAATGGAGAGGCTGTCGACGTGCACGCCGCGGCAGCTGTCGAACCGGAAGTGGAACTCCGGGCTGTCCTGCACTCTGAGCCCTTGCACCGTCACGTTGTTGCTCATGAAAAACCTAAGCGCCTGCACAGGAGATCAACGTCCGGCGTTTAGCACTTACTGGCCATTAAAAATACTGTTAAAGGCCTGAAGCAGCAGTACGTGGCTGGGTTAGGCCACTCACCACCGGGCTGTCACAAGGTCCGTGGGTGCTTCCTCCCTTGTGAGGCTTGCAGGGGAGATCCCACCACTTCTGGCCCTTGCCGTCGATGAGCCCGGAGCCGCGCAGCGCCATGCCGTCGGCCTTGTAGAACACCAGCCAGTTGCGCTTGCTGTTGGCCGGCCACGTGGTGGGCTCGCTGGGCGCCACGATCGTGCCGTCGATCTGCAGCGTGACGCTGCCCTGGCACGGCCCGGTGAAGGTGGTGGTGTGCACCAGGAACGAGTGCCCGGCGGCCGCGAGGACGACGCCCTCCCCGTCGTCCTGGCACGCCGTGTCCCACGCGGTCTTGATCGCGTCCGTGTCGTCCGTCACGCCGTCCCCGACCGCGCCGAAGTCCTTGATGACGTCGTACACGTTGTCGCCATCGTCGGACGGGGCCGGCGCGGGCGCGCCCGGCATTGGAGGGGCTGACGGTGGCGTCCTGGCCGGCGGTGGTGCAGACGGAGACCCATGCTTAGGTGAAGGTGCCCTCCTCGGTCCCGCAGGCCCGGGTGCGTGGGACGGCGGCCGCACGGAGTGGCGCTTGGTGTGGTGGTGGTGGCGGCTGTGGACGCCGTCGCAGAGGAAGCTCGCGGCGACCACGAGCGCGAGGAGCAGCGCAATGGCGGTCCGGGCCTCCATTAGAGCAAAGCGTTGCAAGCTGATGAACTTGCTCGCGTTGGTTAGATTCAGCTCAAGGATGGAGTAATCTCGGATCACTGGGCCTGCTTATATATGGACGCCCAGAGGAAGGCCGAGGCGCGATCGAGCGCTGTCCCGGGAATCTAGCCACTAGCTAGCTAGCTTGGACGCTGTGCTATACTGGAGTAGATGAGCAGAGGAGCTGGACAGTTAGTGGCAGTTGGGTTTGAGAGAGTGAGGAGCGCGCGTACATGGATTTATAGGCTGGCATGGGAGCCAAAGATGTACTACAGTGTCAAGAAGCGTGGTGGTGGACTGGTGGTGGTGCGCGCATGGGCGGCAGGGCGTGCACGCGCGCGCCGAAGGAGGGGGGTTCGTGGTTGGACTTGCGCTCGCTACCATGCACGATCGATGATCTGCAAACCGATTTCCATTTGTGTACTGCTGAGTGCAACGACTATGCTTTCGGTGGTGTTGTGTGTTGAATAATTGTAGCTTTTGGTTTCTATTAATGGAAATCGAGAGAGGATCACCCTATCTTTGAATGGAAAAGAAGCAAAATTTTGAGTGCAACTATATGTGGCCGGGCAACTCTTGGTCGTGCTGGATTCCTCTGCCGTGCTGTGTGTCCCAGTGACATGTGAACCAGTTTTCATATGGGTCATGTCAATGGAAGAACGACAGGGTAGGATCCTCCTCCTGGTCATCTCCAGCATTCACTGGGCGCCTCCCTTCTCCCACTTTTCGGCGATCAACCTTGATGAGACCGGCCAGACGTACGTGCACGGTGACAACCGTGGTACCGTTGCCCTACCGGCCTAGCTGGTTTGCTTTCCAGCCGAACCAACCCAGCTTCTGCAGCTTCTTCCTCTATTTTGCCCCCCTAGCAATTGCTATCTACTCTTATCTACGACAACTGAGATACGACCAGCCTAGCTAGCATGCATGCAGCTTGCCTCCAGCTCCCATGCTGGATGGATGGACCGATCTCCTTTTGCACATAGGTCGCGCATGCGCCCACAAGAACACTAGCCCGTAGCTTTACGACCTTTTTCGCTGCAAACGAACATGCGAATCGAGCCGCTATTCCTCGGTTGGTTAGGCCTGGGCTGAGGTGCTTGTTTCTTTCCGATCTCAGCACATCGTGCATGCATGTATTTTTTTGACCATGGCTGAATTTTTACTGACTTCAAATGAAAGATTGAGAGGACATAAACACGATGAGCATACATCTAGCTTTTGCACAATTAAGATGAACATGGCTAATAAGCATGTGCACAGAAAAATAAAAATAAAAGATCAAAACATTGAGACAACGACAATCGACACCAACCATCTCCTGACAACATATCGACGAGGAAGATTCTTCATCAACAATGCCTTCGGGAAGAAAACGGCTCTATGCCGCCATTCTAGCTGAACATTGAGTCCGAGCAATGCCTTCAACAAGATAATGACCAAAAACACTCAGTTACAAGTATGATCAACTAGCGTCTGGCCTAGGGATTTCATCCTGCAACTCGATGGATACTTGGGAAGCACCACCGAATGAATTCATCATGTGTTGTCGCTAGTACTTAACCACAATCACAAACGCTACATGCGTGCACGGTCTTGTATGAGATGCCACAGAAGTGGTGACCATTCTCGCACATTACTTACGTGTGCCACCTCATACGGAATTCTCTCTACGGACTCACCCCTCGACTAACCTCAGTAACATCCAGTCCCGGGCATTTGAGGCGGGTTTGGAGCGTCCGGCTGTAGATGCTCTTAGGCCTGAGGTGCTTGTTTATTTCCGATCTCAGCACATCATGCATGTATTTTCATTTTTGACCAAGGGTGAATTTTACCGACTTAAAATGAAATATCGAGAGGATAAAAGCACAGTGAACATACACCTGGCCTTTACATGAACACACACAAAATCTTAAAATGTCAAAGAAAAAACTACCAGCGAGCTACAACAATGACTATCGATACCAACCATCTCCTAACAACATATGGACAAGGAGGAAGATTCTTCATCAATAACACTTACAGAAAGGAAACATCGCTCTACCACCATTGTCGCCGGATTCAGCCGGCAAATGACAGATTTTGGGTTTTCACTCAGAAGATTGAGTTCGAGCAATGCCACCAATAAGCTAAAGACCCCAAAACATTTAGTTACAAGTATGATCAACCAGGGTCTGGGGTTTCACGCTGCGACTCAAAGATTTGGTACTCGGAAAGCATCACCAAATCAAAGTCATCAAATGTTGCCACTATCACTTACCACAATCCCAACAGGTATATGCATGTACGGTACTTACGGGCCATGCTCGCACAATACTTACGGCCCACCTCCTACGGAATTCCCGGTACGTACCGACTCCCCCAAGACACCCCCAGTCCCCACCCCCCACCCCCCAAGAAACCGGGGCTTTGCTACACCTACGTGCAACACCTACGTAAACCTACGTGATGGCTGATTTGGTGTGGTTTAATTAGAACAGAAAACGGCCCGGGCCCCACCCACGAGAATCAGGGGGCGGAAGAGAATTAGATTATAGAAAGTTACGTAAGAGTACGTAACATTGTTACGTAGGTGTAGGATTATTGAAGAAACCGAGTCTCATTGTGGCCCCCCTGGGGCTCCAACCAGATGTTGTCGCCTCAATTTTTTTTAAAAATAAAGGGCTTTTTATTAACTCATAACGTAGTTTGCCACCTCATTCTGTAAGTCTAATTCCGTAAGATCCGTAGCTGTAGCAAAACTCAGGTTCTCCTCGCTTTGATAGATGTAGCAACGAGAATACAAGAAGGGATGCATGCGTGATGCGATTCAGTCAAGCTAGTAGATCATGCAGCTGTGTGCTGTCGCTTTGGTTGATGTTGCCGTTCCTCCACGTTCCCAGGTGCAGTGGTCATCCATGTCGTCCCTGATCATGCATTGCTTTCAAGGACATCCACTGGATCGACCGGCCTGCCCCGCCCAAATCTCTTCCTCCTTCCCCCGGTTACTACATGCAGCACAAGCTAGTGCATGCAGCCTAGTTTAATCTGAGGTCGAGGAGGAGGAATGGTCCACTCCACTCCTCATCACCTTTCCATCCCTTTGTGGTCATAGATTGCTGCGAGGCGCCGTGAGTGCATGTATGATTCTTCCATAGATCGATGGTGATAAGGCCACCACTAGAGGGCCCGACAGGGAGTGTCGATCGTAGTATTCTTAGAAGGCTAGCTAGTAGATATAGATGGGTAGCCAGGTAGGTGGCCATGGCGCTTTTGGGAGTGGATTAACCGGAGAGACGGTGCCGATCGATTGGGTTCTGTTCATGCAACTGGATTATTGGAGCACGTACACCGGCCGGTTAAAGCGCCTCTCTCACGTTGCGGCTGGCCGGAGGAGAGAGCATAATGGGGTGGTGGTAATTTGATGGTGGCCACAAGATTTTGGTGGTGCTGAGGTGGTCCATTAATTTGGCCGAGTAACGCTACTGTTTTCGTCATTACACGTCTTGGCGGGGTGCCCTCAAGGTTTGGAGGCCGCATATAGAGCGTGGAGCACAACATTTTGCATAGTTCCTTCCAGCGTATCATCGTAGTAAAATACTAGGCGCACGTTCGTGCCGTAGACTTGCGGCGCAACGCGCTGCGGGCGAAAAGGGAGGAGTAGCTTTTGAGAGATTTTACGGTACATCATATTACCTAAAACAGTGGGTAGTATATAATGGATCCAATGATCGGTATTAATTCCTTCAATTTTTGCTATAGGTCTTTTCGGTAATTAACTATTAGTGTGGATTTTTTCTTTTAAAATTTTATAATAACGATTAATAATGTAATTAATAACAACGCGATGCCATTGCCATCTCAACGATGCAGCTGTTCGTCTGGCATTCCTCACTCGACGGCTCGATGATGCCGCCCGGCGGCCGTCTCCTCGGTTGCACAAGGCCGACCGCTCTGCGTTGAACGACCTCTGGTCGCTGCTTCGAGATCTTCCTCCCATGCATCCCAGCGACGACGCAGCCGCCTTGTCCCGCACGGCGGCCCTCTCCCCGTCTGTGTTAGAAGGTAGAGAGAGGGATTGGTGGAATAGTTCGTTGTATTGCTTGAGCCTCGTGGGCATATATATAGAAGTACATGATCTACTTGGAGTACAAGGCAAGCCAGAATATTTCCTAGTCTAACCTATGTTTCCTAATACAATCACGTTACTCAACATCCCCCCGCAGTCACAACGGTAGCGACGCAGACGGTGAGACTAGAGAAGAATTCGAAGGCAAGCCAGCGGACACCCCCCACAGTCGTAACGGTCGACGCATCACGGAGTCGTGGCTGGAGTGAAAACCGACGAGGTTGCTCAAGCAAGGCGGTAGCCCTTTGTGCCGTTTGTCGATGTAGCCGAGAGCCGAGGGTGGTGTAGCCGTGGTCGAGGTAGCCGCGCGAAGAATGTCGTGGTCGATGTCGAGTCGGGGAGCCGGTGTCAAGGATGTCGTCGTGGAGCCGCGGGCGCAAGAGGGCGCCGAGTTAGCATGGGCGTAGTGGTGTCGAAGTAGTAGTGCGCTGGGAAGAAGACGTTGTTGACGACGCGTCGCGACGGGTTTGCCAAGCCCGGGGACGCATCATAGACGAAGGCACACACCGGTGTTGCCAGCACCGGGCATGCGTAGACGGACGAAGACGAGGTTGACGAAGCGCCACACCAGGCTTGCCAGGCCCGGGGAAACATCGTGGACGAAGGCACGCATCGGTGTTGCCAGCACCGGGCATGCATAGATGAGGACATGCACAAGTTGTACGCCATGTCGGAGGGGTCAGAGAGGCCAGCAGAGAAGGACTCGACGACGGTTGCGGCGTCAATCAGCGCGGAGCCGATGTCGCCTGCGGTTGTTGGAGTAGACGAAGTGGTCGGGGTAGATGACGGCGACGCTGGCGACGGGCCAGTGTTGGACGAAGACGAAGGAGGTGGACGTGCGGCGGCGGCTACGTGCGTAGCGGCGGCGGCCAAAGAAGAGCGGCGGCGGCGGCCTGACGATGGCGGCGGCGGCTAGGTTAGGAGCGCGGCGGCGGTGCTCGAAGTAGGCGAAGAACCCGACAGCATGACGAAGACCGGCGCGGACGGTGGCGTTCCTGCGCCAAGGGAGGTGGCGCGACGCATACCACAGGAAGTCAATGCGCATGGACGACGAAGTGGACCGTGGGCCGCCGTGCTACGACCCGAAGGGGCGACGCAGCGGCGGCGGTCAGGTCGGGGTGACGGCGGGAAGACCTCGGGGCGGCGGCAGGGACCGCGGGCCGCGGCGCGATAGCCCGAAGGGGCGGCGTAGTGGAGGAGCGCGGGTCGGTGTAACCGTGGGGACGGCCTCTGGACGACAGCGTGGACCGCGTGCCACGCTCGCTACGGCCCGACGGGACGACGTAGTGGCGGCGCGAGGGTCGGTGCTGCCACGGGGACGACCTGGAGCGGACGGCCTCTGGGCAGCGGTGGACCGCGGGCCGCGGTACTACGGCCCGAAGGGGCGACACAGCGGTGACGCCGGTCAGTGCAGATGGGAGAAGAACCACGAGGCGGCGGCGCTGCGGCCCAACGGAGCGACGCAGCGGCAGCCCATTGCTCGATCGGTAGAGGGGCGCGCTGAAAGATCATGGATGTCGCCTAGAGGGGGTGAATAGACGCTTTAAAATAATTACGGTTTAGGCTTGAAACAAATGCGGAATAAACCTAGCGGTTAATTTGACAAGCATAAAACCTACAACAACTAGGCTCACCTATGTGCACCAACAACTTATGCTAAGCAAGATAAACAACTAAGTGATAGCAAGATATATGACAAGAAACAATATGGCTATCACAAAGTAAAGTGCATAAATAAAGGGCTCGGGTAAGAGATAATCGAGGCACGTGGAGACGACGATGTATCCCGAAGTTCACACCCTTGCGGATGCTAATCTCCGTTTGGAGCGGTGTGGAGGTACAATGCTCCCCAAGAAGCCACTAGCGCCACCGTAATCTCCTCACGCCCTTGCACAATGCAAGATGTCGTGATTCCTCTAAGGGACCCCTGAGGGCGGTCACCGAACCCGTACAATGGCAACCCTTGGGGGCGGTCACCGAACCCATACACTTTGACAACCCTTGGGGGCGGTCACCGGTACCCGTTAAATTGCTCGGGGCGATCTCCACAACCTAATTGGAGACCCCGATGCTTGCCCGGAGTTTTACACCATAATGATTGAGCTCCGAACACCACCAACCGTCTAGGGCGCCAAGGCACCCAAGAGGAACAAGCTCTAGGGTGCCCAAACACCCAAGAGTAATAAGCTTCTCAAACTTCACTATCACGTATCACCGTGGAGAACTCAAAACGATACACCAAATGCAATGGCAAGGGCACACGTAGTGCCCAAGTCATTCTCTCTCAAATCCCACCGAAGCAACTAATGTTAGGGAGAAAAATGAGAGGAAGAAAAAAAAGGAGAACACCAAGAACTCCAAGATCTAGATCCAAGGGGTTCCCCTCACACAGAGGAGAAAGTGATTGGTGGAAATGTGGATCTAGATCTCCTCTCTCTTTTCCCTCAAAAACTAGCAAGAAACCATGGAGGGATTGAGAGTTAGCAAGCTCGAAGAAGGTCAACAATGGGGAAAGAACGCAAGCTTAAAGTATAAGGTTCATTGGGGAAGAAGACCCCCTTTTATAGGAGGGGGGAAATCCAACTGTTATGTGCTCAGCCCGCACACGAGCGGTACTACCGCTCCACGAGTGGTACTACTGCTCAGGCGGAAGAAATAGGGAACAGGAGCAACAAAACATGAACTTTGGGGCGGTAGTACCGCATATAAGTGGTACTACCGCTCACCCCAGCAGTACTACCGCTGGAGGAGCAGAACACAGGACCAAAAGAGGCAGGCAGAATATAGTATGGCGGCAGTGAAGCAGAAATGGTACTACCGCCCGACCGGAGCGGTACTACCGTGCCTTACTGTCGTGCAACTACTGCTAAACCCGACACGAAAAGAGCAGGACCCAAAATCGAGGCGGTAGAAGAGCGGCACTGCAGCGGTACTACGGCTGAGAGCTCCAAGCAGTACTACCACTTGGGCTCGCGGTACTACCGCTGGGACCAGACAAAAACCACACTCAAGAAAACAAGAACTGTCATAACTTCTGCATATGAGCTCTGAATTGAGCAAACTCAAACTTGTTGGAAACAAGACGACGAGTAGCATCAAACTCGGGCTTGTTATAGTAAGAAGAGGCAGGGGAGATATGCCTAACAAATGGAGGAGTAAGACCTCCAACAGAGAAGAACGAGCATAACCTCCAACATCAAAAACATCATAAAAGATGCATGTGAACTCCGTTTTCGATGAACTCGAACTTGTCATCAAGATGACCATAATCTCTAAGACTCACAAAGAGAACCAAACAAGAACCAAGAAAGATGATGCAAGGATGCAATGGTTTGAGCTCTCAACGAACGATACGATCAAACTACTCATCGAGAGCCCCCCCCCCCCTGATAGTACGGCAATTAATCCTATAACCCGGTCTCCCAACTACCATCATGAGACCGGTAAAATAGAAAACCTATCAAGGGCAAACCTTTGCCTTGCACATGGTCCACTTGAGCTAGATGATGACGATCTTGACTCCCTCAAGTTGGACCACCTTTCTTGATTGTGTTGACTCGATGAAGACTAGTTGATTGCTCCCCCATACTCCACTATGGGTGAGCCACTCTTCCACACATCTTCACAAGTCCATTGTCACCACAAAGGACGGCAAGCTTCAAGCATTTGATCTCTTTGTGATGCTTCACTTGAACTTGCACACCGCAACCTTTCTTGATTGTGTTGACTCGATGAAGACTAGTTGATTGCTCCCCTATACTCCACTATGGGTGAGACACTCTTCCGCACATCTTCACAAGTCCATTGTCACTACAAAGGACGGCAAGCTTCAAGCATTTGATCTCTTCGTGATGCTCCACTTGAACTTGCACACCGCAACCTAACCCCACAAAGAACCCTCACGAAGACCATGGGTTAGTACACAAAGCGTAATTGACAATGCTTACCATACCATGGGATCACTTGATCCCTCTCGGTACATCTTCTACGCTTTGTGGGTTGATCAACTTGATTCACTCTTTGACTTAGTCTTGATCAACCTCTCACAAGACCAATTTTTAGGTAATTCCTTGAATAGCACCTTGGTCGATACAAACTCTCCTTGAAACCAACACGTGTACTCCAAAAAAAGCCTATGGACAAAACCTTCAAATATAACTCAAGGCAACCATTAGTCAATAGAGATTGTCATCAATTACCAAAACCAAACATCAATTACCAAAACCAAACATGAGGGCACCGCATGTTCTTTCACGCGCTGAACTCGGGACGATCTTCACGGGGCCTGCAGAGGCGTGCGCAACCGACGGGACAGGTCGGTCACACGGCGTAGATGAGACGGATCGCGGCGGCGGGCGGGTGATCACTCCGATCGCGCGTGAGGTCGGGGACGCCGTTCGGTGGAGGCGCGGTGGCAGCGGAGTCCGAGACGAAGCCGGCGGCGGCGGGCGGTAGGGCGGCTATGATTGGCCGCCACATGGCGCGAGGCCATCGGGTCGGGGTGATGCAGGAGTCCCGGTCGGAGCAGGGCGGTGACGGCCGGCGTAGATCGACGGGCGAGCCGTCGCGCGAACGGCGGCGGTGAAGGGCCGCCGCATGACGCGAGGCCGCCGGGTCGGGGTGACCGGCGGGCCGATGCAAGGATGCCGCGCGAGGCCGCCGGGTCAGGGCGACCGACGGGCAGACACGCGGACGACGCGCGAGGCCGCTGGGTCGGTCAAGAAGCCGGCTGATCACGCCGGTGTTGGAGTAGAGGCCCACGGGGTCGACGGCGGCGGTGGGTGACGCAAACCGGATCACATAGACTGGAAAACCAAAAAGGAGACGCCGATCAAAGCGACCGGCGAGAGAGAGAAAACCCGGATCAAAGGATCGGGAAAAAAAAAGACTCCCTAGGGCAGCCGACCAACACAGCCGGCGGACGAACCCTAGGTACGGGCGGCGCGGCCTCCGGTGGCGATCATGGAGGCCGACCGCCCCGGGGGCGGCGCGCGGGTGCGGAAGCGGCGGCGGCCAGGCTTTAGGATCGACTTGCGATAAATACCATGTTAGAAGGTAGAGAGAGGGATTGGTGAAACAATTCATTGTATTGCTTGAGCCTCGTGGGCATATATATATAGGAGTACATTATCTACTTGGAGTACATGGCAAGCTAGGATATTTCCTAGTCTAACCTATATTTCCTAATACAATCACGTTACTCAACAGTCTACACCCACTTCGGTAGGTGGTCTGAAATCGCTTCTCCTCTGGCCCTCTCTTCATCGCGCACGTACGTCAGCCGGCTTCCACTAATCTAAGCACACCGCATGCACGCGGAGCAGCAGCAGCAGCACACGCCTGCAGATGGCGGAGGAAAGGACTGAGGGGGAATGGGGGATGTAGTGAAGGAGAGGGTAGAGAGGGGAGGCGAAGGTCGTTGCCTCGGCACCGGTACGGGCCGCGAGGTGGCCTCTTTGTGGTCGTGGGAGGCTCAGGCCGGTGGACATGTCTTGTGGCAGCGCTTGAATCAGGGTCCGTGACGTCGGACGAAATGGGCGCCGTTGCGGCGTCTGTGCGCTCCGGGATGGGAGCGACGGCACCGGATGAGCTGGGCGTGGGCGATGGCACATCCGCACAGGGTGGGCTGAAAATGGCCGGCTGCAGATCACAAACTATACAGTACATACGGAGGTGCGGTAGCCGCTGGCAATGGCGGGAGCAGGATCGATGGGCCAAAGGAACAACTATGCCCTTCACTTTTTTTGAAAAGAAACATAGAAACTTTATTCATTTGCGATAACAAGTACATTGTTTATGAGGAGGGATACAATTTCACTCAAGGGCTCCTCAAACCAGTTCAATGATGAAGAAAATCTAGCTAACTTAGCAAGTTCATGTGCGACCCTATTTGCTTCTCTATTACAATACTCAATTTTAGTAATGGGAAAGTCACATGCTAAAAAATAACAATCGTCAAAACTGCCGCCGCTGTACTAGATGACCATCCTCATTGTTCATGGTTTCGATAACCTCCATGTTATCTGAGTTAATAACTAAGCGGTTGCAGCCCGCCCTTTGAGCAATAGATAGACCATATCTAAGCGCCATAGCATCAGCCGTCAAAACGTCCGTGCATCAATCAATTCTTCAATTCCCCCCTGCAACGAATTTTCCTTTATCATCTCTCAAAACAGCACCAGCCGTGCCCCTGAGCCGGTCATGATCAAAAGAGGCATCCACATTAAGTTTTACAAACCCCCTTGGAGGTTGGACCCAACCTCCTCTTTTCATCGTAGCCTTTGGTGATATAGCCAAAACATAGTTTAATGTAATTGCATGAATTCCCATGGAGATCTGGTTAGCGTCTTGGGTTTTCTCCTTATGGACCAGTTTTCGCCTCTCCCACCATAAATACCAAGTTGAAATTGCAATTAATTCACGGACATTTGGAATACCCAAGATCATAAGCTCCCGTTCAGGCATAGAAAGCAAAATTTCAAGCACCGCCTCACCAGCATAATCAACTTCGCACGCTCTTTTAATGACCCGATCTAGACCCAATTTTTTCCAAACCTCCTTTGCTTTCTGACACTGAAATAATATATGCTTTGTATCCTCTGATCCAAAGGAACATGACGGACAATTGGGGGTAACCTTTATATGTCTATTCGCCAAATTAACTCTACACGGGAAGGTGCCATGCAGTGCGCGCCAAATGAAAATTTTAAGCTTCGATGGACAAGATAATTTCCAAATCTCACTCCAAATAGGATTGATAGTCATGTGTCCCATATCATCGGTTCTCCTTAATTTTCCCCCGTGTTGGTGTTCCCATTGCACTGCATAGGCTGATCGAACAGAAAAAGTTCCATTCTTTGAATAGCTCCAAGCGACAAAATCCGACATATCATGTTGTGACAAAGGAATTGCAAGGACCCTTTGTGCATCAACTGGCGAGAACATTCGTGTGACCAAATTTTCGTCCCAATTACTAGTAGCAGGATCAATTAAATCAGATACCCTTGAGATCAAATTACTCCCTCTCGGTGTGATTACTTTTCTATTTGCACAATTAGGAATCCAAGCATCTTCCCAAATATCAATGTTGTGACCATTTCCAACACGCCAAATATAACCAAGATTTAGACAATTAACCCCTGTCATAATACTTTGCCAAGTAAAAGAAGAGCCTTTTTTAGCTTTGTATTCAATAAATCACCTGACTATGCCCTCCACTTGATTTGGAGGGAAATCTGCCCTGCGGGATGGATTAACAGCAAACTACCCAAAAGGCCCCTAATTGCTCAATATACTACTTGAAACTTGGTGTAGTATTGCCTCATCTGAACCGTCAAACCATAGAAATTAACGGCCCCAATTTAATTGATGTACCGTAAAAGGTCTCTAGCTTTTGGTTTTTAAAAAAGGGAGTAGATGGATCGAACGCATATAGAGGCTGGAGCACAACATTTGCATAGCTCCAGCGTATCACCGTAGAAGAATACTAGGCGCACGTTGGCGCCGTAGACTTGCTGCGGGCCGGGAAGGGAGGAGTAGCTCTTGGTTTAAACAAAAAGGAGGACATGGATCGAACTCAGTCTTTTCCTTTCTTTGATGATCTTCGACACATCTATTTGAATTCTCTGCGGGTGAAGGATTTCTCGTGTGGAGAAAAACCTCTTGAGCGCTATCTGATCGTCGTGACGTCAGCATACAAAAGGCATTTTTTAGGCATGGGTGATTTTGATGTAGCAGTAGGAAGTAGTCCTCATTTTAGCTTTGTCATAAATTCAAGTTTGTAAATTTTGACCAAGTTTATAGAAAAAACATTAACATCTACAACAATCAATACCAGAAGATTCATCAATGAATATTTTTTCACATCATATATCCTTGTTATTGAAATGTACATATTATTTTCTATAAACTTGGTCAAATCTTATAAAGTTTGATGTTGGACAAAGCTAATATGCAGAGTAGAAAAATAGAGGTAGAAACTATTTTGTTTCTTTATATCAATAGTTGTTCTTTAAATGCCAGGCATTTACTGAAACGCGAGGGGTACTGGTGACCCGAAAGGAAAGGGACTTGTTTGTGAATCGGTGCATGATTTAAAACTAAACTTTGTTGTTATATAGGAGGCAAAAAAATACATGTGCACATATTTGGTGCTTCTCTCCTGCTAGAGGATTATCTTTTGTGTGTGTGTGTGGGGGGGGGGGGGGGGGTCATAATAGAGATAAAGTGATGTTATTATTAATAGAACTTGTTCTTGTCCTTAAGCGCGATGACTCTTTTTATTATAGGTGGGGACTTTAATATTATTTGGAAGTGTACTGAACTTGATAGAGCTACAATAATTGTTAGATCGGCTCAGATTCTTAATGCTATTATCCGGTATAAGTAGTTAAAAAAACTTGATTTAGCTGGGAGAAGTTTTATTCGGTCCAACAATCATAACGATCATCTCGCAAAAAAAAACAATCATAAGGATCCTGTTTTTGAAGCACCAATACACAATGGGAGGGTTGGTTTCCCTTTGTCTTCTCCAGAAGTTTCCTTAGAATTATCCTGAGCATAATGTTCTAGTTGTAGATATTGGTTTTGAAAAAGCTAAAGATTACTTCTCCTTTTAAATTTGAACAATATGACTTTTTAGACATGATCTGAAAAGATGTAGTAGCTAAGGCTTGGGCAAATACATGTAGAGGAAATCCTTAGATAAATGTCAAAATAGAGCTAGTAAGAAGAATGCCTAAAGGTATTTACAGAAGACAGTGGAAGTTGTCGTCCGAAGAACTGGAGAGTATTGGCAAACATAGTGAAAGTTTTTGTTTATCTATTGCTAATTTTCTTTTGAAGAAACAACTTGTTGAAAGGTTGCATAAAATTTTAAGGAAGAAGAGATTTAGCAGATACGGAGATCTAAGGAGCAAGACCCACTTCAGGAACGTGCTATCATTTTCCCTTTTTATGGCAAGGCTAGTGGCAAGAAAGAGAGGAACAAAATCATCTCTTTGAGACATGAGGGGTTTACATAAGAGGGAGGGGGGTAGGCATATGTTACTGTATGCAACTAGTTTTTCTAAGTCTTTGTTTAGCCCAATAGCTTCTAATGTTTTAGTATTAGCTCCCTTTTGCTTGTGTTCTTGATGAATTGATAGAGAAATATTCGAAAAAGTATTTAGCTAAAAGGAAATAAGAGTTGCTCCGTTAGAAAGAGGTAAAAATTCTTCTTTTGCAGGGATTTTGGGAAAAAAAGTCTCTTATCATTTTTTTATTCTATGAAGGAATAAAAATTAATTTTACGAATTCCTACTTTGTTTAAAGTATATTTATTAATTTTTTATATAGATACATCATGTAAATTGATCTACTTTAAATAGAAAAAATAAAGTAGATAGTGAATAAGAGAACATAATATTCGGCCTCATAGGTCAGAAATAGAGTTCTTTCTTTTTATTTTATTTATAGTATTTCTTCTCATTATACTGCAAAAAAATATTGGCTACAATTGAGGAGGTCTTATCAATGAAATTTCCATTTACATGGGATCTAGGCATAATTCCCAACCCATTCTATATAGAATTATTTTCATTCCTTCACAAAATAAAATAAAAACAAACATATTCAAGATGAAGCACAATAAAGTACCAGGCGTATTTGGGCTGCCTATTGAGTTTTACCAGTATTTCTTTATTTATTCTTAGTGGAGATCTTATGCGGTTATTGTTAAATTTACCATGGTATAGCTAGGCTCGGTTATGGTACTTTGAGTCTTTTGATTACAGTTGTATAGGCCTCTATCTTTACTGAATGGTGCGATAAAATGCTATGTTTTTTGGACAATCTAGAAGACATGAAACAATTCATGTTCTTGAGATATTAAACCTAGTGATCCTACTAATGTTGTTTTATTTCATTAAAAAATGTAGTTTCTTTTCCCTATCTCACAATCTCAATACCTAGGCAAAACTTTGAGCGGGAGAAGCTACACATCAGTCGACTGAATTTTTTAGTTAGAAACAGTCAATTTATGGACCGTTGGATGAAGATCGTATGGCGTCTGGATCTTCTTCCTCCTCCGCTCCCAGACCGCCAAACATGTCGCCGAACGAACCACCAGCCACCACCACCTGGGGGTGGCGGCGCTCCTGTGACTGCCTCGCCGCCCCGCCCTCCCCGGAACCGCCCCCCACCGCCGGTCTAGCCGCCGCCCCCGCCATCCCTCTAGCCCCGCCCGCTGTTGGATTTTTTTCTTTGGCGAAGTGCGCCACCGCCCCACACCACCGCCGCCAACCACCACCCCCACCCTGTACCCTAAGATAGATATTGGGGGATGACGGCGAGCCCCTTCGTTATCTCCGGCGACGCCCTTCCTTCTCCTTCCTTCGTTGAAAAATCGACTGACCCCCGACTGATGCATAGCTAAACTGTTTTCGAGCAGCTACTAGCTAGCATGTCAAGCAAAGGTTTGATTTCCTATGTTTTGGCAGTAAACAGGGGCTTTGCCCTGTTTACCTGATAACATATTGCACTGCACAAGACAGTTTTTTTTTTCTTTTTGATGAGGGTAACTGCACAAGACAGCTGGGTTCTTTTGTCTCAAAAAATTCCGAACGAAACGGGGTCCGTTGGGCCGCTTTTCCTCGGAAAAAAGGAGGCATGAGTATCATCGATCGGCAGGACCATGTTCGAAGCTAGTGCGTGGGCTGCCATACCACTTGGAACGCGAGGCAAGCACAACTTGTTACTCTTTCTGCCAAGCGCGAGGCCTGCTGGAAGCTTTTCTGAAGAAACGGTAGGCGAGTCAAACCCTTGTGTCGTGCTTACAAGATCGTGCTAGTAGTAGCCGCTACATGTGTTATCTGAGAGTACTGTTGATGGATAACCGGCCAGCAGACGAACTGCCTGTCTGCTTAGACAATGATGTTGATGCAGCAGCATGAAAGACCTACTCTAGCATATAGGAGTACGATTTTTCTACTATCCTACCATACTACTGTAGTAGTTGAATACCATTTCAGTGTTAGTACTCTTCGTAAAGACGACGGTGTGGTGCCTATGAAATCCTTGCGTCAGTGTAAATCATTGCCGTTCTCTTTGTTTGTTATAGTGGCCACAAAGAGACAGTTTGCTGCCTATGCAACCCTGTGTGCGATGTCCTTGTCTAGGCGAGGTCTCTGCGGTAATTCCTGATTAGTAGTAGTAGTAGTACTATACACCAATGCGCACTGTAATGCGGCACTGCGTGGAGCGACGTTACTGAATTCAGATACTGCGTGCAGTATACTACAGTACCATCTTCCGGGTGAGCAACGATATTTGTGGATTCAGAGACAATCTACCCAGGTGCAGTCAGAGATCTCGGGAGAATGATAAAACCCGTAGTCGATCACCTGCTTGCAGCTTGGTGTTGTAAACTTGTAATCAAATGCAGATGGCACATACGAATCTGGGGTAAGCAGCGCAGCGCAGCGCATTATGTTCTTAGGTTTTTCAGTGAAGATGGTGTATTCGTTAACTAACTTTCAACAGGTACAGCCAAGTCGACAAATGCAGGACGATCGAGTGGTCAGCCAAAGATGGCGTTCCAACATTCCGATCACGTAAGCATCACAGTTTAATTCCCTGCATTCGTTCCATTTACAGTCAAGGCAGTGGATCATCATATATCTCGAAGGATTGCCCCAACCCACTCTGCATATGCCTTGAAGGACCAATGGATCGCCACATAACTGTAACTTAGAGAGCCATGGCAGATACCTAGGGTCACCTTCTTATATAGCTTAGTTACTGGCAACTTATTTTCCATCATTGATGGTGCAGGCCACCGCCGCCAGTTCAGTATCGAATCGAACATTCCTGCTTGGGTAGGCGGGATGCAACGGCATCACTTACAAGCATCGACAGCACTTTTATCTGAAACTCTGAATTCCGAACGTGCCACTGCAGTGCAGCCCAGGCTCCGGGGCCTCTCCTCCGTGACCCGTGACAGCCGCCGCAATGCATCAGCCATCACCTAGGCCTAGCTATTCGATCGAGCTTGACGACAGTGGTTCTACCTTTAAGCAATGGTGACTGGTGCATGGCAGATTCGCGAGCCATGGCCTGTCCATTCTGTTGTCCATTTGTCTGTCATGAACCGAAGAAGTGGCTCACCAGACGCGGAGGACAGGGAGGGAGGAGCGATGCCGGCGGCATGGAGAACAAATCGACGCCGATGCTAGAAACTCAGCCATGAGATCGCCTCGAATGGAAACTAAGGTAATCAATCAATCAATCCATGGCGTAGGTCATGAAATTCAGCCATGAGATCCTACTATAGGAGTAGTTTATTTCAGGTAAGTTGCGGCCGCGGGAGGTCGCTCGAAAGAGCAAGTCTGAATCTGTAGCTGGCGCCGCACCAACGCACGTCGCTTCTGAACCGATAGAAGAAACAAACAGCTGTGCGGCAGTGCAAAAATGGATTGCAGCAAGGCCACAGGAGCCACGAGATTATACAAAGCCAACAAAACAAACGGGGAATATGCTTCTACTCTACTGCATTTTCATGTGGCTAAGACAAGCTCTTCGCGTCACAGCTCCATGTGCCCGTCGTCGCTGTCGGCCGTGGCAGTGAACCCGTCGTCGTCAGAGTCGGTGTCCTCGCCACCGCCGTCGCTGGAGGAGAGGCGCGCGAGCCAGCAGCTGCCGTGGAGGTGGCCGCTGACGCAGACAAAGTACTCGAGGCGGCCCTCGTGCGCGCCGAGCCGGCGGCACGCGCTGCGGGGCGCGAGGCCGGCCGCTGTGACGCTCCAGACGCGCGCGCCGCAGTAGGGGCAGCGCACGCGGGGCTCCAGCGGGGCGCGCCCGCCCACCAGGCAGGCGCGCGTGCGGGAGCGCATGAAGCCGCGGAACACGCCGCGGTAGGCGCCCACGTCCTCGTCGGCCGCGGCGCCGGCCGCCGCGTGCTCGCACGGGTCCGACACGTACAGCAGGTCCCCGCCGCAGCGGCGCGACAGGAAGCTCCGGCCGGACGTCTTGGAGAAGCGCGACACGGGCGCGAAGTGGCCCCGCACGCCGGCCCCCGCCGCGCCGCAGCAGAAGAGCAGCAGCTTCGCCAGCGCCGGCCACCCGCCGCCCACGCGGCCCGACGCGGCCGAGGAGCCCGTGGTGAGCGTGGACACCATCCGCGGCGCGCGCGAGACGCAGAGCTCCCGCCACAGCACGCGCTCCGCGACGGCGCGCAGGCGGCGGCTGACCCGCGCCACGGAGCACAGCGCCTGCGGGTCCCAGTTGAGCGCCCGGAACACCAGCGCCAGCACCTGCTCGTCCAGGATCCCCACGTTCACCCCGCGGATCCGCGCCCCAATGCCGCGCCCCCCGCTGCTCCACTCGTCGGCGATGCCGATGCCGATGCCGCCGCTCGCGTTCGCCTTGCTGCCGCCCCCGCCGCCGGCGCTGCCAACGCGCAGCCGCCTCATCTCCCGCGTTCCCTCGCTCATGCTAACCGAATGCTACCCAACCCGTGCACCGAGCCAACGGAGTCCGGCGACTCCCTCCCGGCGCCTCCGCGCGTGCCAGCCGAACCTAGTTGCCCGACGTGGTGGTGTGACTCTGAGCGTGACTGCGATTCGCGAGTACGAGCGCGGAGCGGGGCGGCGCCGGCGGGTGGGCAGTTATATACGTGGGCGGCCGTCCCGTCCGTGCTCCCTGGAGGCGACCCCGACCCGGCCAGCCAGCCCTGCTCCTCTTGTCGCCGCGCCGCGCGTGACAATTGTACGGCTCGGCCGCAATAGCCGCTCGCGGTACGGTTGCGATCAGAAAAGCGATCCTTGTCGCACTCCCCCGCACGCAA
The DNA here is from genome assembly GCF_018294505.1 of Triticum aestivum. Taxonomy (NCBI): domain Eukaryota; kingdom Viridiplantae; phylum Streptophyta; class Magnoliopsida; order Poales; family Poaceae; genus Triticum; species Triticum aestivum. Next base: position 504,299,932 of record NC_057794.1, read on the forward strand.
AATATCTCCATCATCCCCGCACGCTAATCCCTCTTGCCTTGCGTGCCGTCTGCCGTGCCCCCGTCAAAACAGTGCCGTTCTTGGACCGGAGCAGCGCCTGTCGCCACCGCCCGATCCAGGCTCGCTGCCCGGACAGAGCGCGCCGGTGCTGCGCATGCGGGTGCAGCACAGCGCTGCTCGCCATCCCCAAAATATCTTGCGCGCACACTGCCAATCTTAGTTTACTTTGCCATGTATCATGCGAGCTTAGTTTACTTAGCTGACGTACAGTATCCACGGCGGGCACACTGGCGGACGGGACGCGTGCCCCGGCGGTCGCGCCTGCGCGCCCGTGCTCTGGGGCGACACGTGCCGGCCGGGCCTCGCTTGGCGGGGGACGCGTGGCGCGATCACGGCGGCTGGCACCGGATAGTCTCAGGATTCGGTTGGCTCCTCGGCCGGGGGTGGCGGCGGTGCCGACGCGTGTGGCTGCCGGGAAGACCACACGCGGAAATATCTGGGGCTACGCGGCGCGCCTGGGTTGGCCGAGCGGCACACGCGTCCGATAATTAGCTCGGTCGCTCGCTGCGGGCGTTCCGTTTCTTTGCCGCTACGTACGTACTGGATCAAGATCCACCAATCATCAGATCTGCTGCACGCACAACGGTGGGATTGCATTTATTTCGTCTTGTGGGAGAAGGGTGGAGATGTACGTTACGCAGGGTTTGATAAATGAGTGAATGACGTCTCGGGGCTAAATTTCATGTTTTGACTCTTTTCTGAAGCCTATTCGAGATTTGACCTTAGTTTAAAAAAATTTCGAGATCTGATCCTTTTGCTACCGCCAGGGACCATGGCGATAGGAACCGGCTCCTCTAACTTAGCTACTGTGAAGTTAGAAGCCTAACTTAGCCACATTTCATCCGTTGGATCTAGAATAAATGGCTGAGATCTATCGCTACAGTTCTTAAACAGTGTCAATTGCTACAGGTAACAAACAGTGATTTTAGCTACACTGCTCGTCCAAACAGTATGCTACAACCCCATGTGAACAGTGTAGAATCTTGACCATCTATTTTCCATCTGATGGTTCACAGACTAAGTTAGAGTACTGTTTCCCTAACTTCATAGGAGCGAAGTTAGAGGAGCCAGTTCCTGGCGATAGGCACTGTCAAGGTCCTTGACGGTAGGGTTGCATGCCCTACCGCCAAAAAACTATTAAGTATTGAACACAGTGCGTACTCGTGCCTACCGCCAAGCACTTTGGTGGTAGGGTTGTGCAGGCTATCACCAGCCCGGTTGGCGGTAGCGATGTTTCCTACCGCTAAAGTCCCTGGCGGTAGGCTGTTAACCCTACCGTCATGGACTCTGACGGTAGCAAAAGGATTAGATCTCAAAAAAAATTAAACTGAAGTCAAATCTCGAATAGATTTCAAAAAAGGGTCAAAATACGAAAATTTGCCACGTCTCGGCTGGCTCTCGCTCCGGTGCGATGGGATGCCCAGGAAACGGGGTTCCTTCAATCATTCGTGGTGTCGGGGGCGATGTCATGGAGGAAGCATCGCCTCGCAGTTCACACAAGCATGGTTTTTTTTCCAGTTCGAATCACGCAAGCATGCTTGTTACTGTCATCAGGTGCTACTGTGCTAGTAACACATCAGAGTCCTTGCCATGTCAAAAAAAAAAAAGATTTCGTGCTGACACACAACTACGAGGTTTTTTCTTCACAGAAATCTCTACTCCTAGAGAGGTGTCCGTAATCGTTTCGTTTCGTCTGTCCCTTCGATCGATCGATCAGAACCCCTCCCCGCACGACATCTCTACTCCTAAAGGGGCAGTCTATAATCGTTTCGTTTCGCTTTGTTTCGTTGTCCCTTCGACCGATCGATCAAAATCCCTTCCCTCACGGTAAAAAGGAAAAAAAAATAGAGAAAGGAAGCAATGCATGGGATCTGATTACTTTAGACTTCTTTTTCTCGCGTGTGTTTGTATGCGTGCGTTGGTGTTGGTTGTGTGCATCTTCTCTATGCAGCGGTCGGATGTGTGCGGCATGTATTCACTTGAATCTTGATGCACCTTTTTTGAGCCAATAAAATTCACCGTTTGGGTTAAAATGATACTATGTGGACCCTTTTACTCTTATCAATTGATTCAAAGGATTCTAATGATATGCAAAGACATGAAAAATAAAGTAATTGCAATGGGATGTCAACAGATCGTATATTGTTTTTTATCTTGTTTTTTGCAAAAATGATAGGATTCTATTATAAAAGTTTATCGAAAATACAAATCATCTCAAACATAATAAAAATTACATCGAGATTCTGAGACCACCGAATGACCACTAATGCCATCAGAACGAGCTGCTGTCGCCGCTCCCCTACCGGAGCCTTCTTGACCTTGTCCATGACAGCCAGGAAGTCTTTGTGCACATGCCTTTAAGGACCAGCGCCCTGGAACCGCAGTCGTCGCCGTTAACCCTTGCATAAATCTGAAGCACATGGCACCAAATCTCGTCACATGACGAGAAATTCTAACCGCACTGCCCTAGGGAGATGACAAGAATCTGCGTCAAAACTCCATCGTCTACGTCCGAAGTGACAAGCTTGATGAGGATCGAAGCCCAGAAGAAACACCGTCATCCGCCCAAGAGTCGTACCTGCGAGGTCTAAAAAACTCTAACCTAAACTACTAACCGGAGCTGAGGCACCAGGATTCTCCTCTCTGCTACCAGCCGCCAAAGCGGCAGGTAGAGGAGAGGCGCATCAACAGGCTCACCGGTGAAGTCTAGAGGGAAAACTTTGCCCTAGCGACCTAGGGTTAGGGGAGGAAACAAGAGGAAGTAAGAATATAATGCTACATTATTGGGTACCATATATTGCACCGAACAAACAATATAGGAAGTAAATTTAAATCCTGCAAATGAAACCACCTCATTTTTAAACAGAAGAGGCCGCCCTGTACGCTTTGAACTAGTAAAATAGGGAGGTGAAATGAAAAGAGACATCGTGGTGGCCCTGTGCAGCGGGTCCAGCGGATCCACTCTGTCATACAGACCACAAGTGCTTGCCTCAAACCTGCAAGTTGCTGCCATGGAAACACACATTTTTTTGTTTCATATTCCTGGACGATCCCCTTCTTATGCATGTCAGTGAAGCATGCAATGACAAGACAGGTTCACACCAAGCATGCAACTCTTTTTTTCGAGACAAACAGCCATGTATTACTCACTGTCAGCATGAGAATCACGCTGGATACAGGCATTTAGGAATACAGGAACCTGATACATCCAAGTACTCACAAGTCACAACATTCGATTTGGAGCCCTTTTTGGCTGTGTGGTGAGCAGCCATTTTGGCTTCTCTTCTAAGTTCTAACATGATGAGGACGTGGGCATAGCCCAGTGGTTGGGGGCGCATGATTGTAAACCTAACGACCAGAGTTCGATCCACGTCGGGGACGAATTTCTGGAATTCTCATGAGGGATGCTTCTTCTTTATCAATAAAACCGTGGGTGCTAGTGCCCATGGAGTTTCATTTTTTTTTTAAGTTCTAACATGATTAAGCTCAAAAGATATACACACCCTAGCAAGATCTTGGATTTGATACACCATAGGGAGGATACACGAACTATTAACGTTCCTACTACGCCACAAATTAATCAACTCAAGGCTATCAATTTCCATAATCACCTTCAGCAGGTCCAGGTTGCACCCTAGATCTGCTCCGTCCCCGCGAGCAAGAGCTTCAGCAGTGATAATATTAGGGAGGGCTTCACACCATTTGTTCCTTGTTGCAATAACCCAACCCTGGTCATCCCGAATGATCACCCCTGTGGCTCCTTGTCGAGTATCCAAATTGAAAGATGCATCAACATTCGCCTTTACAAAACCTACAGGGCGGCGTTTCCATTTAATGATTCTAGCTTCTTCTTTCTCCTTTGCATCAGAATTTGATGTTTGGATCATATCTGATGCCATCTCCCCATGGTATCTTTTATTTCTGAGGGTCCAGATCGCCCACATGCCGCAAAGGATAGCACGACAGAGCTCCTGTGGACAAAAGGCATTATCAAGCAAGTCATGTGACCAAGTAGCAGGATGTAAGCTAGGCAATTTACAACCACATAGTTCTTTAAAAGATTGCCAAAAACATTGGGCAAACACCAAGCATGCAACTGATGCTCTTTTTCCCGTACTTGGTTTCCTCTGAATATGGACGTGCAAAAACCTGTGAGAGCAATCTGACTTTTGAAGTAGACCAATGCATCATGCCTCGCGATTCCAGTACTTGCATCAAGAAACAAGGGAGGCTGCTAGGACTATGGACATGGAGCAAACCAGAGCCAAAATGAAAGTGAGGCTAGATACAAATCCTGTGTGCGCCTCGTCGCCACAGGGTATGCGCTACGTGGCTTTCTCCACAGGCGCGGCGTCGAGATTCTGGAGGATCCACAGGCAGGAATCAGGATGGGTTTCCTTTCTTCTGTAACGCAGGAGCAGGTCAGGGCTGACCAACTCAACCCTTGCGTAACCACTGGCGTCGAGAGGCTGCAAATAAATACGACAATCAGTAGTCTGCTAGGGGATTTCTTCAAAAGTGTTACGATGAAGAAGGGAATAACTGAAAACCTGTATGTGAAATTTTATCATGGATCCATGGTAACATCTAGAATTGGACTGGACTACAGAATCTTAGTCATTTTCTTGAGGGATTTAGGCTGGAAAAAAAATCTTGGGGGAGAAAGCGACTTTAATAACATCAAGCATCTCTTACAAGAGAATTTGGGAAGAACCTAAGACCTAAAAAATTACTCCAAGATAACTGCCGTGTACATCCACCTTCCATGACAAATACTCCTTCCGTCTCTAAATATAAGTCATTTTAGATATTTCAAAAGAAACTACATATGGATGTATATAGACGTCTTTTAGAGTGTGGATTCACTCATTTTGCTCCGTATGTAGTCCATATTAAAATCTCTAAAAAGACTTATATTTAGGAACGGAGGAAGTAAGAAGTAAAGGAGATCAACATGAGAACCATGTAGTAACATTTTCGTAACACCGTGTGCATTTCAGGCATGTTTGCACCAAGTTAGAACATGCAAATGGAGGGTGGAGCTTCCACTGGTTTTCTCTTTCTTTCTACTACCATCCAGCAGCAATCTCCAATACACGTAACATTTCAGATGAAAGTATTCTAAAAGTGAAATTCTCCACCCTCGCAAAAAAGTGAATTCTCCAGAAAAGGTAAATTAATTGTACTTCTGTAGCTTCCAATTTCACCAACTATGTTGCCTGCCCACACACACTGCAGTGTCCCTTGCTTCATTTGATCCGTTGATATCATTAAAGCTTTTCAAAATTTCCTAAAAACACGTGGGATCAAGGTAGGGACCCACAGTCTGGCAAAATCTTAAACTCGACCTAACGATGAAACCCAAAACACACAAATATACAATGAATTGCGATTTTATGCCACTTAGTTATTAGCATGCATCTCGTGGTTCGCCTTTCTCATTTCTCGGTCTCTTGTTTGACTACGCCGTTGAGCAATTATTTTTCGGGCAGTTTAGTTCATCAGAAATTTCAATTTTGCCAGATGTACCATCTCTCACACTATTCACTAGCTTCAATGTTCTTCTGGAAAATCTGGAAACCTTTTATGGTGGGATGCTCAATAGCTGGTCCATAACATCACCATAAATACAAGGACATTAATGAGATGTGACCTAAAGCAAAACTAAACATAAATTACTACAGTTGCAAGGTATTGCTGATCTCTACTTGATATTTGTTAGGTGCCTGTTCTGCAAATAACATGCTAGGCATGCATTATTTGCCATTATGTGCGCCAAGCCGGTAACCTGGTCTACAATAGTTATTTTGTCTGTCATCAGGATGCACTGTCCGATTTCCATCAAGGAGGTGATATTCACATAAACATTAGACCGCTGTTGAATGTTGTGAAAATAATCATGTGACCCATTTCCTCAAATTGAGAAGGCAAGATTTCCAATCAGAAGTATGTGTATTTGCAGACAGCATGAACCAAATAAATCAAGTTGACAGCTTGTTACCGCAGATAATTTTCTTTGAAACTAGAAACTTACTGGGTATCTAGCATGGAGAGGAAGCTCCATCACAAGGTTACAGTTCATTGATGTGCTTGGCTTGAGATCAAAATGAATCTCAACAGCTGACCGGTTGGACAGAGCTGAGGGGAGTTCCAGGTTTGTGTCTCCAAAAACAGCAACATCAAGAAAAACTACAAGATAAAAGCAAATTATCACAATGTAAATGTATATAGTATAATTGACTTGCTAGCTCAGAGTTTTCTCTCACCTTTTCGTTCAACAAAATGATGTAGCTCGAATGGGTCAACAAAGACCCCACTAGGGAGGCTCTCAATTATCACAAGATTCGCATCATAGCCATCAAGGAATTTTACCAAAGTATCTTCGCTGTTACCAAATTTCATGGAATAGACAAGACGGCGGTGGGAACCTTCACCAACAAGTTGCCGGTGCGATTCCAAAAGCACAGGCACATCAGGGTCATTAGTGAGTCCTTTGCACAAGTCAGAAGAATCAGGTACGTCAGCTAAGTCAATATGTTGAGCAAGCGGTGGCGTCAAGGTGCCGGGATATGCATCAGAAACGTATGTCATAGAGCAGGGCATGCAATTGAAAGATTTCTGGCTGCTCCATGCCTGCGCGGAACTAGAATTAGAACTTACAGACAAAATTTTGAACGTCTTGGAAAAAAATGAACCAAAATTTAACGTAGCGCCTAAGTAGTTAACATTGTGGCTCTCGTTAATCATCAAACACAGTTAACTACCACCAGAAAACTAAACTCACAGAGTAACTCAATCTAACATTGGATGGGTGCACAAATCCTGCTTCCTAGAACTGAATTCAGCAATGCAAATCTGTAGAAAATCCGACGTAGAATCACATAGGCAAACACGTTATTCAACCCCTGGTGTACCTGCTCACTAGGCGACGAACCAGCAGCAGCAATGGAGGTCCAAGCGGCCACAAGCACCACAGCTAGCAATTTTCCATGTGGGACATGCGGATTCAACAGACCTAGAAACATCTCTGAAGAAGAAGCTGCCCCAGCACCTGGGCAAAGAAAAATCAGCGACTATCTGAGCGAAGAAAGAATAATTTAAATCACTCGCTGCCAGCACGGTAATGAAGAAACCCCAATAGTGAAACAAATTCTGGGAATGACATATATCCATCCAATGGAGCCAGGGATCGGTACCAGCAGTATAAGGCAAAAAACAATCCAGGGCATGGTTGCAAATATTGGGCGTACAGAGTTCGAGGAACGGAACAAAAACAACGACAATAATTATGGAACGGAGGGGGTATCAAATACCAACTACTCCCTCCCTTCCAAATTACTCGTCTTAGAAATGGATGTATCTAGAACTAAAATACATCTAGATACATCCATACCTGCGACAAGTAATTCGAAACGGAGGGAGTACATCACAAATATTCCCTCCGTTTCAAATTGAACTAAGAGCAGTGCTACATGGATGATACTTTATGGCCGATCTTCGCACGACACAAGATTACAGCCCTGTATCCCGTTTGTTCAGTGGGAAACAACCGTTGACTAGTAGAACGCCCGTGCGTTGCCACGGGCTTTTAAAATTTTTTTGTTGAGTTGTATAAACATAATGGATGTAAATTTTCACATATAGAGATAAGATAGTACGGGAATGTTGGTGCTTTGTCATTTGTTACGAAAATATTTTGCTAAAATTATGTAAACACAACGCATGTCCAATTTTGCATGCAGAGACAAGATAGCACGGGCACAATCAGGGTATTTATTGAAGTCCAATTCACTTGTAAAATTGATAAAAGAGATAAATTAACAATGTATACATATAGAGCGATGATCCAATTAAAATTCTATTACAAATTAGTATCTATTGTTCCTTGTTGTTGTGTTTACGCAATTCTCACACAATATTAGAAAATGGTGTTTTTAGCTTCATTCACACGATATTTAAGCAAGTATAATAAAAACTTCTTCCTGAGCCTACATTGGTCAGCTACATTTTAATCTTACTTTATATCATAGTAAATGTGCTGCTGTAATCATGGAGTAGTGCTTCTAGCATTGTTGAGAGTACTTACAAAAGTGACCATAATCCATAGTACCTGTGTTGCTCCTGTTGCAAATCCCAACCCCAACCCGTGCTCACTCTCAACCCTCACTTTGATCACAAAGTCCACTGACTCCCGTTCTAAGTGAGCCAGTTTTCAACACCGGCATGACAGTTAGCAAGGGACAAGGTGGGAAACCGCCTACAGATATTATTCACTACACGCATATAGCAATTTTTTCTAAGTAGATAATGCTACCAGAACATGCACTCAATAAAAAGATAATGATAGTCATCTTATATATATCATCAAAAACTTGCCTGCACCAAATTTGTACAGAAACAAAAGACAAAAACACCTTAACGTGAGATATGATTTTCTAATCCGGCGGCAGTGCCACTCCCTTGATAAATCACGAGCTTGTGCTCTAGATTTACATGCTTGATCATTCTCTTCCCCGTCGGTCTCCGCCTCGCTCCCCAGCCTTGTTGTCCTCCTCCCCTGACCTCCTTGGCTTCAAGTAAGTCTCGTACAAAGTTTTGTCACTTTGTCTAGATTTTTGGCCCTAAATCATGGGCGTCCTCAGTACACGCACCTCTGAAAAATAGAGAGCAACCATATAAGCTTAAATGCTTGGCCAAGGTCGGCTTAAAAAACGGACTTCTTCCTTGGTTGTTGTAGAACTACATGGCCTGAGCTGCAGTTATTTTATATCTGCTATTTTGCGTTGCCAGCGTTCATGTGTCACCTCCAACCTGCATCAGCAAAATATGTAGGCCTCAGTAGTATACTGGACAACTCCAAACCTCATGGAATTGCATAATTTCCATACACCTGCATCAGGCTTTCCTATCAACTACTCAGGTAAGAGTTGAAACCGAGCTCAACCGGTAAGCAAAAAAAAAATAGAAATCAGTTCAGGAAAAAATGTCACGCCCTTCTCGAGACTCGACAGTATGCAAGAATCATGACTAAACACTATGTGCAGACATGGTGAGAGATGCCACCAGATGTCACGGTTGTAGACCAGAAAACAGCTAGCCATTCCTATTATACAGATTTGCAAGTCTTAGGATGTGGTAAAATTCTAGGTAAGCAGGTTAGCACTGCCGTACTTGTCATTTGGATCAATACGGCTGTTATACATCTCTGACCTCCTCAGTCCATCAGTAAAAGAGCAAATCATGTAAGGCTTGTTCATATAAGTGTGCATGTGCAATGCACTTCTTGTCAGGAACAAAAAATTTGAATACACAAAGCTAATGTAGAGAAACCTGCAGAGAAAACCAGTACCAGGACATAGTAAAAGTAAGCTCTGGAGGAAAATAAACCTGCATTGACCATATATGACTATAAACGACACAGCTAAGAAAGCAGTTCCATGCTTTCATGTGACAAACTTCAATAATGCTTGTAGTTTGTACAATATAATATAAGCAAATATGAAAATGAAATATGGTAAAATCACCCATCCATGGCAGTTTAACCAAATTATGTAAGTTAACAAGGCAGAAGCAGAAACAGAGTTTTAGCATGTTACATTTCAAATGACTGTAAGATATCTAACATCAAGGAGTGATCCTGAAATTCATACTCATAGCAGCCAGAGAGGACATTAGCGACCTCCGTAGGTAAATTGTACAGGAACATCGGTTTCTCTTTCTTCAGGACAACTGACTGATAAATCTCATCTGGTGATTTGGCACACCAAGTCTGAACGCCACTGAACATCTCAAGAATGCTCCAAGGGAAACCCCAATGAGTCAGTCTCGTAACTAATTGGGCCTCTGATGTTTGGTCGCCAATGTTCTGGGGCATGTAATTTGGAGTCCCAAGTCTTTGGATAAGATCTGGATTTGGCAGCGGAAGTCCAAACAGCAAGGATGGAATCCCAAATCCCCCAGCACAGCATGGTCATTGTCATCAAGGAGAAAATTACAAGACTGAAGATTCTGAACAAATATTCCCCTGGAGTGTAGTTGTAGCACACCATGCGGCAAACCAGTGCCATATCAGCAAGTTACAGGAAATCATAAAAATATGTAGTACTACTGAAGAAGACATCTTCTAAACAGAGCATCTGAAATTCAGTGCATACAGTCAGAGGCGTGTTACCTCCAGAAATCCCTATCAAAAGACACTGGTTTCCTTCCATGCATTACATATGCCAAAAGATACTAAGCATAACATTAACCCATTTAGTTGTCTAGATAACCAGATTAAATCGTAAGCATTACATGGTTATATTTCAGTGAAAAGGAATACTGTTGAATAATGATTGCCAATGCATGTCAGCATGCATAATTCCAAAACCACACGTTTGATCATTTAGGGGGCACATACATTTATTTTCAGAGCCTGCAACTCATAATGAAATGCTAGACAAGTTTATTGTCCTACTAAATATATGAGGAAATTATCAATGTCAAAGTTGTTGTGTCTAATGCCAAAACTAAGTACTATATCAGGTCTGGTTACTGAGATGGTGTTCGGTGTGAAGATTAGTTAACAAAAAAAAGTGAAAATACTTGTGTAATTAGAACAACAAGAACTGTAAATGTATGGATTTGGATTTCACAACTTAATGCCAACTAACACCGCATTAGAAAGAAGGAAAGCCTGGTCCAGTATACTTTGCAATGAAATTTGATTGAATCATTAGAGCCATGTTGAACAATACCCGGCGAACGTTCGCTGGTGATGAGGTCCCAGTGAACACACACAGAACCGCACAATCAAGATCCTGTGGATGGCTGTTTCTCAAAAAATTGCACTAAATTAAAGAACTGCCATGGCAGTTTATAAAAAATGCCCCTTGCCCCTACCCTAAAAACTACCACTTGAGTCGTTCACATATGCCATTCCTGGCATACAAACGGCATCTTGTTTTTTTCACTTTCCTAAACAAAAAGCAACAAATATATACTCGCTATTTCATTTTGACAATAACAACAAGCTACGTCAAACACTCAGTTTTAAAAAAGCTCATGTTTCAAAATAATGTAGCGGCCTAGAAATTGAAATATATTTTATGCTTTCAGTAATCACTCTTGTTGTTAGATATTTGTGATGTGAGCAAAACCATTGTACTAAATATATAAATTGAATCAATACAGTTTATTTTACAAAAGCACACAATACAGTAATTTAGGATATACATCATAGGTCTCTATAGAATCTAAGCATTTAAAAGGAACATATTTTCACTCATGCTGCCATAACAATTTGGCAATGAGAATCTTGTAAGAACTACATTTTCAGCGATACAATCAAGAAATTATCAATTCCTAAGGCCCTAGCTAGAATCCAATAATGATTTATAACAAGGAGGGTCTAGCAAGAGCAAGATCGACACCATCAATGAAATTTCGTCAAGCCTGTGATGCACAGCAACCAACAATGGTGGAGGAAAGTGAGTTGTACCTGAATAGTGCCCGACCGAAGCGACTCAGTCTGAGATTTCGTAGCCACAACATGGCAAGCATGCACGGCCTCACAATGAGCGAGAGAGGGCACCAAAGCCATTCTGGCTCAAATAGGATGGAGGTCTTAGTGCTAGGAGAAGCATATGCCCCCTGGCCGTTGCGTAGACAGCTCTCTACATGCAAATACAATACAAAAAATTGTTGGAATTGTCAGCTGAATAGCAAATTCAGTTAGAATTTCATGTGAACATAAAACCTCAATTTAATGAGATCAATAAATCTTATTTTTACAAAAATAATAAACACAAGCGCTAGAACAATACTTGTACCTAAATAAAGTTTACAGATGCACATGAATAGATCCACACGAACAGAGCCAAACAAAGGGTCGAGTTAGTAACCTCACCATGATCCCGAGATAATTGCTATCCATATGGAGGCGACTCCATCATTGCTATGGAGTAGAACTACAGAACCACAGAACAACATCTCTCCTCATGGAAACCGGGGTGAGAAGAACACGTAGAGGAGCATCATGTCACGTCACATAAGGCGCGATGTCAGGCACGCCGGCAACCAGCAATGCCATGGAGAAGAAACATAGCAGAACCAGCTGAGCGAGGATGTAGTGGATCAATGGGAAGGTCAACACAACAGCTTGGACCAATTGAATTGATGGCCATTAGATGGGTCGGTGAAAGAGAATTGGGTGGCACTTGGCCAGGGTCTTTCTTTGCAATGTTCTTCTTCTTCGGGATTGCACTCCATCGCCACACTTCCCTGTGGTCTTCTCCATCCCGCCAGACACCCCCTGCTTCTTCTCACGCCGTCCCGCGGTCTCGTGTCACTCGATGGCCTCGCTGCTTGGTAGCTACTTCACTGTAACAATGGGAACCAATCTTGTTTCAAGACAAGATTCTGTCAGTGAAAACTACAAAACGCATGAATCATCATGAAAACGAATAGCAGTACATCATAACCAAGTGAAGAAATAAATAAGAAGTGAAAGGAACTTGCAGAAATCAATTTCATATGTGAGGATAATCTGCAAAATATGTTTGTCAAGACAAATCTAAAAACCAAACTGCTTGTGTGACTTTAATATGAATTAAATTGCTGAACCAAATATGTTTGTCAAGACAAATCTGAAAACCAAACTGCTTGTGTGACCTTAATACGAATTAAATTGCTGAACCTCGGTATAGTGGAAAAGATATTACTAACCTACAGAGTAAGACTTCCAATCCTACTGTTTGCTAGCAGCATAATAATGTGACTCCCAGCATACACCAACAATGCGAAAAAATTAGAGCTGGAAGGCATGAATTCCTAATACTACAGCTCATCCATCTTATGAGGAAAGGATTCCTGCTTCCAAAATGAAGATACCCTGCAAATAACATGGAAAATACAAGTGAGTTTGTACAACAAAGCTGATCCTATTGGAAAGTGCCTAACTGCCTACTAATTCAGGATGAGCGGGTAAGAAAGCATCAGACTAATATGGTGCAGATTTTGATTGGCTATGGTACAGTATAAAGAACTTGCCGTGAAGAAGCTAATATTCAAGGCACAAATGAGATCTGAGATACAGTATAAATTGACAAGTAGATCTCAGTTTATCATCTGCTTTGAAATTAATTGGAATATAAAGAACTCTGCCACAAGGAACCGCACCCATAGCAGATCAGTCTGAATACAGGTAGCAACAAATCGAATTTGCATCACAACCTTTTCAGTTTCTAAACGGATAGAAGGGAGGAAAGAGCCGGGAAGTCTTACCAAGCAGGATTGGTGTCCGAGACGAAGTCATACTCGAGGGACAGGTAGCTGAGGTATCCGTCCATGTTGCCCACCACGCTGTCCTTCCGAAAGAACTCTGCCCCGCCGATCATGCCCCCCTTCTCTCCCTGCCCGTGAAGAGCTGGGGCTGCAACCAGGAGTACGCGGAGGTGGAAGAGGAAGTGTGGCCTGCGGTTTGGCGGGCGCGGCGACATGGACGGATCCAAATTAACCTTGATGGGGAAGGAAGGAAATTGAGATGGAGAAAGCACCTTACCTTGGCGGTGGCTGGAACGGTCACGACGGCGGCGGCTAGCTAGGTATTCGCGGGCGCTCGCTCTGGAAACGGACGGAGCCCAGGAGGCGCCTCGCCTTGACGCGTGTGGCGGGTTCCTCACGGCGCGGAGGTGGAGGCGACCAGAGCCGGCGGCGGCGCGGCGCCGAGGTTGGTGCGACGGCGAGCTCGGGCGGTGAGGCGGCGGGGCAGAAGCTGCAGGAGACGGCGGCGGGGACCTCGAGGCCGAGCTCAGGCCATGGCTTCCCTGGCTCCAGAGGCCGTGGCGGCGCCGGACGCAGCGGCGGGGCGAGGAGGAGGTCGGCCGTCGGGGAGGCAGGAGCTCCTCGTCCCCTCGATCCAGATCGGGATCGAGGAGGGAGCAACAGGGGCGCGAGGGAGCGGGCGACCCGCGGGCGGAGGGAGCTAGGGCGTCGTCCGATTTTTTGTTCGCTGGTTTTCGCTGGTTAATCTACGAAATTTGTTTAGGACGAAAAAAACCGATGAAGGTGAGACGAAAATTAACCGGCGGAGACTACCAACTGCTCCATTAGGAGTAGAGATGAGTAATGTCGTGCAACAACCATCGTTTGCACACTGATTCCGTTGAACTAAAACCATGGCACTTATTTTGAAACGAAAGGAGGAGTTTATTTATGCAAAAGAGACTAGGAGAGCACCTCACAGCAGCTTGCAAATGGTGGCTGTGTCTAGATCTCTAAACTGGGAAATGACGAGTGTGTGTGCATTCTACTATGGCGGAATCAGGAAAATTACAGTATCCTACATCTCAGAATCCGTGCGGCTGTGTCTGCATTTCATAGAAAAAAAATGCAATCCAATTACACATTCACATAATCAGATTTCACAATTTTGCCGTCCTCCAACTAGACTCTAGTCTCTAGGTCTCAAGCATATAAGCGGAAGAAGAGAGCAGTGCGGCAAAATGATACAGTACCTCTCTGGTCTGTGCCGGCCGCGCCTCGTCGCTCCCTCTCCCTGCCGTGCGCTCCAGTGCTCGCAGCCACCAGCTGTCTTGTTGTTCTGCTGCTTGCGTCGCAGAGAATGGTGACCTGGTGCGTCTCCGATCCAGTTTTTTTTCTTCCTTCTTTTTCTTTTTTGGGTGGAGAGGGACGCAGTCGGGGAGAGGCGGCGAGATGGCCGGAGAATGGGCCAGGTCGCGGCCGCCGGCGTCGCTTTGCCTTGGGCGCGAGAGGGGAAGAGGCCGAGAGAGCCAGGGAGATGCGATTTCTGCCCAGTCGATCGTTCCATTCACACATCAGGGACAGAAAGGTATTCACACGTAACAAGGTTTAGATATTAGATTAAGAGAAGATTATAATTGTAAATGTTTCTAATCGGCCGACCGGCCCGGCGATCCATTGGTCGCCTATCATCACGCGCGTCACTTTCCTCTTCCTCTCTAGATCCTGCCGCCGCCGACGGCTAGTCCACTCCGGCGCAGGTTCCCACCCCAAACCACAGCTCCCCGCGCCGACTTCCTCCACTGACCTCGCCCATGGGTCTTCTTTCTTATCCATGCGAGCGGAGTTGTTGCAGGAGCAGGTCTTCGCACCACCGCGCACGAAACCCATCGTGCCCCTTCCTTGGTCCACTCCGGTGAACTGGCCACCGGGCCCGCACCACGTCCTAGACCTATCTGCTCACAGGCCATGACCACACGATACGAGGGGAAGCTGGATGTGCCTGGTGTTCATGGTCTTGCATCCCTCGTCATCGCTTTTTCTAGGGCCGCATGCTGCACCCGGCAGCTGCCATTGCTTCAAGATGGTGGCCACCGATGAAGCAACCGGTAGCAGCTGGCGATGGAGACGAATGCCACTGGATGCTGGGATCGCGGTGACGCGTGTTGGAACCGTGTGCCAGAGATGTTGCAATCATGATGGCCTCTTGCTGGAACCGATCGGGGACAACAAAGTTGCATCCATGGCAGCAAAAATTGGAACCCACCGGCGACAGTCGGTGGTGGGAGATGAGTACCACCGGATGCTAGGTCACGGTGACGCGTGCTGGAACCGGCAGCCACAGATGTTGGAACCATGACGATCACATGCTGGAACCTGCCGGCGACAGAGCTACATCCTCACCTGCATAACTACATCCATGGCAACAGAAGTTGGACCGCACTGACGCCCGTTTTCTTCCACTTTCCTTATCTCGTGTGCTTTCCTCCTTGCTCTAAGGGGATAGCAACATACAACAGCTAGCCGTCGACGATAGGGACGCCACACGCTGCAAGCTTGCTCTCTCCTCCATCTTCCCTCTCTCCCTCCTCTTGTGTCCAAGTCTGGGAGGAGACGGGGTTGATTGCCGGTCTTCAGTGATGACAACAAATGGTGAGTCGGGATGAACCGCTAGCTGCAATGGTGGAAGCGAATCCTGCAACCGCAGCTGGGGCTTTCTCCGAGCAGTGTCCCCTGGTGCTACGACTAGCGTGACATGGGCGGATGCACGACGTGCTGCAACCAGAAGTGCGGTGGGTGGAGGCATCGACGACTGCATGAGTTGGTACTGGAACCCAGCGGAGCCGCGGTTGCTGGAACCAACAACAGGGCTTGTTGTGCCCGTGGTAACCACAACCTAGAACCGGCCGGTGTGATGTTGCAACCACGACGATCGTGCCCTGGAATCAATGGGCCAAGATGTTGCGACCATGACGACCGCGCGCTGGAACTGGCTGGCAAGATGTTGGAACAAGGAGTGACGAGTTTCCAACGAGCATTTTTTGCTGGAACCAACGGCTACCAAAGGTAGGACAATCGAAGCAACTAGCGACTTCTAGAGTTGCAATTGTGAGTCACTTTTGTTGTGGTCGACAAGCCACTTTGCTGTGACCGGCGATTACTGGAGCTGCGACCAACAAGCCATAGCCATGGTGCTACATCTCGCGACCGCGGCGCGGCGAGGAGAACCCACCAATGCGGCATTTCGACGAGGACATCGACAAATTTTTTCTTCTTTTTTGCGAAGCCATGAGATGAGGATGACACACAGATCGCGCATCGTGCGGCTGGCAGGCGACCGGCCGAGTCTTGCGGCGGTCCTAGCACCGCCCTATAAAAGCAGGTGTTTTTGCGGCATACTGCGACACGTGTTCACTATTTCCCAAATAGAGAAACATGTAACCACCATTTGCTAGCATACAAGCTGGAATGCCAATGGCCATTGGTGCTTACCCAAGTCACCTCCGTAAGCACTTCTCAGCCAGTCAACGCACCAGTATAAAACGGCGACGGTTGATCACCGCGACAGAAAACGGGGAAGAATTCTACGGGGACAAGGAGTCCACGGCAGGTCCTTATCGGCGGGGCGCGCACGCGCGACAAGGGTGGGAGCGCACGGCGCCAGCGCCACGGCGGTGTCACAGGCTCGCGCCGCGTGACGTGAGCCCGCGCGGCCGAGAGCCCCCATGTGAGTGCGACCGCCCGAGCAATCCCCACCACGCGCGCCCAGCCAAGCGCACTAGCGCGCACAGATCGGAGCGGGGGCAGGGAGGGAGAGAAAAAAAATCCCCGGAAGCTCCCGCGGCCCGGAGCTGATCAGATCCCTCCCCGGAGGAATGGCGGCGGTGGCCGCGCCCGCGGCCGAGGCGCAGCCGCAGGCGGAGGAGCCCTCCCCTCCCCGCCCGCCGCCCCCCGAGAAGCGCGCCGCGCCGACGGACGCCGAGGAGGGGGACGAGCGGCCGGAGCCGAAGCGGCGGCGCGCGCGTGTGGCCGCGCTCGAGAAGGTCCCCAGCGCCGCGGCGGCTGCTGCCGCGGCTGCCAGCGAGGAGGAGGACGACGGGTTCTCGTTCCTCGCGCGGAGCTTTTCCGGGGTGGAGACGACGCCCAAGTTCGGGTCCTTCAACCCCGCCGCCGCCCAGTTCGTGGCCTTCCACCTGGCGCGCCCGCCGCCCCTGGTCGACCCGGCGGAGGGCTCCCCGCCGGTGGCGGTGGGTGGCGACGGGGAGGAGAAGGGCAAGGACGGCAATTCACACTAGCGCGGGCAGCATGATTGCTTGATTTTGAGTTAGGCAGCGGGGAATTCACCTTCCCTGAACCTCCAGTTCGTTGGACAGAGCGCTTGGTCGATTTCTCTTGCGTTTACCACTACTTCTTTTCTTCTGCTCCATTCCACTGCTCCCGTTGTACATCAGCGAATCTTGTAGCCTTGTACTGATACGATTAGCGAATAAAGACTGATTTTTTTGGTTGATGTGCTTGCTACCCATGTCTGAGACCTCTAGATTGCAGCCACAGCCTACCATCAGCATCCTTGTTCCCATGGCCCCTGCTAATCCACCTGCTGACTGTTGCACTCAAAGGAAACGAGGCACACTCGGCGGAGTGCTTGGGCCAGGCCTCCAACTGAGCCCAGTACCCCACTGCTCCAGCCTCAGCCTCGAGTTGCACTTGTGGCTGTGTCGTCCAATCCGGTTACAAAGATTGATATGGCATTGTTCAGATCAACGCTTAGATGGGCTCCAGCGCGATCTTCCCGCCAGGGCATATGTTCGTCTTCGGCGGCGTCACCCTCGTCGCAAACTCGACTGGCCAGGTCGAGTCCAGGTTGGATCGTAAGATTTAGCAACATGGAGTACACCAAGAATTTCCACGGAGAGATGATCTTCGCGGGTTTGGCATCTCGTCGGATCGAGGATCAGCAGACGTTGGTCCTTCCGATCTCGATGTGAGATCTGATCTTGGAGTTGTGGGAAGAAGTTAATATTTTCGACCCACCCACCACGTATCTCATCGCCAACATCAAAGACCTCGCCGACGTCCTTGAGGGAGCCACCAAGGTAGAAGACATGAAAGAGGAAGTCGGCAGTCCGCGGACAACCAACCGCCAGCCATGTTGCCCTTACGCAAGTGGCAGGCGACCTCGACCTACGCGTGCTACATGGTGAACACACCCAATGCCAATTCTAGCAACGACAACAACAATGGCAACGGCAATGAACCTAAGGGCGACACCGGTATGCTCCCGAGAGGGAGAGCCCGCCTCATGATAGATCACGTGACAAGGAGAGGGAACCCCAATCGCTAGGCGGTGAATTTGGCCCCTATGACGAGGACATGCTGAATGAGTTGTTCGACAACTCTCACCATGACGAAGCTCGGTTACAGCTACTCAAATCAGCAAGGAAAGTAGCCAAAGAGAATAACCAACTGCTCAAACGGATTCAAGCCCTCGAGGATCGCTGCCAACATGTCATCCAGCACGAGGAGAACGTGAAGGGTGATTAGAACCAAAGGCACCAAAGGAAACATCGGACAAGCACGACAGAAACCTAATGAAAGGCTTGGGCGTCGTCGTAGACCATAGTTTGGCCTTTAAACACATGTTGACGAAGAACTTGCACACCAGTGTAGGAGATCGGTCTCCCCGCCATGAAGGCTGACGGGCTGATTGATACGTCTTCAACGTATCTATAATTTTTTTATTGTTCCATGCTATTATATTATCTATCTTGAATGTTTTATATGCATTTATATGCTATTTTATATGATTTTTGGAACTTACCTATTGACCTAGAGCCCAGTGTCAGTTTCTGTTTTTTTCTTGTTTTTGAGTTTCACAGGAAAGGAATATCAGACATAGTCCAATTGACCTGAAACTCTATGACGATTTTTTTGGGCCAAAAGAAGCCCATGGAGTACCGGAGATGCACGAGAGGAGTCCCGAGGGCACCACAAGGGTGGAGGGCGCCTGCACCCTCCTAGGGCGCGCCCTACGACCTTGTGGGCCCCTCGTGGACTTCCCTGACTTGTTCTCGACGCCAACACCTCTCATATATGCCCAAACATCTAGAACATAACCTAGATCGGGAGTTCCGCCGCCGCAAGCCTTTGTAGCCACCAAAAACCAATCGGGACCCTGTTTCGGCACCCTGCCGGAGTGGGAAATCATCACCGATGGCCATCTTCATCATCCCGGCACTCTCCATGACGAGGAGGAAGTAGTTCACCCTCAAGGCTGAGGGTATGTACCAGTAGCTATGTGTTTGATCTCTCTCTCTCTCTCTCTCTATCTCTCTCTTGTGTTCTTGATATGGCACGATCTTGATGTACTACGAGCTTTGCTATTATAGTTGGATCTTATGATGTTTCCCCCCCTCTACCCTTTTGTAATGGATTGAGTTGTCCCTTTGAAGTTATCTTATCGGATTGAGTCTTTAAGGGTTTGAGAACACTTGATGTATGTCTTGCATGTGCTTATCTGTGGTGACAATGGGATATTCACGTGATCTACTTGATGTATGTTTTGGTGATCAACTTGCGGGTTCTGTGACCTTGTGAACTTATGCATAGGGGTTGGCACACGTTTTCGTCTTGACTCTCCGGTAGAAACTTTGGAGCACTCTTTGAAGTTCTTTGTGTTGGTTTGAATAGATGAATCTGGGATTGTGTGATGCATATCGTATAATCAAACCCGCGGATACTTGTGGTGACATTGGAGTATCTAGGTGACATTAGGGTTTTGGATGATGTGTGTCTTAAGGTGTTATTCTAGTACGAACTCTAGGGTTGTTTGTGACACTTATAGGAATAGCCCAATAGATCGATCAGAAAGAATAACTTTGAGGTGGTTTCGTACCCTACAATAATCTCTTCGTTTGTTCTTCGCTATTAGTGACTTTGGAGTGACTCTTTGTTGCACATTGAGGGGTTGTTATATGATCTAATTATGTTATCATTGTTGAGAGAACTTGCACTAGTGAAAGTATGAACCCTAGGCCTTGTTTCGAAGCATGGCAATACCGTTTTTCGCTCACTTTTACCACTTGCTACCTTGCTGTTTTTATATTTTCAGATTATCAAAACCTATATCTACCATCCATATTACACTTGTATCACCATATCTTCGCCGAACTAGTGCACCTATACAATTTACCATTGTATTGGATGTATTGGGGACACAAGAGACTCTTTGTTATTTGGTTACAGGGTTGTTTGAGAGAGACTATCTTCATCCTACGCCTCCCACTGATTGAGAAACCTTAGGTCATCCATTTGAGGGAAATTTGCTATTGTCCTACAAACCTCTGCACTTTTTTCTTCCGATGAAGGGCGCTTTTATTATCTCAAAATGTAGCATCAAAGTGATACAAAGCATTAAGAGTATCACCTGGCCTCTGCATAACTAGGATGCACACAGCCAAACACCAGTAGTCTGATAAACAGAAAGATAAAAGACCGACAATTCGGCAACAGTAGAGTCCATAGATCGACACTATGCCTATGTCGAAAGAGATGATGGACCGAGCCGGAGATTATACTGCCATTCATGTTGGGTAAAAACCTCTGTAGCCACCTGCTCCAACAGTGTACACACCGCCTTGAACAACGGTTGGTACTCCGCTCGTTGTAGTGTACACCACGTACGAAGCCAGTGCGTACAACAGAAAATAACCTGCAAAGGAGAAATCATTTTTTGTCATTAAAAACAACGTCATTTCTACATAGCCAAAGTGACCATAGTAAGGCATATGCTCCCACCCTTATTAGTGTTTTGTACCTATTTGAAATACTGTGCAGCCAATGATCAAAAATATTGGCAACACTTGTGGGCGGATACAAATTTGACGCTATTTGGATGGCTGACCACGTAGTACGCGCAAACTTACAGTAAAAAAAGAGATGTTTAATTATCTCATCATGAGTACAAAAACAACACTTCTTACTTCCCGACCAGTTGCGTCGTGCGAGGTTGTCTTCTGTTAGCACAACTCCCCTATGGAGATACCACATGAATATTTTGACTTTAAGTGGTACCTTCGCTTTCCAATTTTTTTGTTATTACTCACCGGTACCTCAGAATACGTGAGTGCACGATACATAGAGTCTACTGTGAAAGACCCCGATGTAGTAAGGTTCCAGCGAAACACATCACGACCTTGTGTCAGGATAATCAAATCCAGACAGGACAATAGATATTCCATGACATAAGTCGGGTGCCAATCAAATCCCGCCTGAACAAAATGTTTGGTGGGGATGAACTGAGCACTTGCGCAATAGTATTATTCTTATCGCGTGCAATGTTGTATAAGGCTGGGTATTTTTCTTGGAGGCTAGCATTGCCTAGCCAGATGTCTTCCCAAAAACGAATCTCCGACCCGTCCTTTATCGCGAAAGACCCAAAGCGAAAGAGATGTTTCATTGCCGCCATTAGGCTGGCCCAAAAGTGTGAGTCTCCGGGTTTCCAATATACCTGAGACACTGCCTTTTGGCCTATATACTTATTGCTCAACATGGTTTGCCAAACACCATCCTTAGTAAGAAGTTTGAACAACCATTTACTAAGTAGGGCCTCATTCTTGACCTGCACGTCATGAATACCAAGGCCGCCCTGGTCTTTCGGCTTACAAACCACACTCCATTTGGCCAGCCTATATTTTTTCTTTTCACCATCTCCTTGCCAAAAGAACCTGGACCTAAAATAAAACCCCACCTTGATCAATAAAGCTTTCATCTTATATTCGCAATATCCAGATTGCAATCTTAGTTTCTTGCTTGTTCTTCATTTGCTTGCAGGAAATAGACCTTCGTGGTGAGGTTGATCATGCTCCGGCGTGGTCAATAACCTCTCGGAGTTGGTTTAGCGATTGCTAAGCCACGACGTCCTCACACGTTCGTAGTTGGATCATCAAAGTCGACCTCCACCAAAGCGATATCCATCATCTCATCGAAAGATGGGACACCTTTGCCTCTATCAAGTGGAGGCCCAACAACGTCTACAAGAAGAAGGTTGCGTAGTAGACATCACTAATACCGACAAGCGCGCTCTGGAGACAACGGGACATCGCAGCAAGAACAACGACATGGCATTTTCGCAACATGGGTGGCTCAGGCTCCTGGCATAAGGCCCCTCCCAACACTCCACCTTGTACAGGTGCTAAGGTTGCCAACTAAGCAAAAAATCTATTGTGGCATGATAGTTAAGAAGAGAGAGAGGGTAGTATGGTGACCCCAGGAAGAAACGGTGCTAAGCACGTGTACCTAGGTGGAAGCACAATTCTAAGTCTACAACTAATTAAATGCATGAAGCTTGGCACCCAAAAGTTTAGCACCTTTGCATTGGGGACTTGAGTTGTTAAGGCATTTACTATACTTAGCACCTCATCTAAGCAC
This sequence comes from Triticum aestivum, assembly GCF_018294505.1. Lineage (NCBI taxonomy): Eukaryota > Viridiplantae > Streptophyta > Magnoliopsida > Poales > Poaceae > Triticum > Triticum aestivum. The sequence goes on from NC_057794.1 coordinate 504,322,663, forward strand.
CTTTACACCGGAGGAGGTCTAAGAAGAAATCGAGATCCCACCCTAAGGAGCAGCGCCCAACACCACCCGAGGATGATGCTTCTCGGACAATCTATCAGACCAGGTGCAACACGCCACGTCCCTAGCGCCACTACGAGATGTTAGGCGAGCAGGAGGCTCGACTAAGCGAACTGATAACCCACAAGTATAGGGGATCACAAAAGTTTTCGAGGGTAGAGTATTCAACCCAAATTTATAAATTCGGCACAAGGGGAGCCAAAGAATATTTGCAAGTATTAGCAACTGAGTTGTCAATTCAATCACACCTGGAGATTAATTATCTGCAGCAAAGTGATCAATAGCAAAGTAGTATGATAGTTTTGATAGTAGTAGCAACAACAATAGTAACGGTAACAGTGATAGCAATGATTTGGTAGCAAGTGCAACAATAACAATAGCAATAGTAACTTAGCAAGAACAATATAAGAGAAATTCGTAGGCATTGGATCGGTGAATTGTTGGATGATATTCATCATGTGACAGTTACTACCTAGGGTGATACGACACTAGCTCCAGTTCATAAATATAATGTAGGCATGCATTCTGTAAATAGTCATACATGCTTATGAAAATAACTTGTATGACATCTTTTGTCCTACCCTCCTGTGGCAGCGGGGTGCATAAGGAAACTAAGGGATATTAAAGCCTCCTTTAGTAGAGTAAGGGAACAAAGCATTAGCACATAGTGAATACATGAACTCCTCAAATTATGGTCATCACCAGAAAGTATCCCGCATATTGTCACTACAGGGTTTACGGATCATAACACGTAATAGGTGAATATGACTTGCAAGATCGGATCTAGAACATAGATATAATGGTGATAACATAAATAGTTCAGATCTGAATTCATGGCACCCCGGCCCAAAGTGTCAAGCATTAAGCATAGCAAAGTCATAACAACATCAATCTCAGAACATAGTGGATACTAGGGATCAAGCCCTAATAAAACTAACTCGATTACATGATGAATCTAATCCAACTCCTCACCGACCAGCAAACCTACGAAGGAATAACTCACTCCCGGTGGAGAGCATCATGGAATTGGTGATGGAGGAGGGTTGGTGATGACGAAGACCGAAGATTCGCCTCTCCGGAGCCCCAAACGGACTCCAGATCTTGCCTCCCGATGAAGAACGAGAGGTGACGGCGACTCCGTATCGCGAAACGAGATAATTCTTCCTCCCTGATTTTTTCTCCGAAAATAGGATTTTATAGCGTCGAAGCTAGGGTCTGCGGGGCCACCATGTGGGGACAACCCACCTGGGTGCGCCTGGAGGGGGGCGCGCCCTGGTGGGTTGTGCTCACCAAGGCCCCCCCCCTCCGCTGGTTCTTGGCTCCAGTATTTTTCTTTATTTATATAAAAAATCCTTGCAAAATTTCGTTCCAATCCGAGAACTTTTATTTCTGCACAAAAACAACACCATGATAGTTGTGCTGAAAACAACGTCAGTCTGGGTTAGTTTCATTCAAATCATGCAAATTAGAGTCCAAAACAAGAGGAAAAGCGTTAGGAAAAGTAGATACGACAGAGATGTATCACAAACAAGCCAAGGACAGGTACCGAGCAACATTCTCCGAGTATGACGAGCCTATCAGCATCAATGATGTGTGCCATACCATTGACGCTCCCCGAGGAGTAGGGGGCCATCCACTTTGTGCCCTCCTTGTTTCTTTGATAGAATTGTCGCGCATTTTTCAACCAATTTAAATATCACAAGTTGTGCTAAATATGATTGAGGTAGTCCTGGACTAAGGGGTCCTCGGGCGTCCAGCCTGTAAGCCATGGGCCGGACTGATGGTCTGTGAAGATACGAAGACCGAAGACTGCCCCCGTGTCCGGATGGGACTCTCCTTGGCATGGAAGGCAAGCTTGGCGACCAGATATGTAGATTCCTTTCTCTGTAACCGACCTTGTGTAACCCTAGATCCTCTCGGTGTCTATATAAACCAGAGGACTTAGTCCGGATAGGGGACTCATCATCATAGCCATACAAGCTAGACCTCTAGGGTTTAGCCATTACGATCTCGAGGTAGATCAACTCTTGTAATACTCATATCCATCAATATCAATCAAGCAGGACGTAGGGTATTACCTCCATAGAGAGGGCCCGAACCTGGGTAAACATCGTGTCCCTTGTCTCCTGTTACCATCGACCTTAGGCACACAGTTCGGGACTCCCTACCCGAGATCCGCCGGTTTTGACACCGACATTTGTGCTTTCATTGGGAGTTCCTCTATGCTATCACTAAAAGGTTTGATGGCCCCTTCGATCGTCAATAATGGCGCTGTCCAAGGAGAAACTTTCCTCCCCAGACAGATCTTCGTGTTTGGCGGCTTCGCACTCCGGGCCAACTCGTTTGGCCATCTGGAGCAGATCGAAAGCTACACCCCTGGCCATCAGGTCAGATTTGGGAGCTTGATCTTCGCCAGATTCGAGACCGCGGCAGCCGCTCCCTGTCACCCAGATGATCATGACCTAAATCTGTCATCTGGCCGCATCCAGGAGATTGCTTGTGTAACCGCTCTTGCCCTAGATCCGGAGCAAGCCCGCCATCCAAGGATGGGAGGATTGACCCCACTACGGAGGCCGCAGATTCCACGGCATTGGAGCCGCACATAGACTCAACCTCTCATGATGTCTTGGTCACCAGAACTCCGGACTCGCCTTCGGCCGTAAGTTCCGAACCATGTGAGCCCGCGGACGCCGAGCATGATCGTTTATCGATCTTCGAATTCAACACCGCGGACATCTTCCAGCACTCGCCTTTGGGCGATGTGCTAAACTCGTTAAAGAACCTGTCCTTGACAGAGGACTCATATCCGGCTCGAACTAGGGGCTAACGGTGGAGAATTTTGCTTCCCACCCGCCACCCACTTCATAGCCACGATCGAGGATTTGACCGACAAACTTGACTACGACTCCGAGGACATCGACGGTATGGACGACGATGCCGGGGAAGAAGAGGTCCAGAACCCGCCGTTCACCGGACGCTGGACGGCCACTTCCTCGTATGATGTATACATGGTGGATGCACCAAAGGAGAACATCGGCGAGGACAAGGAAGATCCAGCTAAGGATAAACCTTCTGAAATGCAGTCCAAGCACCGGCGTCAGCGGCGCCGCTCTAAGTCACGCCGCAGCAAAGACAGCAGTACCGACACAGGAGAAGACAACACTCCAGAAGGTGCCGAAGACAACGAAGACCCCGTCGGTACAACTAACGAACAAGATGAATGGGAAGGTGGGCATGTTAGCTCCGGTAAACAGGCCACGCATGAAGATTCGGAGGACGATAACTACCTTCTGCTCTCCGAGGATGAGGTAAGCCTCAGCACCGAGGATTTCATCGTGCCTGAGGAACCTCTTGAGCAGGAGCGCTTCAAGCGCCAGCTAATTGCCACTGCAAGGAGCCTAAAAAAGAAGCAGCAGCAGCTTCAAGCTGACCAAGATCTTCTCAATGATAAATGAACCGATGTCCTAGCAGCCGAAGAGTACGGCCTCAAGCGCCCAACCAAAAGCTACCCAAAGCGCAAACTGCTACCTCAGTTTAACGAGGAGGCGCCAAACTACATACCTCCATCGTACAATGCGGCGGATCGACCACCACGTGGTTGAGACAAAACGGCAACTCACGCCGAACACCAGCCAGCCCCGCCTCAGCACATAGGCAGAGGTAAATTAGCCCATGGGCATACATATGACCTTTGGCGAACCCTGAACAACAAACCAGGACACACTAGATCAATCTACGGATCACGAGGGTGTGGCTCAACACGCGACGACGGCCACCTATTCGGACGTGACAAACTTAGTCACGCGCGGGCCGAAAACCGCAGACGGACTCCATCCGAGCTACTTCGTGATACGGCCCGATATAGAGGCGCCACACACCCTCATTGCTTCACTGATGAGGTCCTGGATCATGAATTCCCAGAAGGGTTCAAACCTGTGAATATAGAATCATACGATGGAGCCACGGACCCCGCGGTGTGGATCGAAGACTTCATTCTCCACATTCATATGACCCGCGGCGATGACCTCCACCCATCAAATACCTCCCTTTAAAACTCAAAGGGCCAGCTCGGCACTGGCTCAACAGTCTGCCTGCAAATTCTATTGGCAACTGGGAGGACTTAGAAGAGGCCTTCCTCGATAACTTCCAAGGTACATATGTTTGACCTTCGGACGCTGATGACTTAAGCCATATAGTTCAACATCTCGGAGAGTCCGCCATGAAATTTTGGACTAGGTTATTAACTAAAAAGAACCAAATCATCGATTGTCCGGATGCCGAAGCCCTAGCAGCCTTCAAACACAGTATCCGCGACGAATGGCTTGCTCACCACCTCGGCTAAGAAAAGCCAAAATCCATGGCAGCCCTCACGACACTCATGACCCGCTTTTGTGCGGGCGAGGACAGTTGGTTGGCTCGTAGCAAAAACAATGCAAGCGACGCCGGCACCCCTGAAGCTAAAACTAGCAAAGACAAGTCTTGACGCAACAGATACAAGCGTCGAAACAATAGTGATAACATCAAGGACACGACAGTCAATGCCGGATTCAGAGGCCCTAAGTCCGGTCAGCGGAAGAAGACGTTCCAAAAGAACAATTCAGGCCCATCCAGCTTAGACCGCATACTCGATCGTCCGTGCCAGATTCATGGCACCCTAGACAAGCCACCCAATCATACAAATAGAGATTGCTGGGTTTTTAAACAGGCCAGCAAATTAAACACCGAGAATAGTGAAAAGGGATCGCAAAGCGAGGACGATGACGAAGAGCCCCAACAACCGAACACAGGGGGACAGAAGAAGTTTCCCCGTCAGGTCAAAATGGTGAACATGATATATGCTACCCACATCCCCAAGAGGGAGCGCAAGCGTGCGCTCAGGGACGTCTACACGATAGAGCCAGTCGCCCCAAAATTTAATCCATGGTCGTCATGACCAATCACTTTTGATCGCCGGGATCATTCGACCAGTATCCGACACAGTGGCTTAGCCGCACTGGTCTTAGACCCAATAATTGATGGGTTCCACCTGACTCGCGTCCTTATGGATGGAGGTAGCAGCCTTAATCTGCTCTATCAGGATACAACACGAAAAATGGGCATTAAGCCATCAAGGATCAAGCCTACAAGGACTACCTTTAAAGGAGTCATACCAGGCATAGAGGCCCGCTGTACTGCCTCAATCACACTCGAGGTTGTCTTCGGATCTCCGGACAACTTCCAAAGCGAGGAGTTAATCTTCGATATCATCCCATTTCGCAGTGGCTACCACGCACTGCTCGGACGAACTACGTTCGCTCGATTCAACGCAGTACCATACTATGCTTATCTCAAGCTCAAGATGCCCGGTCCACGTGGCGTCATAATAGTCAATGGAAATACGGAACGCTCCCTCCATACAGAAGAGCACATAGCTGCCTTAACAACAGAAGTACAGAGCGGCCTTCTCAAGCAGAACCTTAACTCGGCTTCCGAGCCCACGGACACCGTTAAGAGGGTCCAAACTACTCTGCAGCAGGAGAGCTCGGCTCGTCAGGAGCTCGACTAACAATTCGGCCTCTGTCGCAGTTCCGATCAAGTGGTGGCATTCCTGCCGCGCGTACATAACTATGCGCTCAAAATCCCATGGGCATCGACGGAGGCATAGCTAGCTTGTGGTCCGTAGTACGGCTCAACCGATGTCAGATACACATATACTTTCATTTTTACTTGTTTCCTTTTTAGGTCTCAATCCCACAGGCACCATCTGATGGCCTGGTCATCGGTCCCCTTGAAGGATAAACACACCAAGACGGCGAGAAACGCAGATGTATGGGGGACTTTTTAGGTGATTCCGTTAATGATAACTTTACCTGTTTTTCAGGACCCACATGCAGCTCTTCCTTGGTTTCGACATGTCAAATAGCCTATTGCTTATCGCACTACATGTATCAATGCGCCTTGACGTACTAATTAAATTACAATGAGAACAGTTTGCGGCTGGAGCTGTATGACTCCAACTTTTTTGTACCTTTTCTGTTTTCTTCCCTTTTTTCCTTTTCAGCTCCCCTATGGATAATCCTATCAGGTAGCACCTGTACACTTTGGTACGCTTGATGTTTGACAGGGGCTTCATAGCACCCCACATTATGGCAACAAAAGTCCGAACACTTTTTATAAGTACAGTTCGGCACCCCGAATTTAGCATTATATGCATTGGCTTCGAATCATGTCTTTGGTCGGGTTGCCCAGCTCCTGTGCTTGCTACCTTACGTTCCGCTATATTGGCTAAGCTAGTAAAGGGAGAACTACTGCGATTGTGCCTTGGTTTATCCAAAGGAGCACCTCAGTAGAGAAAGCTGAAAACTGACTGTCATGATGCGGCGCGAGCCGGTCAGTTGTTCGGAGGTTGCAAATCATTGGAGATTTCTTCCGCATTACGCGAAGGATTGGTACTTCCTGATCAGACGCTTATAGCACTCTAGTTCGGATACTAGGGGCTGCGCCCATGTTTTTATTGTCGCACTCCTATGGCTAAGTGAGGGCGTTACAGCCGCATAGTCTGGTTGCCTGGTTCGTTGCGCTAAACAACTCCTTCAAGGACCATATAATTGGATCAAGATTGTTTAGGTTCCATCCCGAACATCCCCGTACTACCTACGTGGGGGCAGAAGCCGACGACTGGTTAACCCTCAGATTTCATACAACACGGCCGCACAGGAAGTAAAAATTAAAAAACATAACAAGCATTATATGGCATAAACACTTTGTTTTACAAGGTAGAGGGAGCTTGAGTACATTCACTCAAAGATAATGTCTTTTGCACAATGATCCGCAACAATGCGGGATCCCTCCAGGACACCATCAAAATATAACTCAGGTCGGCGGTGCTCCTTGCCCTCAGGTGGCCCCTCGGTCATTAGCTTCTTGGCATCCATCTTCGCCTAATGCGTCTTGACGCGGGCAAAGGCCATCCGTGCACCTTCGATACAGACCGACTGCTTTATCACCTCAAGACATGGGCAGGCATCAACAATCCGCTTCACAAGTCCGAAGTAGTTACTGGGCATCGGCGCGGCAGGCCATAGTCGGACTATAAGCTCCTTCATGGCCAGCTTGGCCGCCTTGTGCAGCTCGACCAACTGTTTCAGCTAGTCAATGAAGGACAACAGATGTTCTGGTCCAAGATATTGAGACCAGAACAGCTTCTCCGTAGAACTCCCTTCTTCGGCTAGATAGAACTCGGCAGCATCTGATATGCTACGCGGAAAATCCGTAAACACCCCTGGAGAACTCCAATTTCGGGTAAGTAATAGTAACATTTCCTTAACAGACTTGCTTTGCATAATGAAAGCCTTACCGCCGCGATCTTCCGGGCCGCCTGAATTTCCTGAAGGGCGCTCTGGGCTTCAGCTCGAGCCTCCTGTGCACTTTGGAGGGCCTTCGCAAGTTTGGACACTTGCGTATTGTAATCGCGCTCCAAGGACTCGCACTTCTTGACGGCGTCCTGGAGCTCTTGCTGAACCTCGCCAACCCGGGCCTCTCGTGCTTCTCGCGCGCGGTGTGTTCCTTGGCTGCTTTGTCCTCGGCCCGCTTTAAGTCCTTCTTGAGGGCCGCCACCTCGGTCGTGGCCCCTAATAAAGTTCATGGCACTTTAGTCATCACAAACCATTCATCCTTCCTAAACATACACGCAGGTTACTGCATACCTTTACTGTCCTCCAGCTGCTTCTTCACGAGGCCGAGCTCTTTCCCGGTCCGCTCCAGGTTCTGCTTCAGTCCGGAGACCTCCACAGTGTGAGCGGCAGCAGCCAGCAGCGACACCTGCTTATTCACAAAGGCATATTATGTTAGACTCCTGCGAAAATTATTTTGATCCCCTGTTCGGCTTTTCCTTTCCGGACACCGAACAGAGCATCAGAGGCTACTATCCACGTTGTGATATTTTGTCTACAAATGTTGCCTCAAAGCCTGTTAAAAGGCTAGTGCAGGCCTTGGTCAATGCGCTTTTGGCAGACTGAAACTTTTCGATCACCGTACCCATAAGGACACGGTGCTCATCCACAATGGCGGCGCCTCGTAGTGCCTTCAGCAGATTGTCCGATGCCTCTGGTTGGACAGAGGTCATCAGTGGAACAGACACAGCTCCTCCTTTCAGGGAAGGCCGTTCGCTGGACTCTGGAGCCGTATAGGTCTCCAGAATGGTATCCGATTGAGGGCCGAAGAGAACTTGGCCCCCACTGCCAGTCCCCATGGGGCCTTTTTCCCCCATGTGTCCGGCAGCCGAGGAGTCATCCTGTGGCGCCACCTTAACGACTTCTGGAATCTCCCTGGTTTTGGAAGATCCTTTGGGACGCCACCTTGTCATCACCCTTGGGCGAGGCAGAATGAGCGGGCGGCGGAGACATGCTAGCCATCTCCTTTGAGTCTAGCGAACCCTCTGTCGAAGATCGCGGGGAGCTGTCGCGGGCCGGACTGTAATGTCATAGTTGAAACATATTAAACTGGAAAGGCCAGTGATTGGGAGGTGCATAGGGTTTTGGTACTTACAAGGCAGCCCGAGGCTTGGTCCGGGGCATTCGCTCCAGACTACTTTCTACATCCCATGCGGAGTTATCCGCAAGGGAGCCCTTCCCCCTCTTGGGTGCCTTCGCCTCCAGATTCGTGGAGGCCTCTCTTTTCTTCTTTCCCCCCTCCGGGGGAAGTCACTTTCTTCTTCCTCCTCGCCATCGCCTTCGGCGACCGAAGAGTCAGTCTCGTCTTCGGACGGCATGTCCGAAGTGCCCTTTCAGCGAAGACCACTCCTGCTCCCTTTTGCCGTCTTCTTGGCCTTCTTCTCCGGCACATCATAAGGCGCCGGGAATAGCAACTTCGTTAGGAGTGGGGTCTCCTCATCTTCGAGAAGTGGAGCGGGACAATTAATCCGCTCCGCTATGTCTATCCAGGCCTGAAAATTCATAGGAAGGCTTAGACTCCTTCCCAAAATATGCTAGTAAAGGCTATACCTTGAATACATGAAAGAACTTACTGAATTGGCCCGGCGCTTTAAGTTGAGCCCACGATCTTCGTCGTGGGCGGTGGTGTCTCGCCGGCCTTGAAGAGCACTTTCTAGATATCTTCGTGCGTTGTGCCGAAGAGCTCTCATAGCGTCTGGTGCTGGGCCGAATCGAACTCCCACAAATAGCAAGTCCGGTGCTGGCACAGAAGGATCCGGGGAATGAGCATAACCTGGATCACATTGACGAGTTTGATCCTCTTGGTTAGCATGTTCTGAACGCACATCTAGAACCCACTCAGCTCGCTCGAAGAGCCCCAGGCGAGGCCCTTCTCTTGCCAGGGGGTAAGTTGCAGCGGAGTTTCGGATCGGAATTCGGGGGTCGCCGCCCAGTTGGTGTCGCACGGCTCGGTGATGTAGAACCACCCCGACTTCCGCCCCTTCACTGTCTCCACGAAGGAGCCTTCAGGCCATGTAACATTGGGCATCTTGCCCGCCATGGCGCCTCTGCACTCTGCTTGTTGGCCTCTCACCACCTTCGGCTTTACATTGAACGTCCTCAGCCATAGGCCAAAGTGAGGCGGGATATGGAGGAAAGCCTCGCAAACGATTGGGGGCTAGTTCATGGAAGTCTAGCCCGTAGTAAAACATCAGTCCGCGGACAAATGGGTGGAGTGGGAATCCCAGCCCACGGACGAAGTGTGCGAGAAATACAACCCTGTCATGGGGCTCTGGGGTAGGGACGATCTTTCCTTCGCCCGGGAGACGGTGAACAATCTCCTTGGCTAGGTATCCGGCCTCTCGAAGCTCCTTGACGTCTTTCTTCTTGACAGAAGAAGCCATCCACTTGCCACCAGCTCCTGATCCGGACATGGTTGGAGTGTTTTCTTCAGCGGGGGAAGCTAGAACTTGGGCGCTGGATCTCAAGAGTGGAAAGGCAGGAAGAAGGCGTGGGGGAAGAAGGAGGAATCTTATCTCCTTATAAGGGCAGTGAATATTGAACGCCACCCCACTCGCCTCAAAATTCGCCTGCTTCCGAGGGCTGTGTAAATGGCACGGTTGGGTTACCCACGCCCGTATTGATGAGAATACCGTAATAAGGGGACACGATATCTGCTTTGACAAGACGTGCCAATGGCAACCACGTCTCAAAACATGGAGCGGCAGGCAAAAAATGGTTCGAAATTATGACCGGATGGACGTGATGTCATGTTGTAAAAGTTGTCAGCGGATTGGACTCATGTATTATTATATTCTCTCTATGGTTGTATGTGGTGTGTGTTACAAGTCCGGACACGACCAATTCGTCCGAAGACTATTTTGGAGTTCGGAAGGAGGAACCCGCCTTGCAATGCCGAAGACAACACTACGCGCCGGATAGCTTGTCATTGAAGCCAGGTTCAGAGGCTACTAGGGAGTCCTGGACTAAGGGGTCCTCGGGCGTCCGGCCTGTAAGCCATGGGCCGGACTGATGGGCTGTGAAGATACGAAGACCGAAGACTGCACCCGTGTCCGGATGGGACTCTCCTTGGCGTGGAAGGCAAGCTTGGCGACCGGATATGCAGATTCCTTTCTTTGTAACTGATACGTCTCCAACGTATCTATAATTTTTGATTTCTCCATGCTATATTATCTACTGTTTTGGACATTATTGGGCTTTATTATCCACTTTTATATATTATTTTTGGGACTAACCTATTAACCGGAGGCCCAATCCAGAATTGTTGTTTTTTTGCCTGTTTTAGGGTTTCGAAGAAAAGGAATATCAAACGGAGTCCAAACGGAATGAAGCCTTCGGGAACGTGATTTTCTCAATGAACAAGACCAGGGAGACTTGGACCCTACGTCAAGAAAGGAAACAGGAGGCCACGAGGTAGGGGGGCATGCCCACCCCCACTAGGCATGCCCTCCACCCTCGTGGGCCCCCTGTTGCTCCATCGACGTACTCCTTCCTCCTATATATATCCACGTACCCCCAAACGATCAGATACAGAGCCAAAACCCTAATTCCACCGCCGTAACTTTCTGTATCCACGAGATCCCATCTTGGGGCCTATTCTGGAGCTCCGCCGGAGGGGGCATCGATCACGGAGGGCTTCTACATCAACACCATAGCCCCTCCGATGAAGTGTGAGTAGTTTACCTCAGACCTACGGGTCCATTGTTAGGAGCTAGATGGCTTCTTCTCTCTTTTTGGATCTCAATACAACGTTCTCCCCCTCTCTTGTGGAGAACTATTCGATGTAATCTTCTTTTTGCGGTGTGTTTGTTGAGACCGATGAATTGTGGGTTTATGATCAAGTCTATCTATGAACAACATTTGAATCTTCTCTGAATTCTTTTATGTATGATTGGTTATCTTTGCAAGTCTCTTCGAATTATCAGTTTGGTTTGGCCTACTAGATTGATCTTTCTTGCAATGGGAGAAGTGCTTAGCTTTGGGTTCAATCTTGCAGTGTCCTTTCCCAGTGACAGTAGGGGCAGCAAGGCACGTATTGTATTGTTGCCATCGAGGATAACAAGATGGGGTTTTCTTCATATTGCATGAGTCTATCCCTCTACATCATGTCATCTTGCTTAAGGCGTTACTCTATTTTTAACTTAATACTCTAGATGCATGCTGGATAGCGGTCGATGAGTGGAGTAATAGTAGTAGATGCAGGCAGGAGTCGGTCTACTTGTTTCGGACGTGATGCCTATATACATGATCATACCTAGATATTCTCATAACTATGCTCAATTATGTCAATTGCTCAACAGTAATTTGTTCACCCACCGTAGAATACTTATGCTCTCGAGAAGCCACCAGTGAAACCTATGGCCCCCGGGTCTATCTTTATCATATTGATCTCTTACTACTTAGTTATTTCCTTTTCTATTTACTTTGCCTTTATTTTACTTTGCATTTTTATCATAAAAATACCAAAAATATTATCTTATCATATCTATAAGATCTCACTCTCGTAAGTGGCCTTATAGGGATTGACAACCCCTATTTGTGTTGGTTGCGAGGATTTATTTGTTTTGTGCAGGTACGAGGGACTCACGCGTAGCCTCCTACTGGATTGATGCCTTGGTTCTCAAAAACTGAGGGAAATACTTACGCTACTTTGCTGCATCATCCCTTCCTCTTCGGGGAAAACCAACGCAGTGCTCAAGAGGTAGCAGTAACCGACCTTGTGTAACCCTAGATCCTCCCGGTGTCTATATAAACCGGAGGACTTAGTCCGGATAGGGGACTCATCATCATAGCAATACAAGCTAGACCTCTAGGGTTTAGCCATTATGATCTCGAGGTAGATCAACTCTTGTAATACTCATATCCATCAATATTAATCAAGTAGGACGTAGGGTATTACCTCCATAGAGAGGGCCCGAACCTGGGTAAACATTCTGTCCCTTGTCTCCTGTTACCATCGACCTTAGACGCATAGTTCGGGACCCCCTACCCGAGATCCGCCGGTTTTGACACCGACAATGATGACACCTCAGATCACACGATTTGGATTGGTGACTATACCCTTGTGGTCCAGGCGGCAAACGATAATTATTACCACGTGGTGAAGCACTTGCCCCTCATGTTGAAAGGACCATTTCAGTCTTGGTTATACACCCTCAAACCCGACTCCATTGGAAGCCGAGCAGACCTCTAGGTTGAATTCATGGCAAATTTCTGAGGTACATACGTCAGACCAGTCGATGTGAGTGACATGGACAATATGAGGCAAGGAAAGCAGGAATCGGTACGCAGTTACTGGACCCATTTCATCAGAAAGAAAGAAAAATGAGATTGTCGAGTACAACGACACTAGGCTATTGTCGCATTCAAGCATGACACCAATGACGAGTTCCTCGCAAGGTACCTCAATCACTACAAGGCCAAGACCGTGCCCGAGCTCATGGAGATGATGACTAGATTTTGTGCTTGTGAGGACACGTGGCTTGCAAAGAAGAGGAGCGAGGGTGACGACCCGGTCCACCTAACACTACTGTAGGATGCTGCTAACGCGACACTACGATCAGAGATCCTTTGACGAAACTGTGTGCGATGCATTAATCGCAAACAGTGGTGTAAAAACCATCAAAAAGCATGCAAAATGTTTGCGATGGTGGAGCCATCAAACACGCTTTCGATTTTAGTTGCGTGTGCAATGCAGGGCACATGATTAATAAATTCGAACTGTTTGCGATGAGGCTGAACAACGGAAATGGACAGCCATATCAATGTGTGTGCGATATGTGGCACACAATCCTCTCCGATGAACTGTTTGCTATTAGGGAGTGCAACAGAAATGGTTAACCAGATCAAGGTGTGTGAAATATACGACATATGGTTCACTCGGACGAACTGTTTTTGATTAGGGAACACAACAGAAATGGTTCAACTTAACAAGATGTGTGTGATATGCGGCATATAGTTCATGTCGATGAACTGTTTGCGATTAGCCAATAAAACACAAATGTGTCGTGTAAACAAGATGTGTGCGATACGTGGCAAACAGCCGACTCGGATGAACTGTTTGCGATGAGAAATTACAACACAGATTGTTAATACAGTTAGTTCGTGTGCGATTCTGTGTGTACAAAAAACTTTGAAAAATGCAAACTAGTTTCTTAAGGTGGCTAGGAGTATCGCACATGATGTGTCAGCGAGTACTCGTGTGCGATGATTAGTAAGTTACAGATACGTTTCCTTATGTTAGCATGTGTGTGAATTTGCCATATGGACAGTTAATATGCAAGTTCCTTCTGGACATCGGGCACACGCTTAAACTCAATGAACTGTGTATGATACTAATACTTTCCATGAAAATTTAAGAACTTTGGTAACAACATTTGAGTAACGTATGTATAATGATTACACTATTGGACAAAAGGAGGATCTTCGTAACACGGTTTTGACAACCATATGGTCCATATCTACATACTTAACATAGTAACAGCTAGCACATTTTCAGAGGCTGAGGGCCAACAACCACAACTATCTGCTGGAAGCAACTTGATCATGGCGACTCGACATCTCGTCAACGAAAAGGAAGAGCCCTCCTGTGCCTTGGTAGAGCATGAGTAGAATAGTGTTTCCAATTTTCCAATATGGATGTATTGCCACGCAAGCGAGAACTTGTTAATTTGAATGGTTCCATTTCCACAGGAAATGCAGTAGCTTGCAATCACTTTGGTGTTATTAGCAGGCACAAGTTTAATTCGACCATGCCGAGAAATCGACCTAGGAACTGCTATAGTGGGCAATTTCTGTTGAAATGTAGAATAAAAACCAATTGTAACATATCGTTGAAGATATATATAGTTTATGAGCATCAACATTAAAATAAGACTTCTACCAGCGTTTTGTGCACACAATTGGTCTTGTTCAACGTGTGCATCATAGGTATAATTAATCCCATCCAAAATCCAGTGTTCATAGGCTATGCTATCTCTGTCAGATTATCAACAAAGTTTATGACATGCTTCAAGTCCTTCCAGTGAAATTTGGTACGCTTAGTAACATACAGACTGTTCACTATGCATCCAACATATCGTGCTTAAAAGGTCGAAAGGTATTATTTATTCAGAACATGGCAAAAGAATATATAGTGCACATAAATTGGTAAATAGAATTTGTTATTGCATAGGAACGGAGTCGGAAAATGAAATCACAATTGGTTGCTTAAATAGTAATCAATTATTCATAATAAATACGCCGATTTTGCTAAGTAATATGACAACATGGAGAAAGTTGAAAGGATACTAACCTCGATCAGACTTTGATCAGTTGATGACGTTGGGGAAGCAAACATCCATGTTAATTAGACCAGGTTTTGGTGCATGCACTAGAATTTTATTGCCAGCTTTCAGTTCATAACACTTAGACATTTTTCTCCAAAGGTCCGCATTAAAATAAAATAGGAGTGACCATCTTTATCAAGTTTCATGCTAACCATCATTGGAAATCCATGTTGCATTGTCAATATGACATCCCGGGAGTCATCAACAAAGTAAAGCCCAAAATTTCCTTCTACTCCTGTTCTTGCAAAGCAAGGGATGTACTGCTTGAAATGAAAATTAAGACCGTAAATTAGATATATTGAAATAACAGAGCAAGATGCAAATATGGGAGTAACTGATAGAAAATATCAATATATAGATGAAAGCAAAGTACAAAAACATATAATTAAAAATATATAATGTAACAAAGATTTGATGCAAATATGTAGATAATGTAGCAACATACGGTATATGTTCACAAATTTAGGCCATGTCGACCGTGGAAGGTTGAGATTGAACATATCGAGCACTCCCTGAAGTCATCTGGAATGGTGAGATAAAACTTCGTTTCCGACTGGCCGTGATCACACTTGCTCGATTTGTGCTCACACTGTGGACACATGAATGAACGCCCACGAATCAGCTAGAAAAAAATGATTCCACGATGATTTTCGCTGGTTGATTAACAGCGATGAACGGACTGCGATAAGAGATGAGTGAATATTTCACTAAGTTGATTACCTTCTCCGTGAGAAAAATCCCCGGCCCAATCCCGCTGAAAACCCCAGTCGACCAGAGTCTTGAATGTCGGTGCAGATAGGCGGCGGAAAGCAGTAGGGGCAAAATTCCGTGCTGTTTGGAGCGCGACCTCCGCCCGCCGACAACAGCCGTCGAGCTTAGGGTGGCCGTCGCGATAGAAGTTGATGATGTGCAAAGTTGCACAGGAGTCCGATGCGAGTGGGTGGGGACGAAGTGGTGTAGCGACCCGACACGAATGGATCAAGTCTCTGTGCATAAGTGTCATCCCTGGATCGGTAATGCTGACACAAACAGTACTTGAAGGATTTATAACAGAGTAGCAATCACACACTTATTACATCGAATGTCTCAAAATAAAACTTATTACAATAAATATGGCTTAAGGCCATCTAAGTAAGATAACAGCAGAAGGCTTGGAAGATAAAGTGAGTCCATTAACTCCAATGACATAGCTGAGTGCACGACAAATGACCTAACGCACCTTACTCTTCGTCTGAAAAGTCCGCAACATGATATGTTGCAGCCCGAAACGGGTCAGCACATGGAATATGCTGGCAAGATAACACAGTAGAGCAATGAACAAGTAAATGCTCTCACTACATGCATATATGGCTGGTGGAGGCTCTATGGTTATAATGTTTTTGCGAAAAGCTAGTTTTTCCCTACAATAAAGGAATATAATTTATTTAACTACAAAGTTGGTTGAAAAACATTGAGAATGGTAACCCCATCTCAATCCCAATTAAAAGTAATTAACATCCCCGCAAATTAATTTAGAGTGATGAGATCCACATGATAATCCAAGAACCAGATACTCAAGATGTCCATAACCGGGGACATGGCTAACCATGATTAGTTTGTACACTCTGTAGAGGTTTGTGCACTTTTCCCCACAAGACTCAATCTCCTCCGTTGTATTTCTCGCACTACATGGTGTTTCAGAAACGGATGACCGAGACACAGTCTTTCCGAAGATGTCCCCTTAACCGATGGATAGGCCGGTACACCTACAAACCCCTACATCTGCTTGCCCATCATGGAAAGGTTTCCCACAACTTACTCAACTATGCTAGATCCCATAATAGCTTGTGGCTGCACACGGAAGTTTCTAGCATGAATAATATTATGATCCCTTTGAGCCTGGGTGGCAAACCAAAAAGGATAGCACGAGTATATCCCCAGGTGCCCGCAATCAATCCACCCAGATGTGTGCTTAAGTAGCCACCTTAAGTAAACCATTAATTAATAATCTCACATCTGTCATGGATACACTCAAACCCAATCCACGTCTACGAGCATAGCATGGCAATAAGTAGCATAACGCAGAAGTAACTCCCAGGGTTTGATAATAAAAAGGGTAATAGGTTCTACCTCATCATCTACTTCCCAAACCCACAAGTTAAGAGATCCTACTCATGCAATGTTTGAGGGTTTGAAACTAATGCATAAAAACTGGGTAAAAGGAATATGATCAAAGTGTTACTTGCCTTGCTGATGATCCGCAAAACCTAGTGACTCGTAGTAGCACGCTGCGCACTCCGGGAATTCTATCGCAAACAAACAATAGCATACATAAGCACTCAAGCAAATATGCATGTGTAAATATCGAATAAGAAGATTGAATCTGAAAACTAACTGAAGAGATTCGATCTGGAAAAAGAATCAATTGAATCGGAGCTACGGAACTAAAACTACGGTAAAAAGAACTTCGAAAATAAATCTGCTTGAAACCAAATTTTAAAATTTTCAAAACATTGTTCAAGTTGATTAAACAGAAGGAGGCTTTCGATACGAAGATTTTGGCGTTGGTTTCACTAGATTTGGACAAACAGTTAAGAAACGACGAGCGTTTGAAGATCAGGGGCTAATCTACGATAAAAATAATCGCGGATAGATCCCTGGCCGAAAATAAAAGAAAAAGAAAAGGCTAACGAACGAACGTTCGTTGTATGAACCTAATCGGCGAATACGCTCGTTAAAACGAACGAACGGACGAGCGCTCGCTAAATAAATAAATCGATCGAAAAAACCGATCTAATAGATTAAACCGGAAACTAAAAAAACCGAGGTTACCGAAGAAAACTGATCGGTCAATGGCGGCGGGGTCAATGGCGAGATCCGACGCGGCTTCGGTGGCTTCGGCGACAACGGGTGGCGGCGCGGCGGCAGTAGCGGGAGGCGGCGCGGCGCGCGAGCCGGCGACGCGGGTGGCGGCGCGGACTGGCGGCGGCTAGGGTTTCGGGGGGGAGGGGGGAGGGGGTGGGCGCCGGCTGGCGGCGGCGACTTGGGCCTCGGGGCCTCAGGCGGCGACTTTTAAAGCCTTGGTCGGAGGAGTCCGGCTCGGGCATGGCCCGTTAGGTCGGTTTAACTTTTTTTTTAAAACAGATTCCGCCGGAAAAATCTTAGAAAATAAAATCAAAATCTAAAAATACCAAAACAAATTTTCACCGTCTAAATAGAATATTTAGAACAAAGTGAACATTTTCTTGGCCTAAAATGCAATTTTGAAAAATGCATTTTTTCTAACTCAAATAAAATAGCAATAAAATCCAAATAAAATTATTTGTTTGATTTTAATATTTTTCCTCCAATATTTCATTTATTTTGGAGAAGTCATATTATCACCTCTCATATATTTTAATCTTGAAATATTTTCGGATAGAAAAATAATTAAAACCAAAATGATCCTTGTTTCGATATTTGAGAAAAATTCAAATATGAAAACGATGAAATCCCCAACTCTCTCCGTGGGTCCTTGAGTTTCTTAGAATTTCAAGGATCGCAGAACGAAATGCAATAAAATATGATATGCATGAATGATCTATGTATAACATTCCAAATTGAAAATTTGGGATGTTACAAACCTACCCCCCTTAAGATGAATCTCGCCCTCGAGATTCGGGTTGGCTAGAAAATAGGTGTGGGTGGTCTTTCCATAGATCATCCTCTCATTCCCAGGTGGCTTCATCCTCGGTATGGTGGCTCCACTGAACTTTGCAAAACTTCATAACCTTACTGTGTGTAACTCGGATGGCAAACTCGAGAATCTTGACAGGTTTCTCCTCATAGGTCAAATCACTTTCCAACTGAATTGCTTCCAGGGGCACTGTATCTCTCAGAGGAATATCGGCCATCTCTGCATGACACTTCTTTAACTGGGAAACGTGAAACACATCATGAACTCCTGGCAGTCCTTCGGGTAACTCCAACTTGTAGGCAACTTCTCCCATACGTTCCAAAACTTGGTATGGTCCTACGAATCTTGGGGCTAGCTTTCCCTTGACGCCAAAACGTTTAACTCCTCGCAGGGGTGACACACGAAGATATGCTCTATCTCCGATTTCGTAGACTACCTCCTTGCGTTTTCAGTCTGCATAACTTTTCTGCCTGGACTGAGCTACCTTCAGTCTGTCTCGGATCAACTTAACCTTCTCTTATGAATCCCTGATCAAATCTGGTCCAACCAACTGATGGTCTCCAACTTCATCCCACATCAACGGCTTCCTGCACCTTCTTCCATACAAAGCTTTGAAGGGTGCCATCTTTAGGCTAGCTTGATAACTATTGTTGTAAGAGAACTCTGTGTAGGGCAAATTATCATCCCAACTAGAACCATAATCAAGCACACAAGCTCTCAACATATCTTCCAGAATCTGATTGACTCTCTTGGTCTATCCATTTGTCTGTGCATGAAAAGATGCACTGAACTCTAACCTGGTGCCCAGAGTCTGGTGCAGCTGGTGCCAAAACTTTGAAGTAAACTGGGTTCCTCTATCTGATACAATAGTCCTCGGAACTCCATGCAGACATACGATCCTGATCATGTATATCTTGGCCAATTTCACACTGGTATAGGTGGTTTTCACTAGGATAAAGTGAGCCACTTTGGTTAAGCGATCCACTACTACCCAAATGGAATCGTATCCCGATCGGGTCCTGGGTAATCCGGTGATGAAATCCATGCCAAGCTTATCCCACTTCCATTCGGGTATCAGCATAGGCTGCAGTAATCCTGCTGGCTTCTGATGTTCTACCTTCACTCTCTGACCTACATCACATATGGCTATATACTCAACAATGTCCTTCTTCATACCCGTCCACTAGAAATACTCCTTCAAATCCAAATACATCTTGGTGTTTCCGGGGTGTATTGAGTATGGCGAGCCGTGAGCTTCCTGATTTCTGCATTATTGGGCACGTAAACACGATCCTCAAACCACAAGGTGTCATGCTCATCCTCATGAAAACCTTTGGCCTTTCCTTTGCTCATCTTCTCCTTTATCTCAGCAATTTCCTTATCATCCTTCTGAGCTTCTCGATTTTTCCCAATAATGTCAAATGAACTTCCATTGCTGCAACAAAACCTCCAGGGACTATCTCCAAACGAAGCTCCCTGAGATCTTCAGCTAACTCCTTTGGCAATCCTCCGCTCACGAGGGTATTGACGTAACTCTTCCGGCTCAGAGCGTCTGCTACGACATTGGCCTTGCCTGAATGATAGTGCAACTTCATATCATAATCCTTATATGAGCTCCAACCATCTCCTTTGCCTGAGATTCAACTCCTTCTGTGTGAAAATGTACTTGAAACTCTTATGATCCATGTACACATCACAATGGTTTCCAATAAGAAAATGTCTCCAGGTTTTGAGTGCATGCACTACGGCTGCTAACTCCAAATCATGCGTGGCATAATTCAATTCATGTGGTCGAAGCTGTCATGAGGCATACGAAACAACTCTTCCATCTTGCATAAGTACACTTCCAAGTCCTAAGCGAGACACGTCAGAATACACTTGGAAATCCTTGCGTAAATCTGGCAGAATCAGCACTGGGGCTGTAGTCAAACGTTTGATCAACTCCTGAAAACTTGCCTCACATTCATCTGTCCATTTCAAATTGGTGTCCTTTTTCAACAACTCTGTCATGGGCTTTGCAATCTTAGAGAAATTCTCAATGAATCTCCGATAATATCCCGCGAGTCCTAGAAAACTGCGGATCTCTCCAACTGAGGTGGGTGCCAACCACTCAGTGACTGACTGAACCTTAGTAGGGTCTACTGCTATACCTTCTCTTGATATAACATGTCCAAGGAATCCAACTTCCTTCAACCAAAACTCACATTCGCTGAACTTGGCGTATAACTGATGTTCCCTGAGCTTCTCGAGAACTAAACGCAAATGCTCCTTATGCTCCTCTTCATTCTTCGAGTACACCAAAATGTCATCAATGAACACCACGACAAATTTATCCAAGAACTCCATGAACACCTTGTTCATACTCATGAAATAGGCAGGAGCGTTAGTCAATCCGAATGACATAACCATATACTCATACAGCCCGTACCTGGTGGTGAAAGCTGTCTTAGGTATATCCTGTTCTCGAATCTTTAGCTGGTGGTATCCTGATCGAAGATCGATCTTGGAAAAGACTTTAGCTCCTTGCAGTTGGTCAAACAAATCATTGATCATCGGCAGTGGGTACTTGTTATTGATCGTCGCTTCATTCAATGCATGATAATCAACAACCATTCTCAGAGACTTATCCTTCTTCTCAACCAAGAGCACTGGGGCTCCCCATGGTGATGAACTTCGTCGAATGTAACCTTTCTCCAATAACTCCTTAATCTGTTTCTCAATCTCCTCCAGATCGTTTGCGGGCATCCGATATGGTCTCTTTGATATTGGTCCGGTGCCTGGCTATAACTCTATAAAAAAACTCAATGGCTCGATCTGGGGGCATGCCTGGTAGTTCCTCCGGAAATACATCTGGGTAATCCTTTACCACAGACACTTCTTCCTGAACAACTATCGTGAGGGAATTTACGTGAGTACTCTTAGGAGTATGCCTGGATACATACTTAATCCTTTTTCCCTTCGGTGTGGTGAGTAGAATTGACCTACTGGCGCAATCAATGTTTCCTCCATACTTCGATAGCCAATCCATACCGAGTATCACATCCAATCCTTGTGATTCCGAAATTATCAAGTCTAAGGAAAAAACATGCCTACCTATGGTCAATGGCATCTGAAAACATCCACTGCTTTCCATATACTCTGCTCTGGGTGAGCTTACTAAGATAGGTGTCTTAAGAACTTTGGTGGGCAACATATACTTATCCATGAATCCCCTTGATATGTATGAATGCGATGCACCAATATCAAAAAGAACTATTGCAGTAAATGACTTAACCAAAAACTTACCGATAACTGCATCTGGCTGCTCCTCAACCCCCTCCACGTTAACGTGGTTCACTTGTCCCTTGTTGAAAGGGTTGGGCTTCTTTCTAGAGCTTCCATTGCCATTTACATCGTTGAGTTCAGGGCACTCATTGGCATAGTGTCCAGTCTTCCCGCACTATAAACAAGTAATGTGGCTTTGGTCCTTCTTGGCGGGTGTACTTGGGTTAGAGCGGTTCTGACTGCTTGCTCCACTCCCATTTCCATTCCTAGAGCCATTGTGGTTATGAGGAATTCCTCCATTGTGGTTATGGCCTCCATGGTTATGGGTAAATCCTCCCGGGTTCGGGGTGAAACGAGGCTTCTCCTGAGCTCCTGAATTGTACTTCCCTTGTCCATACTTCCTCTTGCGGCTCTCAAGCTGCTGCTGCTTCCCTTCAATCACAAGATCTTTATCTACTGAGGGAGTCCTGGATTAGGGGGTGTCCGGATAGCTGGACTATACCTTCAGCCGGACTCCTGGACTATGAAGATACAAGATTGAAGACTCCGTCCCGTGTCCGGAAGGGACTTTCCTTGGTGTGACGGCCCCGATTTAATCGTACACTAATCATGCACGCAAATGTGTACGATCAAGATCAGGGACTCACGGGAAGATATCACAACACAACTCTGAAACATCAATAAGTCATACAAGCATCATAATACAAGCCAGGGGCCTCGAGGGCTCGAATACAAGTGCTCGATCATAGACGAGTCAGCGGAAGCAACAATATCTGAGTACAGACATAAGTTAAACAAGTTGCCTTAAGAAGGCTAGCACAAACTGGGATACAGATCGAAAGAGGCGCAGGCCTCCTGCCTGGGATCCTCCTAAACTACTCCAGGTCGTCGTCAGCGGGCAGCACGTAGTAGTAGGCACCTCCGGTGTAGTAGGGGTCGTCGTCGACGGTGGCGTCTGGCTCCTGGACTCCAGCATCTGGTTGCGACAACCAGAAAGAAAGGAAAGGGGAAAAAGGGGGGAGAAAGCAACCGTGAGTACTCATCCAAAGTACTCGCAAGCAAGGAACTACACTACATATGCATGGGTATATGTGTAAGGAGGCCATATCAGTGGACTGAACTGCAGAATGCCAGAATAAGAGGGGGATAGCTAATCCTGTCGAAGACTACGCTTCTGGTAGCCTCCGTCTTGCAGCATATAGAAGAGAGTAGATTGAAGTCCTCCAAATAGTATCTCCAAGTAGCATATCCAAGCAGCATCTCCAAGTAGCATCGCATAGCATAACCCTACCCGGCGATCCTCTCCTCGTCGCCCTGCGGAAAAGCGATCACCGGGTTGTATGTGGAACTTGGAAGGGTGTGTTTTATTAAGTATCCGGTTCTAGTTGTCATAAGGTCAAGGTACAACTCCAAGTCGTCCTGTTACCGAAGATCACGGCTATTCGAATAGATTAAACTTCCCTGCAGGGGTGCACCACATAGCCCAACACGCTCGATCCCATTTGGCCGGACACACTTTCCTGGGTCATGCCCGGCCTCGGAAGATCAACACGTCGCAGCCCCACCTAGGCAAAACAGAGAGGCCAGCACGCCGGTCTAAACCTAAGCGCGCAGGGGTCTGGGCCCATCGCCCTGAGCACACCTGCACGTTGCGAGGGCGGCCGAAAGCAGACCTAGCCTAGTGGCGTTCCAGCCCAATTCGGCGCGCGCCGCTCCGTCGCTGACGTCTGAAGTGCTTCGGCTGATACCACGACGTCGGGATACCCATAACTACTCCCACGTAGATGGTTAGTGCGTATAGGCTCGTAGCCAGACTCAGATCAAATACCAAGATCTCGTTAAGCGTGTTAAGTATCCGCGAACGCTGAACAGGGCCAGGCCCACCTGTCTCCTAGGTGGTCTCAATCTGCCCTGCCGCTCCGCCACAAAGTAACAATCGAGGGCCGTCGGGAACCCAGGCCCACCTCTACCGGGATGGAGCCACCTGTCCTTTCAGCCCCCCCCGTCAGAATCACTTGCGGGTACTCAATGAGCTGACCCGACTTTAGTCACCATCTGTATAGTATGTATGTATGTATAATATATACCCGTGATCACCTCCCAAGTGATCACGGCCCGACAGTATAGCAAGGCAGACTGACAAGAATGTAGGGCCAATGATGATAAACTAGCATCCTATACTAAGCATTTAGGATTGCAGGTAAGGTATCAACAGATGTAGCGACAAAGTCAGGCTATGCATCAGAATAGGATTAACGAAAGCAGTAACATGCTACACTACTCTAATGCAAGCAGTATAGAGAAGAATAGGCGATATCTGGTGATCAAGGGGGGGGGGCTTGCCTGGTTGCTCTGGCAAGAGAGAGGGGTCGTCAACTCCGTAGTCGAACTGGACAGCAGCAGCGTCGGTCTCGTAGTCTACCGGAGAGAAGAGGGGGAAGAAACAATGAATACCAAGTAAACAGATGCATATCGATGCATGACATGTCAAGAAGCGATGCTAGGCGTGCCCTAACGTGGTATGAGGTGGTACTGGTTCAGGGGGGAATCATCCGGGAAAGTATTCCCGGTGTTTCGCGTTTTCGGACAGATGAACCGGAGGGGGAAAGTTGCGTGTTTGGTATGTTAGAGGTGTGTGGTGGACGAACGGGCTGCGTATCCGGGTTCGTCTCGTCGTTCTGAGCAACTTTCATGTTGAAAACATTTTAATCCGAGTTACGGATTAAAAGATATGATTTTTAAAAGATTTTAACAATTTTGGAATTTAATTATTTATTTAATTAATTCGAAAAAATGTATTTATGACGTCAGCATGATGTCATGCTGACATCATCAGTCAACAGGGTTGACTAAGTCAACCCGGACAGGTGGGTCCCGCATGTCATTCACTATTAACTTATTAACCTAATCAAAGTTTAACTAACCTTAGTTAATTAAGTTAATTAATGATTAGTGTTAATTAATTCAGAATTAATTAGTTTAATTAATTACCCAATTAATTTAACTAATGATTAGGGTTAATTAATCCGGAATTAACTAGATTAATTAATTGCTTAATTAATTAATTAGCTAATTAATTTAATTCATTTCTATTTCCATTTTAGCTTCTGTTTTTATTTAAAACGTTCTTTGTTTTTTTGTTTTTTTTGTTTTTTTTTATTTGGGGGTGGGGGTGGGGCCCCCACGTCAGTGGCCTGAGGCCAAACGGGCGGTGGGTGCGGGCGACGCGGGCGTTGCCCGAATCGGGCACGAACCAGGGCCGGTCGGGGCGCGACCCAGGGGCGGATCGGGGGCGCCCGAGGCACGGGGCCGGCGCGGCCGAGGCCACGACGCGGCCGCCGGCGGCGAGCGACGCCGGCGAGTCGGGGAGGGCGAACGGGGTGGGGGCTCGGGCCGGGGCCGAGCGTCGTGCGCGGGGGGGGGGGGGGAACGAGGCCTCGGTCGGGGGGGGGGAGCGAGGGGCTCGGGCCGAGCCGGCGACGGGGCCGGTCGGGGGCCACGGCGACGAGCGGGAGGGAGCCGGAGGGGGGCGTCGGTGCGGCGCAGAGGCCGGAACCGACGCCGACGGGGGAGGGGGAAGAGAGGGGGCGAGAGGGGAGCCTCACAGGGGGAGGCAGGGGCTCGGCCGGTGGGCTCGATGGGGGGCGGGGAAGACCGTTGGGGAGGGGGTCGGGGGAGCGCGCCGGCGACGGGGCGGCGAGGCCGAGCCGCGGCGGCGGAGGCCGCGCGGGCTCGGGGGGGCGACGGAGGGGAGGGAGGGGAGCCTCCGGGCGGCGTCGGAGGAGGAGGGGAGGCCCGGGGCCGCGGTGGGCGGCGGGGGTCGGCGGCGAGGTGGGAGTGGCGCGGCGGGGTGGTCCGGTCGGGGGGGGTGGTCTCCGCCCCCGATCCGATCGGGGAGAGGAGAGGGGCGAGGGGGCGCGGGGGGGGGGGGGGGGAGTGCGGTCGGTGGCTAGGGTTAGCCGCAGGGGTGGGGGGGGGTTATGCGGCCGGCGGCTGGGCCGGTGGGTCGGCCCATGGGGGGGGAGGGGAATGGGCCGAAAGGGGGAGTGGGGAGGGGGCCGGCTGGCTGGGCCAGGGGGGGGGGTTATCCCCCTCTCTTTTATTTTGCTTTTCATTTATTATTTTCTTTTTCTGTTATTGGTTTATTTAAAATGCTCTGGCATTTTGTAAAAATTATTGCACCCCACCAATATTAGGCTAGTTATTTTAGAAAACCCCGGAACATTTTAGAACTTATTTTCGGAACTCGTTATCATTTGTTTTAGTTTTAAATTTTGTTTTAGGACGGGTCCGAATTAACGAGAGGTTATTTAACCGAACCGGGACGATTACTGTAGCATAACCACCCGGGCGTTACAAATCTCCTCCACTACAAGAAATCTCGTCCCGAGATTTAAGAGGGGGACTAAGGGGGAAGGTCTGGTTATGAAACCCTAACGAATCTTCTCAGTCTTGGTTCGTCTTCTCGAAGAGGTCGATCCATAACGTTGATGTCTCCATACCACGGCTTCAGGTCCTCACGATGAAGTCGTCATTTTTTTTTTGAGTTTTCATTGTACATATGAAGGACAAGGGGTAACTTTGGAAAAACAGACCTCTGCAAGGTTGACTATCTGGTTGATAACATCGGGGATGGTGGCGGAAAGTAACTCTCAAATTGTAATTTAAGAAAACACCGAGAGCAAGTAAGACGGTGCAATAAGAAGTTTCGAGAGGATAGGCAATCGTTCATTGCCTGAAGCAGAGTGTGAAAGGGGTTCAGAGCAACGGGAATAAGTATTGTGTCCGATACCAGAATAGATCAACAGGCAAGTGGCCCGTGAATTACATACAAAGTCAAGCACGAGGAATAACTTTGACATCAGGTTGTACAGAAGAGTCAGGTTTCGATCCTGTGAAACTGTGGGTTATGGGCCCACCATGTGGTTAAAAGTAGAAGGTTGGTGACATCTTGCACGATCATGTAAGCAAGGCATGTTAGAGGAGAGTCTGAGGGTCATGTCGGCAACAACATAGGTACCAAGGGCGAGGGACGAAGAGAACCATTTTCCTGCTCGTTGAACGAGGCGGACCATTAGGCAAGGTTCTCGTCCATCGGTGGATACCGGAATGTCATCAATAATACTAACAGGGTCTTGCTGACAGAATTGTACACCGAGGTGCTTACTAAAGCAGTGACTTATTATTGCTTAAATCATATAAACCTCAAGAAGGTTAAACATAACAATGGAAAGGAAAAGGTGTTTAAACACATATTTCGAGGGTATATCCTTCCCAAGGACAAGCAGAGCATGATATCCATGACAGGATATAAAGTAGAAAACCATTTAGGTAAGGGGGAAGGAATCTCATGATATTACCCATACAACGGTGTTAGGATAAGTGATAAATAGAATTTAGCATCGTGCTTCAAATGTTCCTGTTGAAAATCGGAGTACCATTGACATGCTTCGAGATAGCATTGACATGGTCTTCAGGTGAAGATCAGACTTTGGAAGCACGAAGGATCCATCAGGAATAACTTGTAGAATAAGTCTTACAATTTCCTCTTGGACGAATGGATAACCTTGCTGAAAAGGAATCTATAATGATAGGTCCTCCAACCGGGGGGGGGGGGTGCTAGGCATGACATCATGTTACCGGGTCATCAAAGGATCAACTTCATGACTCTTGGAAAATTGTCCCAACCATCATATCTGATGGAGATTCAGATATGAGGGGTGTCAGGATACCTCAGGCTCAGGATGCCTGAGAAGAAAGGTGCAACACAAATTGACGGGATGACACTGTAAGATTCTCGGGAAATGAACTAAGAAGTGATTTCCGTTAACAAGAGTTCATCATTAACCCAAGGAGAGGATGATGAGGTGGCTGATGGACTCAGCGATAATTCAACGAGGTATCCAAAAGATGGATCTCCACAATTATGTGGATAAGGGGATAACATCTGTCAGATTAAACAATATAATGGGATATGCTCGAGGAAAACATACATAATTAAACATTGGTTGAACGGTGCGCCCGAATATGGGTTGGGTCGCACGATCAATGTTAGAGTGGTGACTTGACGAACAAAAGAATTAGAATGAAACTCGACCATTACTTCAAAGCAATGGGGTTGCTAGAAGTTTTGAATTCACGCCTCATAGTTCAATTGTCGGTATTCCGGTTAGAAACAACACGGGTACCAAGAAAGAATGGTGAGGGTGAGAAGTATCACCATACCAAGAAGTCTTAAGAGGTGGAGTAATCCTCACGACCTTCTTGACATAAAAGATGGTAATACTCCATGGTAAAGAAGAACAAATGCTAGGTAGCAAGGAACTCGAGGTATAACACAGAACACAAACAAGCTTGTGTTGGTGGGAAGGCAATAAAGTGGTCGATGATAATACAATTCATCGAGGCAAGGATGGTATTTCTCATCATGAATCCAATTGATATCCTGGATGAGCTCAGAATGTTGACGATCTCGAAACCTTTGTCGCGAGAGTTCATGAAGATGTAATCGATCGGCGACGACATCAAGTCAAAGTAATGATGAAGTGAAAGGTTATAGGAACCAAGGGTACGACACAAACTCGAACTCAAGCTTGTTGGTTAAGGTGAAAGGATATGACGAGGAAAATCGACGTAAGGTTAGTTCATCGTCGAAAATTGGTGCTCCGAGAATAAGGACCAGGTAGCACCGTTAGAATCGTCACGACAATGATATAGCCAAACAGGCTAGGAATGGCGTGATCGGGTACAAACTCGTATTTATAGAAGCTTACTGAAGAGTTGTTGAACCGTAGTGCGGACTCGGTTCAGTTATCGGTGTCTTTGAGTGTTCAATAACTCAGAGCCCGCGAAAAATTGTAATCAGAGGGAACGTAGCACTTGATGAAGAACTCATAAGGAGTTATGCAGTTCCATGATAATCTCGAGATATCAGGGGGGTAATACTCGACACAAGATCAAAGTAAAGGTGGGACTGGTGTATTGATCCATAGAAGACAATTGTTTTAACTTGTCCGAGAAATGAGATCAAAGAAGAACAATCATGGTCGGAACCACGGTTGCAAGGGATCAATTCACAGATACCATAGGTTAGTTATCAAGGAAATAGTTATTGTTACAAGAAGCTTTAATGATAGGATATATATCGCGTCCATGGGCATGAACACAAGTTCAAGGTCGACTCCCACTTCTCCAATGCATAACCTTTCATTCACTTCTCACGTTCGATGAAGTTGCAGTGTTGAAATTTTATCTGGTGAAGCACCAGAAGAGTATGACTCGTGAAAACTTTCGGGTTCACACGGTTTAGAGAAGGCATAGGTTCAACCCATCGGGGCATCTTAGAATCCTATACCAGAATCTTTTAGAAGTAATTAACTCAAGCTTGAAGGCAGAGCATGGCTGGCCAAGCAGAGGATACAACTTAACAAAGGCATTATGTATCAGGGGGAGAACTCACAAGGTGATCAAATGTGTAGGACACTATCGGATAACAATCCAACAAAGGACTTGATGGTCCTCAAAGGATCTGATACGAGTATCGGTACTGAACTAGAGGAAGAAGAATGCAAGGGGATCAGATGCAATGTTCTGATTAGGGATGGATAAGTTGAATAGCCTTAGGGTACAATCAACGACAATTGGATTGGTCGAGAACCAATTCCAGTTAAAAGAATGGAAGCTCAGCCGGAAAGGTAATTTATAAGGATCAATGATGATTGCGTGTATTCGCAGCATATTGAGTCAACAGACTCAAAATGATAATGACAAGGAATGTCAATAAGATTTCTATACTTATGGGGTTAATCATAATGAAAGCAAACAAGAAATCCCAGAGCAATAGGTTGCTGAGGATTTTCGGAATATCGGGTGGTATTTCGAAGACTTTTGTGTAACACATGAACAACTGGGGGATGAGCGGATACTCGATAAGTGCGAGAATTAACCGTAGGGGTATTCAAGTGACAAAGAACACCAAGGCAGCAGGCACAAAGTATTTTCGGAACAGTAAAGAAACTTCGGGGTATCTTGTAATAACAAGAAGAATGGGGAATGATCGAAAGAATGGCAAGTGTAAGTAGTTATCCATAAGGATTTATCGGTGGTCGGAAATAGCAAAAGTGATGGGCACAAAGTCTCGAGAGAATATCAAAGAGTATCTCCGAAATCGTCTGGTGCAGTCGGTGACCATCTGGACTGAAGGGGCTCTCCGGGAGAAAGTATTTTCGAGAACCTAAAGTTAGTTTTTAGTAGAAAATCGTTTAACCCGAATAGAAGAGGGTTCAGAATCCCAGAGTAAAGGTCGAGGAGTAAAAGATCCTAGTACCACCCAATGGCGACGTGGGCCCGTAAGGCACACAGCCAAGTTAGTAAAAGTTTTGCAATGTCTAGACTCGACTTCGGCCAAGAAGTGTGAAAGGGGGATTCCTACAGGCAGTCGGCTCTGATACCAACTTGTGACGGCCCCGATTTAATCGTACACTAATCATGCACGCAAATGTGTACGATCAAGATCAGGGACTCACGGGAAGATATCACAACACAACTCTGAAACATCAATAAGTCATACAAGCATCATAATACAAGCCAGGGGCCTCGAGGGCTCGAATACAAGTGCTCGATCATAGACGAGTCAGCGGAAGCAACAATATCTGAGTACAGACATAAGTTAAACAAGTTGCCTTAAGAAGGCTAGCACAAACTGGGATACAGATCGAAAGAGGCGCAGGCCTCCTGCCTGGGATCCTCCTAAACTACTCCAGGTCGTCGTCAGCGGGCAGCACGTAGTAGTAGGCACCTCCGGTGTAGTAGGGGTCGTCGTCGACGGTGGCGTCTGGCTCCTGGACTCCAGCATCTGGTTGCGACAACCAGAAAGAAAGGAAAGGGGAAAAAGGGGGGAGAAAGCAACCGTGAGTACTCATCCAAAGTACTCGCAAGCAAGGAACTACACTACATATGCATGGGTATATGTGTAAGGAGGCCATATCAGTGGACTGAACTACAGAATGCCAGAATAAGAGGGGGATAGCTAATCCTGTCGAAGACTACGCTTCTGGTAGCCTCCGTCTTGCAGCATATAGAAGAGAGTAGATTGAAGTCCTCCAAATAGTATCTCCAAGTAGCATATCCAAGCAGCATCTCCAAGTAGCATCGCATAGCATAACCCTACCCGGCGATCCTCTCCTCGTCGCCCTGCGGAAAAGCGATCACCGGGTTGTATGTGGAACTTGGAAGGGTGTGTTTTATTAAGTATCCGGTTCTAGTTGTCATAAGGTCAAGGTACAACTCCAAGTCGTCCTGTTACCGAAGATCACGGCTATTCGAATAGATTAAACTTCCCTGCAGGGGTGCACCACATAGCCCAACACGCTCGATCCCATTTGGCCGGACACACTTTCCTGGGTCATGCCCGGCCTCGGAAGATCAACACGTCGCAGCCCCACCTAGGCAAAACAGAGAGGCCAGCACGCCGGTCTAAACCTAAGCGCGCAGGGGTCTGGGCCCATCGCCCTGAGCACACCTGCACGTTGCGAGGGCGGCCGAAAGCAGACCTAGCCTAGTGGCGTTCCAGCCCAATTCGGCGCGCGCCGCTCCGTCGCTGACGTCTGAAGTGCTTCGGCTGATACCACGACGTCGGGATACCCATAACTACTCCCACGTAGATGGTTAGTGCGTATAGGCTCGTAGCCAGACTCAGATCAAATACCAAGATCTCGTTAAGCGTGTTAAGTATCCGCGAACGCTGAACAGGGCCAGGCCCACCTGTCTCCTAGGTGGTCTCAATCTGCCCTGCCGCTCCGCCACAAAGTAACAATCGAGGGCCGTCGGGAACCCAGGCCCACCTCTACCGGGATGGAGCCACCTGTCCTTTCAGCCCCCCCCGTCAGAATCACTTGCGGGTACTCAATGAGCTGACCCGACTTTAGTCACCATCTGTATAGTATGTATGTATGTATAATATATACCCGTGATCACCTCCCAAGTGATCACGGCCCGACAGTATAGCAAGGCAGACTGACAAGAATGTAGGGCCAATGATGATAAACTAGCATCCTATACTAAGCATTTAGGATTGCAGGTAAGGTATCAACAGATGTAGCGACAAAGTCAGGCTATGCATCAGAATAGGATTAACGAAAGCAGTAACATGCTACACTACTCTAATGCAAGCAGTATAGAGAAGAATAGGCGATATCTGGTGATCAAGGGGGGGGGGCTTGCCTGGTTGCTCTGGCAAGAGAGAGGGGTCGTCAACTCCGTAGTCGAACTGGACAGCAGCAGCGTCGGTCTCGTAGTCTACCGGAGAGAAGAGGGGGAAGAAACAATGAATACCAAGTAAACAGATGCATATCGATGCATGACATGTCAAGAAGCGATGCTAGGCGTGCCCTAACGTGGTATGAGGTGGTACTGGTTCAGGGGGGAATCATCCGGGAAAGTATTCCCGGTGTTTCGCGTTTTCGGACAGATGAACCGGAGGGGGAAAGTTGCGTGTTTGGTATGTTAGAGGTGTGTGGTGGACGAACGGGCTGCGTATCCGGGTTCGTCTCGTCGTTCTGAGCAACTTTCATGTTGAAAACATTTTAATCCGAGTTACGGATTAAAAGATATGATTTTTAAAAGATTTTAACAATTTTGGAATTTAATTATTTATTTAATTAATTCGAAAAAATGTATTTATGACGTCAGCATGATGTCATGCTGACATCATCAGTCAACAGGGTTGACTAAGTCAACCCGGACAGGTGGGTCCCGCATGTCATTCACTATTAACTTATTAACCTAATCAAAGTTTAACTAACCTTAGTTAATTAAGTTAATTAATGATTAGTGTTAATTAATTCAGAATTAATTAGTTTAATTAATTACCCAATTAATTTAACTAATGATTAGGGTTAATTAATCCGGAATTAACTAGATTAATTAATTGCTTAATTAATTAATTAATTAATTAGCTAATTAATTTAATTCATTTCTATTTCCATTTTAGCTTCTGTTTTTATTTAAAACGTTCTTTGTTTTTTGTTTTTTTTTGTTTTTTTTTATTTGGGGGTGGGGGTGGGGCCCCCACGTCAGTGGCCTGAGGCCAAACGGGCGGTGGGTGCGGGCGACGCGGGCGTTGCCCGAATCGGGCACGAACCAGGGCCGGTCGGGGCGCGACCCAGGGGCGGATCGGGGGCGCCCGAGGCACGGGGCCGGCGCGGCCGAGGCCACGACGCGGCCGCCGGCGGCGAGCGACGCCGGCGAGTCGGGGAGGGCGAACGGGGTGGGGGCTCGGGCCGGGCCGAGCGTCGTGCGCGGGGGGGGGGGGGAACGAGGCCTCGGTCGGGGGGGGGAGCGAGGGGCTCGGGCCGAGCCGGCGACGGGGCCGGTCGGGGGCCACGGCGACGAGCGGGAGGGAGCCGGAGGGGGGCGTCGGTGCGGCGCAGAGGCCGGAACCGACGCCGACGGGGGAGGGGGAAGAGAGGGGGCGAGAGGGGAGCCTCACAGGGGGAGGCAGGGGCTCGGCCGGTGGGCTCGATGGGGGGCGGGGAAGACCGTTGGGGAGGGGGTCGGGGGAGCGCGCCGGCGACGGGGCGGCGAGGCCGAGCCGCGGCGGCGGAGGCCGCGCGGGCTCGGGGGGGCGACAGAGGGGAGGGAGGGGAGCCTCCGGGCGGCGTCGGAGGAGGAGGGGAGGCCCGGGGCCGCGGTGGGCGGCGGGGGTCGGCGGCGAGGTGGGAGTGGCGCGGCGGGGTGGTCCGGTCGGGGGGGGTGGTCTCCGCCCCCGATCCGATCGGGGAGAGGAGAGGGGCGAGGGGGCGCGGGGGGGGGGGGGGTGCGGTCGGTG
Organism: Triticum aestivum; assembly: GCF_018294505.1. NCBI lineage: Eukaryota > Viridiplantae > Streptophyta > Magnoliopsida > Poales > Poaceae > Triticum > Triticum aestivum. The sequence continues at coordinate 504,356,224 of NC_057794.1, forward strand.
GCTAGGGTTAGCCGCAGGGGTGGGGGGGGGGGGTTATGCGGCCGGCGGCTGGGCCGGTGGGTCGGCCCATGGGGGGGGAGGGGAATGGGCCGAAAGGGGGAGTGGGGAGGGGGCCGGCTGGCTGGGCCAGGGGGGGGGGGTTATCCCCCTCTCTTTTATTTTGCTTTTCATTTATTATTTTCTTTTTCTGTTATTGGTTTATTTAAAATGCTCTGGCATTTTGTAAAAATTATTGCACCCCACCAATATTAGGTTAGTTATTTTAGAAAACCCCGGAACATTTTAGAACTTATTTTCGGAACTCGTTATCATTTGTTTTAGTTTTAAATTTTGTTTTAGGACGGGTCCGAATTAACGAGAGGTTATTTAACCGAACCGGGACGATTACTGTAGCATAACCACCCGGGCGTTACACTTGGCGTGGAAGGCAAGCTTGGCGATACGGATATGAAGATCTCCTACCATTGTAACTGACTTTGTGTAACCCTAACCCTCTCCGGTGTCTATATAAACCGGGGGGTTTTAATCCATAGGACAACATACACAACAATCATACCATAGGCTAGCTTCTAGGGTTTAGCCTCCTCGATCTCGTGGTAGATCTACTCTTGTACTACCCATATCATCAATATTAATCAAGCAGGATGTAGGGTTTTACCTCCATCGAGAGGGCCCGAACCTGGATAAAACTTCGTGTCCCTTGTCTCCTGTTACCATCCGGCCTAGACGCACAGTTCGGGACCCCCTACCCGAGATCCGCCGGTTTTGACACCGACATTGGTGCTTTCATTGAGAGTTCCTCTGTGTCGTCGCCGTCAGGCTCGATGGCTCCTACAATCATCGATAGCGATGCAGTCCAGGGTGAGACCTTCCTCCCCGGACAGATCTTCGTCTTCGGCGGCTTCGCATTGCGGGCCAATTCGCTTGGTCGTCTGGAGCAGATCGAAAGCTGCGCCCCTGGCCGTCAGGTCAGATTTGGAAGTTTAAACTACACGGCTGACATCCGCGGGGACTTGATCTTCGACGGATTCGAGCCACTGCCGAGCGCGCCACACTGTCACGACGAGCATGATCTAGCTCTGCCGCCGAACAGTGCCCTGGAGTCCGCACCCGCATCGGCTCCGACCCTTAATTCGGAGCCAACTGCGCCGATTGAGGATGGGCGGTTGGACGCCACCTCAGGGGCTGCGACCCCAACGGTGATTGAGCCAAGCACCAGCCCTGTACTCTGTGAGACTCGTGACTCCAAGGAGCCGGATTACTCTCCGGACTCCGAACCCTCCGCGCCCCTGCCAATCAAATTCGATTGGGCGCCAATCATGGAGTTCACCGCCGCGGACATCTTTCAGCACTCGCCTTTCGGCGATATCCTGAAGTCACTGAAGTCTCTCTCTTTATCAGGAGAGCCCCGGCCGGACTACGGTCAGCAAGGTTGGGGTACGGACGACGAAGAAATTCAAATCCCACCCACCACCCACTTTGTAGCCACTGTCGACGACTTAACCGACATGCTTGACTTCGACTCCGAAGATATCGATGGTATGGACGCCGATGAAGGAGATGATGAAGAACTAGCGCCTACTAGGCCCTGGAAAGCCACCTCGTCATATGACATATACATGGTGGACACCCCAAAAGAGGGAGATGGCGATGGAACAGCGGATGATGACCCCTCCAAGAAACAGCCTAAGCGCCGGCGTCAGCGGCGCCGCTCAAAATCCCGCCAAAACAAACAAGGTGATTCCAGCACGGGAGATAATAATACTCCGGAAAGCGCCGAAGAAAACCCCCTCTAGCAAGATTTAGCACAGGAGGATGGAGAAACCAGCCCTCATGAGAGAGCGGCAGACAGAGAGGTCGAGGACGATAATTATATGCCTCCCTCCGAAGACGAGGCAAGCCTCGACGACGACGAATTCGTTGTGCCAGAGGATCCCGTCGAGCAAAAGCATTTTCAACGCAGGCTTATGGCCACGACAAGAAGCCTCAAGAAAAAACAGCAACATCTTAGAGCTGATCAAGATTTGCTAGTTGACAGATGGACTAAAGTCCTTGTGGCCGAAGAGCATAAACTCGAACGCCCCTCCAAAAGCTACCAAAAGCGCAGGTTGCTACCCCGATTAGAGGAGGAAGCACTTGATGCGGCCGATCGGCCAGCTCGTGGTCGCGACAGAGAGGCCTCTCGGCCCTCCACTCAAGCCGCACCCCGTACCAAGGCACGGGAATATGTGCCGGACTTACGAGACATATTGGAGGACAAGGCAAGGCAAACAAGATCGATCTACGGATCGCGTGGGCGCCCCACGGCTCGAGACGGTAACCGTCATGCTGGCCACAAATTCGGCGGGGCCGAACACAGTAGACAAGGCTCATTGGAGCTACGTCACGATATAGCCCAGTACAAAGGCTCTGCACACCCACTCTGCTTTACAGACGAAATAATGGATCATCAAATCCCCGAGGGTTTCAAACCCGTAAACATCGAATCATATGATGGCACAATAGATCCTGCGGTATGGATCAAGGATTATCTCCTTCATATCCACATGGCCTGCGGCGATGATTTCACGCCATCAAATACCTCCCACTCAAGCTTAAAGGACCAACTCGGCATTGACTTAATAGCTTGCCAACAGGATCAATCAGTTGTTGGGAGGACCTGGAAGCCGCATTCCTCGACAATTTCCAGGGCACTTATGTGCGACCCCCAGACACCGATGACCTAAGTCACGTAATTCAGCAGCCAGAGGAATCGGCCAGGAAATTCTGGACACGGTTCCTAACAAAGAAAAATCAAATAGTCGACTGTCCGGACGCTGAGGCCCTAGCAGCCTTCAAACACAATATCCGTGACGAGTGGCTGGCCCGGCACCTTGGACAGGAAAAGCCGAAATCTATGGCAGCACTCACGACACTCATGACCCGCTTTTGCGCGGGAGAAGACAGCTGGCTTGCTCATAGCAACAATATGACCAAGAACCCTGGTAATTCGGACACCAGGGACAGTAGTGGCAGGTCGCGTCGCAACAAGCAGAAGTGCCGCATTAACGGCGACAATGCTGAGGATACGGCAGTCAATGCCGGATTCAGAGGCTCTAAATCCGGTCAGCGGAAAAAGCCATTCAAAAGGAATCCTAGGGGCCCATCCAGTTTGGACCGAATACTCGATTGCTCGTGCCAGATACATGGCACCCCCGAAAAGCCAGCCAATCACACCAACAGGGATTGTTGGGTGTTCAAGCAGGTAGGCAAGTTAAACAACGAAAATGAAGACAAGGGGCTGCATAGCGATGACGACGAGGAGCCCCGGCCGCCGAACAACAGTGGACAGAAGGGTTTTCCCCCACAAGTGCGGACGGTGAACATGATATATGCAACCCACGTCCCCAAAAGGGAGCGGAAGCGCGCGTTAAGGGACGTATACGCGGTAGAGCCAGTCGCCCCAAAGTTCAACCCATGGTCCTCCTGCCCGATTACCTTTGATTGAAGGGACCATCCCACTAGCATCCGTCATGGTGGATTCGCCGCATTGGTTCTAGACCCAATTATTGACGGATTTCATCTAACTAGAGTCCTTATGGACGGCGGCAGCAACCTAAACCTGCTTTACCAGGATACAGTGCGGAAAATGGGCATAGATCCCTCGAGGATTAAGCCCACCAAAACGACCTTTAAAGGCGTAATACCAGGTGTAGAGGCCAACTGTACAGGCTCAGTCACACTTGAAGTGGTCTTCGGATCTCCGGATAATTTCCGAAGCGAGGAGTTAATCTTTGACATAGTCCCGTTTCGCAGTGGTTATCACGCACTGCTCGGGCGAACCGCATTCGCTAAGTTCAATGCGGTACCGCATTACGCATACCTTAAGCTCAAGATGCCAGGCCCTTGAGGAGTAATTACGATCAATGGAAACACCGAACGCTCCCTCCGAACGGAGGAGCACACGGCGGCCCTTGCAGCGGAAGTACAAAGCAGCCTCTCCAGGCAGTTCTCCAGTCCGGCCATTAAATGACCGGACACCGTCAAGCGCGCCCAGAGTAACCTACAACAAGACCGCCTGGCACGATCCGAGCAGGCGTAGCAATGCGGCCTCAACCCCAACCCTCGCAAAAAGGCGACGCCAGTACTTCGCATACATAACTACGCTCTAGAGATACCATGGGCACAGGGGAAGGGGCACCATCATGGCACGCCCAAAACACGGCTTAAACCGCTGCCGATTTTTTAATTTTCTCTTACTTTCAGGACTCCATCCTTCGGAAGGTCTGTTCGGCAGTTCAATTGCTGCACAAATGATGCAAGAACCAGGGAAGCAGACAAGCCACGCCGCATTACGGAACTCCCAGGTGGTCTCTATCACGAGCAGTATACCCGTTCTGCATACTATTCCGCAGCTTGCCCCTGGAACGGACATGTTAACTAGTCCAACCTTCCACTTATCGCATTACTTGTATCGTTCTGCCTTGATCGCACCCCTTTTTAATAAACAATGCATAGCTTTCGTCTATTTTTGCATTAACTTTTTTCTTTATATATGTTCCTTAATGACATGTTGCACCCGTACACGTTGGTATGACCAAAATACGCCAGGGGCTTTAGTACCCCTCAATATGGTGTGAGAAGTCCGAACACTTTAATAAGTGCGGCACCCCGAACTTATATCATTATATGCATCGGCTCCGAATCATGTCTTGGGTCAATAGTTGGGTTTGCCCGGCTCCTATGTTTTGGTGCCTTACATTCCGCTATATCGGCTAAGGTAGCACTAGGAGAACCACTGCGATTGTGCCCCAGTTGAGCTGGGTCGAGCACCTCAGTGGAGAAAGGTAAAACTGACTGTCATGATGAAGCGAGAGCTGGTCGCTGTTCAAGAGGTTTTTTCGAGTCCCTAAAGACTTATGCCGCTTAGGGCGAGGAGCCGGCTCTGTCCGGCCAAGGCGTGGATAGCGCCCCGAACTCGGTCTTCCGAATACCAGGGGCTTCGCCGAAATTTAAAATTGTAGAATTCTATGGCTAAGTGAGAGTGTTCACGCATTATAGTCCGATTGCCTTGTTCGTTGGGCTGAGCGCCTTCCTCGAAGGACCCAAACATGGGGAAAAGAGCGCTCAGGTTTATCCCCGAACACCCCAGCACTAGCGGCACGGGGGCAGAAGCCGACGACTCGCCATCCCTCAGAACTGATAAACAGCCGCACGGAAGGTAATATTTTAAATTCCAACAGCATTGCCTAGCGCATATAAACAAGTTTTCAGCGCACAGGATAAAACGAGCAAGTTTCACTCAAAAATTACATCCCTAGAACATTCATCCACCACAAGGCAGGAACCCTTCAGAACATCCTTATAGTAATTCTCGGGCTTGCGATGCTCTTTCCCCGGCGGTGGCCCGTCCTTCACCAGCTTCTCAGCATCCAGCTTGCCCCAGTGCACCTTAGCACGGGCAAGGGCCCTACGGGCACCTTCAATGCAGACGGAGCGCTTGATGACTTCGAGCCTTGGACAGGCCTCCACCAACCGCCGCACTAGCCCAAAATAGCTCCCAGGCAGAGCCCCTCCAGGCCACAGCCAAACAATGAGGCCCTTAATGGCCTGTTCGGCCGCCTTGTGGAGCTCGACCAGTTGCTTCAGTTGGTCGCTCAGGTGCACGGGGTGTCCGGCCTTAGCATACTGAGACCAGAACACCTTCTCTGTCGAGCTGCCCTCCTCGGCTCGATAGAATGCGGCGGCATCGGACACATGCCGGGGAAGATCTGCGAACGCTCCTGGAGAGCTCCGGATTCGGGTAAGTAACAAGTAACTCACGTTTATGTGTTTGCTTTGCATAAAGAATGCCTTACCCTCCGCTATCTTCTTCACCTCATCCAACTCCTGGAGGGTCTTCTGGGATTCGGCCTTGGCATTCTTAATAGCCATCGCGAGCTCGGACGCTCGCGTCTTTGAGTCAAGCTCCAAACTCTCATGTTTACCACGAGAGCCTGGAGCTCTTGCCGCACCTTGCCAACCTCGGCCTCATACTTCTCCCGCTCGATGCGCTCCGAGGCCGCCCTCTTCTCGGCCTCGACCAGCGCCTGCTTAAGGGTCGCCACTTCAGACGTGGCCCCTAAAATAGCCACGATAATCCTGTCATTCTTTGCAATTGCACCTTTTTATATATATTTAAAACACAAGGTATTTCTTACCTTCATTGTCCTCGAGCTGCTTCTTGGCACGCTCGAGCTCTTGCTCGGACCGCTCGAGGTCTTGCTTTAGCGTGTCCACTTCCGCAGTCAGTGCGGCGGACGCAAGCAGGGTAGCCTGCACATGCATATTGACTCATTTTTGTTAGACTCATGCGAATTCTATTTGATCCTCTATTCGGCTTTTCTTCCCGAACGCCAAACAGAGCATCAGGGGCTACTGTCTATGCGGTACTATTATTTACACATTCTTTACTTACCTCAAATCCTGTCAAAAGGCTAGTACAAGCTTCAGTCAGTCCGTTTTTGGTAGACTGAACCTTCTGGACCACTGCACTCATAATAGCGCGGTGCTCCTCGTCGATGGAGGCGCCTTGGAGCGCCTCCAACATATTGTCCGGCGCCTCCGGTTGGACGGGGGGCGCTGGCACGATGGACTTGCTCCTCTTGGAAGGAGGTCCTCGGCCGGACTCTGGAACCTTTGAAGGTTCCGGAGCGGTGTCCGGCCTAGAGCCGGACTTGGAGCCCTAAGGGGTTTCATCCCCTTTACTCCTGGAGTCCGGGAGGTCGCCTTGCGGCGCCTCCAGGACCACCTCCTCCCGGCTTGGAACCTGTTGAGACAACACTTCGGTGTCGTCCGTAGGGCGGGGGGAGGAAGCCGTCGGAAGCGAGTTCACATCCGACGAGTCCAGTGAGCCGCTCGACGACGCGTCGAGCTGGTCTTTGGGTGGGCTGCATAAACATATTCGACGTAAGGGAAAGCTGTGCAATAAACGAATACTATGAATTACTCTGGTATCCAGATACTTACGATTTTGCCAGGGGCTTGGCCCTGGGCTGCCACTCCTCTCCACCGCCGTCGGCGTCGGTGGAGCAGTCCAGGGGAAGGGTTTTCCCCTTCTTGGACCCTCCGGCCTCCCCCGAGAGGGCGGCCTTACTTTTCTTCTCTCCCCCCACTGGAGGGGGAGAGGTCTCTTCTTCTTCCTCCTCGTCTTCACGGGAGGAATGCGCCTCGGAACCGTCGGATGATGGATCTGACACCTCCTGGTGCCGGGCACCCTTTCGAGTCCCTGTGGCCTTTTTTGCGGCCTTATTCTCCGGCACCACATAGGGTGACGGAACCAGCAGCTTCGCCAAGCGAGCGTCTGCTGGGCCTTCGGGCAAAGGAGCCGGACAGTTGATCTGTCCGGACGTCACCTACCAATCCTGTCAAAGGTAAGGGAGCTTAGATCCCGCATGGAGTCAAACTATGAAAAACTGATACCCTGTAAAAGGAAAAAAACAGCTTACCGCGAGAGCATGACGCTGCGCACTGAATCCGCGATCCTCGGTAGCGGATGCGGGAGCCTTGGCGCCTTTGAAAAGCACCTTCCAGGCATCTTCGTACGTCGTGTCGAAGAGCCTGCTTAGAGTTTGGTGCCGCACCGGGTCGAACTCCCACAGGTTGAAAGCCCGTTGTTGACATGGGAGGATCAGGTGGATGAGCATAACCTGGACTACGTTGACAAGTTTGAGCTTCTTGTCCACCAGGGTTTGGACGCATGTTTGGAGTCCGGTCAGCTCTCCCTTCTTACCCCACGACAGGCCCGTCTCCTTCCAGGAGGTAAGCCGCGTAGGGGGTCCGGATCGAAACTCAGGAGGTAAATCACGCGTCTCGGTGATGTAAAACCACCCCGATTGCCACCCCTTTAGGGTCTCCACAAAGGAGCCCTCGAGCCATAGGACGTTGGCCATCTTGCCCACCATGGCGCCTCCGCACTTCGCCTGGTTGCCGCGCACCACCTTCGGCTTGACGTTGAAAGTCTTGAGCCATAGGACGAAATGGGAGCGGATGCGGAGGAAGGCCTCGCACACGACGATAAACGCCGAGATGTTGAGGACAAAGTTCGGGGACAGATCGTGGAAATCCAGGCCGTAGTAGAACATGAGCCCCCAGACAAATGGGTGGAGAGGGAAGCCCAGTCCGCGGAGGAAATGGGGGAGGAACACCACCCTCTCATGGGGCTTAGGGGTGGGGATGAGCTGCCCCTTTTTGGGGAGCCGGTACGCGATGTCGTTAGACAGGTATCCGGCCTTCCTCAGCTTTTTGATATGTCCCTCCATGACGGAGGAGACCATCCACTTGCCTCCCGCTCTGGACATGGCTGGAGAAGGTTGAGGTGGGGAGTGCGGACTTGGGTGCTGGAGCTTGAGTGCGCAAGAATGGATAGGCGAAGGAGGAAGAAGGCGTAGGTGAAAAGGTGGATCCTTATCCCCTTATATGGGTGGACGCAGCTACATGTCCCCACCAGCCTGGTAAAACTCGCTTATCTCCAAGCGCCATAATCAATGGCGCGGTTGGGTTACCCACGCCCGTATTGATGAGAATCCCGTGATAAGGGGACACGATCTCTGCTTTAACAAGACGTGCCAAGGAAACCGCCTCGCATGACACGCTGAGGTGGGATAATGAAACGACTCGGATAAAAGCTTGGCTGTGGTGTGACACGCTACGGAATACGCCAGCAGATTAGATTGGTGTAAATATTATTCTCTCTATGGCAATATGTGGAAACTTATTTTGCAAAGCCGGACACTATCTTTGTGTTCAAAATCTTCTATGAAGTACTTGGAGGAGGAACCCACCTTGCAATGCCGAAGACAATCTGCGCGCCGGACTCGTCATTGAAGCTTGGTTCAGGGGCTACTGAGGGAGTCCTGGATTAGGGGGTGTTCGGATAGCCGGACTATACCTTCAGCCGGACTCCTGGACTATGAAGATACAAGATTGAAGACTCCGTCCCGTGTCCGGAAGGGACTTTCCTTGGCGTGGAAGGCAAGCTTGGCAATACGGATATGAAGATCTCCTACCATTGTAACCGACTTTGTGTAACCCTAACCCTCTCCGGTGTCTATATATACCGGGGGGTTTTAGT